>NC_066351.1:14973654-15299368 GCF_024516045.1 Bombus affinis
GAACGGCGCGGCGCACGTACGAAGAACTTACGCATCTAAAATGAATCGTGAATTTGTCGTGCGAGCGACGATAATCTACTTACCATTTGTTTATCAAGCGCCTCCATAATTTCGCCGACATCGCCGACGACCACGGCTTGTTTTCGCAGCATCTCTTCTTCGACCGTCAACCAGTCGCGTATCTGAAACAGAGATAAGATATCATCGTTATACTTCTATTGTAATTTATTATTATTATACTTGTCGTACTTTCAGTTTCCTACAATTAAAAATAAAAACAACCTGTTAGGTTGTATCAGAACATAAAAATCTTCTAAAAACGGTAGCTGACAAAGTTGACGAAGTTTTGTGAAATCCAAAGGTGTGATTATCAAAGTAAGCGATTATCTTAATATTTCAAAAGCTTTGAAGAGAACAATTTCGATAGCGCAAGACCGATTTCTAAATTGCCGTAATTATTCCGAACGTTAATACCAATTCCGTGGAATAAAAACGGCGAATGTGACTTATCGTATTTTTTCCCAATACTCTGTATACGTTTTTAGATGAACAAGAAGGTTATTTTACCCTAGAGCGTAGAAATTCCCCGTTGGAATAAAAATATTGGAAAGTGATGGAATGGAAACGGAAAGAAGACATCGATCAGAGGGGAATGGGATGCGAACAGGATAGGACCGAATCGAGTATTTACAACCGGAAATTAGCTGGGAGTGCCTGTCCGTAAGTGGCTCGCTCAGTTTCCTGATATCAGGCAGGAGACCAGGGAGAACGTACCGATACACGGTTATTACAGCAAAAACATTAGCGCGCCACGTCTCATTGTCTTTCGGGCATTGTTCCTATAATTACGAAACATTGTCTCTGGTAACGAGATTATCATAAAACGAAAATTTCACCGCGAATACCTCGCATTTCAATAATAACAGACAATAATTTTTCTCCGTGAAAGCCAGCAGCAGCGCGCATAATTAAATATCAAGGATACACTGCTTAATTACAGTTCCATTCGGGCGAGCAATAAAAACGCTTCGATAACACGGACGAGCCATTCGATATGCTGGTACGATGTCGGAATCGGTATAGAAAACCGCGAGCTTCCAAACGCATAATTACTTTTTTGTTCCACCTCGAAAGATTTACTCCATTCGATGTCTAGAAAAAATGCGACAGGAACGTTCGAAAGCTTGATATCGAATTGGATGCGCCGAGACAAAGCTGTCGTTTGGCCATACAGTTTTTCTTTGCATCGGATTAACGAATAGCTTGTACGCTTTTATCGGTACGAGAACAACAGGCATTACTCAACGTGCTCGATAGACCGTGTTATGCGTACGAAGGTTGAACGACCTGCGATGTACAATTTTCCTTCGTTAATTGTATTTTTCGTATTTATTGCGCTCTTGCTTCGTAATATCGAACCACGCTCGTGGAACGAACCGTCGTTCCAGATCGAGAAAAATAAAGTTTAATTTCCACTCGGTTTCGATGTCTCTGTAAGAACGGTTAATAAGCTTATGACGTTATTTTTCGATATTTTTAGATCAACTGTTGAAAAAGATCGCGCGACATTGCTCGCAAAGGACCCGCGAAATAATTTATACTGCGAAAATTCTACCGATCTGAAGGCAACGCGGACGTATCTCCATCTAAAAAGGAAACGACGTTTACGAGCCACTAAAAAGTGGACGAACAATCATAATCGACTTCGGATGCCGGGTAACGCAGCCAGGAAACGGATGTTCGAGGACAAGCAATGTTTCTGCGAGTCGTGAGCGTGTAACTTTCGGGGTAGGTCGATAAATCGCGAAAGAGATAAGCCGGAATGCTACAGGAAATTAAGGTCTCGCTCGAGTCGACATTTTCTCCCCCCTCGACCAGTCTGTCGGAGCTTCGTATCTGAGCCAGTGTCCTTCCTCTCTGGCTTTCACTTTAGCCCTCCGCTTCCACATAAAGCCGACCTGATTAAGTGCATGTTGTCGAAGAACGATCATATCTCTCATGTGGTTTTCTTCACGGCGTACTTTTTTTCCCCTTCCTTCTTGAAAAGCCTCGACGAGAGAAGCCCGATGAAAATGAAAGGCCTAGACGTCGTCCCCCGACAGTCCCGAGGGAGCACACAACCAAGGAGGGTGAAAGAATATATATGTATACACGAGCAAGAAAATATTCCTGCCAGTCCTCGTATATATGCCAGCAGACTTTTCACGCGACAGTAGATTTGATATTTGACCCGCTGAAAAATGCGCCCGGTGGAACGATGATTATCGTCGCACATACACAGTTGTACGGAATTTCAGAGCAACATAAAATTCCGAAGATGATTGACGAAGGAAACAATACGAGTAACAGCTGCAAGCTGTAGGCAAATATTTTTTTACAATTTCTTTCTTTCTTTCTTGCTTTCTTGCTTTCTTGCTTTCTTTCGTGTTGACTCCAAACATTCTTGGCTTCTTCGTCATACAGTTCACTCTTGACTAACTTTCTCTTCGGTGCACGCTTCAGAACGTTTACCACGAGCACACATTCTCGTAAAGCTAGACGAACAAAGCTGCACGTACTATACGAGGACAATTGAAATCAAATTTGCTTCGTAACAGCGATATCGTGTTTAAAATCTTCCTCCAAGTTGCTCGATCGCCGTGATGGAAACGCGTTGACGTAAAACAACGAACGACGATCGACGTTTCAGAAAATTTTATCCGTATTCGCGTAAACGATAACAAGACGACAGAATTAAAAATACTGAAAGTCGAACGATCATCGTGGCTCGGCCTGACCTATATCGAGCCTCTTCCACTTGTTACGTCCGTATCACTCGAAATAAACGAACGGCTTAATTTGAAATATAAACGCAGCTGTGCCGAATTGATACAGGGTTCGACGGATGATGAAAAATAGACAGAATCCATTTTATTCGATAGCCTTTCGATCGACCGGCCGTATTTTTCTCCAAGCGAGAAGAATTCGGAAATAATTCCCGAGGATTCGATAAGATAACGAGAAATAGTTCGCGCATTTGCAGCAGAACTGTCGGAGGATTGTTAATGGAACACGCTAAAAGATGAATCTCGAATCCTCGAGATAGCGAAGGAAACACCGGCCAACTATATCGACGGAGTATCGATATTAAATTTCTCGATGAAATTGGAATTATTTTCGCTTCGAACCGAAAGGAATCGGATCGATCGCGTTTCGTCTCTGTTTCCTTCCGACGAAACGGCCGAAACTTCCCGGCATTCGTGGCGTACTTCTGCGTGAAAAGTTCAACGACTCTTCTCCAACGTTCGAGCGCCCTTCCAACCGCATCGTTCGCCATCGTTGTTTTACTTTCTCTATGAATTGTTCTCTCGTATAAAAAAAAAAAATTCCTTTCCATCCCCTGGCTGCCTTGCGTTTTTTTAGCTTCGAAATACGAACGTTTTAAAGCAACAAATAACGAGGAACGAAGGAAACAACGAAATGGCATCGAAACGAAGGTAAATCGAGGACCAGAGCGAATTTAATATAGAGGAAAGGTTGACAGGGCTTGCGCAACGTGCGAATACACGAGGGTACCATGCGCGTCAAATAGGAAAACATGTCGCCGAGACGACCAAGAAGAATCTAATAAGCTAGATACCACGGCCTCCTCAAAGGAAAATGTGCTACAAAATAGTTCCTGCGCCAGGAGACACAGAAACGAGGTTTTGTACGTACTACGATGGAAAGTAGCTACGGTCTAGAAACACGATGCACGACCGAGAAGGATAGAGTGGCCAGAAGGAAGCCGATGGACGAAATCCCGACGTCGATATAAAGAACACGCGTACCTCTCTATATCGCATTCTTTGTCGTGAATGGAAAATGTAGTTTAAAAACTTCGGTATGGACAAACGTAACGCGAATAAATTGAGTCTTAAATCGAGCCCGTTTAAAAATACTGCAACCTACTTTCCTCTCGCGAGGGGTACCCTTTTGTTTGTCTTTCGTTTCTTCGTCTTTCTTTTTTCCTGGTTGCACAGAGAAACCGGTCTGAAGAGGCAATGACGGCCGAGTTAATCAATTCCGTAAGTAGCGTAGCGTGCACGAAACGAGGCCTAACACGGGGCAAAATGGAATTTCATTGGCAACTGCGATTCCTGTTCGAGTCTCGTTACCTCGAAGCCTCTCGTCGCTTTATGCAAACAGCACAATACTTGTCAGCGAGACAGCATAGCCGGAAATGGAAGAAGGGAGGTAGCTGTTATGACGTCGGACCGAGCCTCGAGTCTGACTGTTGACTCGGCAAATAGGAAAAGCGTACCATACAATCGACACAATAGACGAGCAGAGATGACAATAAAAGCTATCCGACCGAGATAATTACGAATTTTTATCTAGGCCGATCGACTAGAAATTCGCTTATGTAAGCTGTAAAGTGTCACACGCCCATCTACACGAGGACACGCTTTCAACGAAACTGGCGCAAACGTGTCTCCATTAAGGACGCCGAGTTTCGAATTTAGAACGCTATTTTTGGAGATGCCAAGTTTCACTTGTTCGAAGAGAAAGTTTACGGCACAGAGAAGCCTAAACTTTTAACCGACCCTACCTGGATTTTCGCTTCCACTTCAGGATCGATGAAGAAATATAGAACGCGTACAGAATTTACGCAATTGGTTTCTACCGAATTAAATTTATTTCACGTACGAACATTTTACATCCGTATCTGTAGGAAGTTATCTAAGAAAATAATAAAGATTAAAAAAGCAAAAGTTGTTCAAAGTATCAAGATATTCCTGTTAGTCGAACGTTATTTAGGAGGTTACACCCCGAACACGTAAATGACAATTGTCGAAGCGACGCGACACATTTACATGAGATAAAGGAAGAAATGCGCGAGCGTGCAAAGTACCCTCAACAGGCGGCAACAATATAGCACGCGGTACGAGTTAAAAGGAGCTTGATAAATCGGTACATGGATCGTTGCACAAAGGAACCTCACAAAAGGACAAGGGAGGATGACGGTAAGGGCGAAGAAATTGCGCCGAAAATGAAGTAAATAGAAACGATACCTGTGTTTTAGTATGTTAATGCGCTCCTTATAAACAGGGGCTGTCAAATACTGTCTCTCAAAGACAGTATTTCTTCAAACGTGGTGAAAAATCTATCGTACAAGCTTTAAACAAAGTGTTAAAATATATTGCGAAAAGGCACGATAAAGATACGAGTGAAAAGTCAAGGGAGACTTTTACACAGACGCGTTGTTTGATCAGGATGGTTATTAAAGTCACGATAGAAGATCTGTCCAAAAGAAACGCTCTTTATTGCCTCGAAACAAAATGTGAGAAAAGTAGTTCCGTCACTCAACCGGCGAACAATATTTTAACAAGTCGCCCGAAGCAACTTCATTGTTTGCAGACAGGCAAACTTCTCGAAGAATACGTTTTGTACAAATAGAATCCAAACGCTGCCAGTAGCACAAACACGTAATAAAGCCGACGGACCTGGCTATCGTACAACGTGGCGCGACTGACGAACGAAAATTTCATAATGGAGAGATATGAAATTCGGTTGAAAGAGGAGCGGTCTTTTCCGGCACAGGGAATCTGATTAAAAAAAAAAAAAAAAAAAAAGTGGAAGTAGAAAAGAAAGAAAGACGATGGAAAAAGAAACGAAGAGAAGGAAAATGGAGATTATAAGAGAAGGTCGTGTCGAGGAAATTTCGGACATCCTGTCGGAGCAGCCACTTCGATAAGACGTTCCAGATTCGAGTATGGGACGAATGAAGATCAGGGCGCCGCGAAGGCAGAGAAACGGCAGAGTAACTCGATAAAATTGACCGAGTTATACGGCTGCACGAGCGGTTCGGCGCTCCTCTGCGCCGTCTCCGCGCTGTCCACCGGCGTCACACAAATCTAATTCCTGTCCCTGATAACCGAACTCATGCCGACCGTGGCAGAATATTCCGCCAGAATCGTGCTCCTTCGAAATTTTTCGCTGTCGGCATATTTCAGACGCAGCTATTCCCGACTACGTAAGACTACGTAGGTGGAAACGTTCGACGCAACAAATAATCGTAGCTGATGCTGCGAGAACCAGCGAGATTTCTTCGAGACACGAGACAAATAGACAAATTCGTCGTTTACTTCTTTCGAGATCGTGGAATTGGGGAAGAAAGCTACTTTCCACTCTAGCAGCCAAACTAAATTCTCTGTTGCTTTTTCCACTTGAACTATCTAAAACTGTGACTTTTGTTCGTAACTTGAGCGGCATATTAATACGTTTATAAAAATTTGATACGGTAAGCGTTCAGATATCTTCGTGCTGCTTCTATTAATTAGTAATTTGAATTTAACGTTACAGCTATGAATAACGATGTGCTTTGCTTTATTAAAATTTTCTACGATGATAGAATTCCTAAATTCCTGTTTTCTATCAAAAGCAGCGATTCCAAACTTTTGACCAGTAGAGCGCATATGGGTACAGGTTTTTTAATATTCCCTAAAAGTACATATCTGTATTCAAAAACACGGATGTTTCGGGGTAAGCAGTCGAAACGCACGATTAAAATCACACGCCGTGAGATTTTTGTTTACTCGGAACGCGTTTCCACTCGAATGGAAATCAATCGGCGTCCGAGCAACGAATATCGAAAGGAGAATTAATTTCAGCGACTCGTTCCGCTATCCAGTTAGACTGACCCTCCTACTTTGAGAAGCATGGAACGCGCGTTACCCCTTATTTCTGCGAGCAGATTGCCCGTTGCCACGGCGTATGAATTTAAATGTCCCCGACCGAGCCAGTGCCGTTAGTTGCCCGACTCGAATTCCACCGCAACGTCCGTGTGTGTGCCTTCGCGAAACGCGCATCCAAAGGGCGGCATTCGCGATTTTAAATAACGTTTGTCTCTAAACGCGTCAACTCCAACAACATTACCGTACGTTCCCATTAGAAACATCTCTTTAATCGTTCTATTAGCTTGATGAGTACGAAACGTCATATTTTTTTACTTTTTTTCTTTTTTTCAAATAAGATTTAAACGTAATTTCTACGAAGCTCTATATCGCTTGATCCCGACGATTTCTACGCACGTTCGATGCACTTTTCTAATCGCTAACTGGCTTCATTATAGTAGACCTATGAAAATTAGCGAATCTGGAATAAGTCGAATGGAATAGAAAAGATATAACATAATAATATATAATACAAGTCTCGAAAAATGTAACTCTTTTTAATCTTTAACTTTTCCCAAATGATAAATTTATGTCCCCATGCCAGTTTTTGCAATCGTAAATTCAAACTTTGGACAAACGATATTTCATACGAGCGGTAGAAATAGTAGAAATTAAGATAAAACCGGTGTACCTAAAGGGAAAGAAGGTGTACCAAAATGAAAGAAAAGTTAAATTCCATAAAGTATCGTTAAGAAGATCGGAAGAAACGTAAGGAAGACAACGGAACTCGTGGAAATTTAGAGTTTTTGTGCAAGTGGTACCCTTGCGCACCCTCAGGCACGTCCATCCGTTACGTTGCTATATTCTCATCACTCTCTTTCCACGTAATTTATGAGTTTTAATTAGCCAAGATGCCCGAGGCTACACCGACTCCTGGCATTATCGTAACTAACCTTACCACCGTCGTATCACTGTTACACCGGGAAACTCACCCCTAAAGTTGTTCCGTACTCGTCATCAACGAAAACGACCAAGCCATCGTTAAGATCGTGCTTCGCGCGACAACATATCGAATTAAACGTGAAACTGGTACGTTACGCGAGTTAGAACGGTCGATTCTTTTCCTTTCGACGGTCAGCGAACGATATCGATTCACGGCGATTATTAGCCAGGTTAATGGGCAACATATTTCTTTGGACGTTATCGTTCCGATCCTGTGGGGCAGGAGACGGTGTCTCTTTGTTCCGCGATACAGCCTGTTGCTCCACGCTATTTACAAGGGGTAGTTATCGTTTTACGCGGCGAATTTTCGAAAATTTTCCACCCTCCTCGATCCACGACAAAACGTCTAAACGAGTGCCGTATAAATATCGCGGACGCTTACGAGCACATGAAAATCTTATCGACGATTCGATGTTTTAAAGAGAACGTTACGTAATAGTTGTTATCACCGAGAAGCGATTTATCGTCTGTATCATCGGTCCGCTAGGAACTGTTATTCAGAAACTTATATATTGCTAATATATATTTTCTTCTCGTGTATGGAGCTTCGTTATATAGTTCGTCGTATAATATATTTCATATAAAACGAAACGAAGGATAGAAAAATGTAAGACAAAGCATTCTTCGAAGTAAGAACGAGTCTTTCGGTAAATGAAATTACGTTTTGCCATGTATCTACCATGTAATTCTTTTTCGTCGCGAAGGAAACAGAATTTTCTCGGTTATCTAGTGAGGAAAAGTGAAATATTTGCTGTTTCGGGTATGGAATGTTTTGTATCAAATCAGTCACCCTAAATGTGTATTGCTACGTGAATAATTAGGATTAAAGTCTTACCTGCAGCACCGATTTGTCAAAGCCGGCTACAAGGGCGGAGGGTGAGGAAGAAGGCGAAGGCGAGGACGAGGGCGAGGTGGTATAGACCGAAGGACTAGTGGCAGTAACGGGGGTCGAGGGTGTCGAGGGGGCAGGGGAAGGTGTCAACCCCCGAGGGCCCCCTGCAGTTGCACCCGATGCCCCCGGTGCAGTTCCTGCAGTTTTTTCCACTTCTGTAACAGAAAAACCAAAAGTACATTAAGTAAGTCCCATTAAGTACAAAATAGAATACGATATAAAAGCTTAAGAAACGATAATTTTCTCTCTACGTAATTTACGTTGATATTAACAATATATATCGATTAACCTAATCGTTAATCAATCATAATTAACGATATCAAGAGTAAACCGAATTGACGATTTCTCGAAAAACAATAAATCATCTGTAAATTAATAGCGAGGCTCTTGGACGGCCGAATGAAAACATCGAGGAACGTACAACATCGAAAACCGCGGAAAAGTGAAAACCGATATAAACGAGCCACCAAGAACTATCCCACCGAACGACTACGAAGTCGTCGATTCCAATACAATCAGCTTTGGTTTCGAAATCATATCTCGCGATCCAATCCACGTCGTAACGACGCTATGCGATCTAGACTGCTCGTCCATTGTCCAAATCACTCTCCTACATTGCGGTATAAAAATTCACTCAGTTCTCGATCCCACGCTACTCCTACGAAATACTTATGTAGAGGTTTAACCGCTTATGGATAGTGCGAAATAATGAGAGCAAATTATTGCTGTCACAGCTCGTTATATGTATTTCGAATAATTAAATAGACATACATACACTTGATATAAGCATTGCGGAGATACCCGTTAGAGCTGTTGATTTCTATGAATACTCGCTCGATACCGTACTATATTCTAGTTGTCCGCGAACGTGTTTGTTCATTTATACTGGTCGGGGGAGGATCGGAAAATTCGAATTTGTCCTAACCCGACGTTTACATTACTTGAATTCTAACGGTCTTAATACTCCAGGATAAAACAACAAGATGATTCGATTTGCTTCTAAATCATGTGCCGCTACACTTACATCCACGGCTGTAATAATAAAATCGCGTAATAAAGTTCGTGCAAGTCTTTGGCCATTAATCTGAGGCTATTCGCGGCCAATCGATATTTTCGTCAAGCAGTATCGATATCCGCCACGCGAATTCCACGTAGCACTCGGGGCCGGTCTCGCGCGTGAATTATACCGGAGCAAGACGTATTAAAAACCATCGTGACCCATTTCGTCGATCGTGACGGGAGACTGGATTCGGCTGGACCGGCGCCACAGTAAGAAAACTTGTAATTTTCCGGTCGGCCGGCGACATTGTATTCTTTCTCACGCGCGGCAATAGATAATAGGGACGAAAGAGGGAGCGAAACTCGGGGCCTGCAGGAAGTCGAAACGAAACTCGGTTTCGAAGCACGTACCCGGACCGAAGGTACGGTCAATTCATTGAATAGGAAAGTAACTTTCATAGTTTATAAGTTTACCCTCCGAACTCACTTCGGATCGAGTTAGCGGGAAGACGCGAGAAAGGAAGCAAGAGAGAGGAGAAAAGGGGAGACAGAGTTCGCGTCAGGATCTCGAGCGAAGATTCTTCGAAGATGCGTTTAATATGCTCGGCTCTAATGTAATTGAAAACTTTCGTTGGATTCGTTTTCGTGGCGGTCGATTTGCAACGCCCGCTTCGCGCAACTTGAAAGCTCCTTCGAAATTCCATAAATTACTGTCCTCGTGATCGAAACGGTTGAAAATATTTCCGTTCCGCTTGCGTCCCACTTTCAGTGGAATAACATTTCAAGAGCCGGTCCAATTAGACGAATCTTCCAATGGTGGCCAGCAGTTCCCTTCGTTTGTTATCTTCCGCGAAATTTTCTCGCTAATAATTTCGCCGCATCTCCTCGCTCAGATTTAGACGTACGTATAGTCGCGGTCGGAACGGAATGCAATGGCATTAAACTCAGAATAATGAGAATAAATCGAGCAGCAAACCAGCCTCCTGATACCGCTTTATTGCCGCCCGCTTCGGTCGCAAAACTTCAAGAAATCGCTTTCCCGTGTCTACGGTTTTCGTAGATGGGCCTCGCGTTCAACCGAATTAATTTCGTCAACCAACATACTTTGAAAGAGCACTCGGTTAAGTATGACATTTCTCGCTTTGTGCGCAGATAACTAGACAATTATAGTTGCACAAGGTGTTCGTTTTCTGTCGTCGAAAAATGTCACGCTCAAGGTAAGCGTAAAATAATTATCGCTTTAAATGTTAAAAGCCTTCTTGTTCGTTGAAAAGAGGACGAAATTGGCACATAAATATTCCAAGTCGGTAACAGGATTAAACTCGAGAAACACAATGAATTCGGCAATTTAATCGAGAAAGAAAAATTACCGTACGGATGCAAGCTGGAACAAAAGGTTTAGAGAGGCTGATAAGAACCTGCGAGTATCGAGTGAACATGGTTCTAAACGTACACTGAAATAACCAAAAGATAAAAAATCACCTTAAAGATTCGTTGTACGAGAAAGATACGACTTTTCTGTTCTCGATTACGGTAGATATCAAAACGTTTAAGGCTTTTGCAGAGGATCTCGAACGCGACTGATACGCGAAAATATGCCTCTGGAGATCGTAAATTACGCACCGGAGTTGGTCGGAATCCACTTTTGCAAAAGCCGTTATATTTTTATTCGCCGGGCTCTCGTATTACCCGACAGTCCCATGACATTATCTTAACAACCGAGGGAGAGGGCAAGTTTTATTGCTGAATTTCGTTACGTTCTTGCCTGCAGTCGGCAACAGAAGCCAGAGAAGATGGAGGGAAGCTTAAGGGTCGAGACGAACGACAGAAACTCGTTTGCTCGCGTAATTACTCATGAGCCATAGAACTTTCACGGACGAAGAAATATTTCTCAAGCGACGGTATCTTAATGTATTCGTCAAAACGTTACTTTCTTTCGTTTAAGCGACCAAAGAGCGACGTCCGTTCCTCGCGGTATTGCCAACAGGTTAATCGCGAAACAAAATCCTCACCCCGAGACTCCGTCCCTTCCCCTTTTTTAATTTTTCGCTGAAACGAAGATCGAATTCGTTTTACCGCCTCGAATTCCTGGCCGAGAGTCAAATATTTGCCGATAATTTATTTCAGTTTACGAGAACTTTTGCAACGCCTGCCGAGGATATTCCCAAGCTCTTTGATAAAAACTTTGATAAAAAGGATGAAGATTAACGAATAATTGAAGAAACAGACGAACGAAATCTACTTTATACCCAGGATTTTAGAAATCTCGACCGATTAGAACAAAAATAACATAATACGAAAAATAGATGTATGTCGTTGTTCTGTCTCGACAAAAGTCAATAATAGTCCGTTTTATTGAGAACATCTTGCATGCTTCTAGCAATTGCAGAAACACGAAATCCGAATGCAGCAATATCGACGATTTTGGAATCTGCAGTTAGAGGTTACCGCGCGTCATAAATTTATAATCCGAACGTTAAATTTCCTATTACCATATATATTCTCTCGATATCTTTCCACGGTATACCCAGCTCGGTAACAGCACTGGACCACTCCGCATAATCGTACGTATTCTGCGTCGTTACTCGTTCGAATGCATCCGATTGATTAATAAATTCGTCTGGTAAAAAGCGTCAAATTGCGATTAAAACATCGTAGACTCGAGCAACAACTCGCTCGTACGTAGGTGTCAGACATAGTTATTCCTGACGCGGAGGTTAAACAGCGAAATTAACGACGGACCAATGTCGTGCGATTTATGGGGTAACGCGGAAACTCCATGATGCACTGCACGTCCGTATTTGCGTGCGTGCACCTGTACCCCGCGCTTTCTCTCCGCCCTTGGACGAGAGACGAACTTCCTGCGAAGCGCCAGCAAGACAGAAGAGAGAGACTCGCCGTGTACAAACCTCCAAGTATACCTCCAAGTATACCTCGAACTTGCGTCATAAGTTCGTACCACTAAGTCCTTTTCGCATTCCGAAGTTGGATAGTCGTTGAACTAGTCGCGCTACTTGAGTTACACGCTAAATACATAATAACGATGCTCGCGTAAAGTCTGCGCACCATCTCTCGTTTCCATCCCTACACGGCCCGTAGTCCCGTTAGATTATGCTAATCGAGAAGGAAATCCCGCTACACCAGAAAGAAACGGAACGCGCGAACGCCGTTTAAAATTCTCCTCGCCTTTTGTTCTTTAGGGGCTTTAGCGGCTGACGCGTACACTCATACGTGACTCGTATCGCAAGATGATATTTTTTCCTCTGCGCGAAATGAAGCGGAAAAAAATTCGCTTGCGCGAGAAATGTCGTGTGTACGTACGTGCGGAGCGTGTGTTACGCTCTTCGATAGAATAAATCAAATACCACCCCCATGGGGAACATTTGTCATGCGAGGGATCTGTTTGACTGGCGCTAGTCTTGCGAATCGGGAATAGTTTGGGGTTGTGGAATCTCAAGTAGTTCGAGCCGATTTCTATCCGATCTGTCCAATTAGGGAACGCCGTGTAGTAATCGTATCTTGTCAAAACACGAGACAAGATGGAATATTTTACATACGATATTCGTTACGAGACCACACGCCCTTCCCCTTTAATTCGGAATCTGTAACGCGAGGGACTGGTCCACGAAACGCTACTGAAAGCGAGGGTGTCTTTCTGAAGAGGACATTCGTAACACTTGTCGCCGCAGCAGCTGCCAACAGGGAGTTATTGCTCTCTCAACAACGGCGACAAGGGTGGAACTTTTCCAACTGGTGTACCGTCAACGGGAATCAGACGCCTGGCCAACGGTGGTCTTTGAAAACACGTCAGCTCTTTATCAAAGCTAACAAGAAGCGTCGACTGCCGCGTCGCACCTAACCGAGTGGCTGTCGCACAAAAAAATCCATCTTCCTGCGTGGATGCGGCACCGTATGCTCATAGATACAACCGCAACTTCCGACCAACTACGTGATTTCGTACATACGATCGAGTAAATCGCGCAACAAGGAAACGTTCTTCCAATCTCCTCGATTATCTCGTTGTCAAAAAATTACCATCGTGATATCACGCGCTTCTTCCGACATTTACGTTAATTCTAACTTACGTTCCTCGAATTTTCCATCCTATTACGCAAACATGAAATGATCGAACGCAGACGGGAATGTTTCGAAATTAAAGAGAACGATCTGGACAGCGTTCGACGCCATCCTCTGGACGCTATTTGTAACAACAGAAAGACTGTTGCGACGCGCGATTTATCCGCGCGTACGAGGAGCACCGTGGAGAAGACGAACTGTAGCTCGGTGGCTGAACAAACACGAAAAACAGAGACGAGAGAAAGAATCGGAAAAGGTAAAAGGCGAGAGAGAAAGGTAGGAAAAGAGAGGCAGAAATCCCTTGTTAGCGGCTGCTAGGTCCGCCGGGATAAGTGCCGTGGGGTGGTACACGGTGAAAAATAGGACGAATTTGCAGCGAGAAACATCAATTCTCGCTGGCAGTAGTCTTATTCCGTCGAGGAGGCCCAGCCGGAAGAATCGACCGGAGAAAGCGACCAAAGTACTTGAAGCTCGCTTTCTGGTGAAAAATAGGAAAAACCGAGCCGCGAGCTTAACTCGACCGTCCGTTCGTCTATCCATCTGTCCACCAATGGGGGATAAGTGATGCGACAGCAGAGCCCGGGAACCAGAGGAACGAACCTTGACGAGAACACAGAGACAGAGAGTCACGAGGTTTCCCAGGATAAGCAAGGTAAAGAATAGTTGAAGAAAATGGCGATAGTCGATGAATGAGAGTGATAGATTGCGCGACGCCATCGACCGACACTCTTCCACCAATGGCCAGCTCGACCATCGTGCTCCGCAAACGGGAACCCAATCGTTCGACAATCTCGACTTCCGTTTCGCTAAACGCGACAACCCTCGTATTCAACACGCGCCCCAGCTGTTTGTTTGCTTCCAAAGACTTTCATATTCGATTTTAGTCGCCATATCGTAGTTGGGGAATATTTTATTTTTCAGGTATACAGCGTTATACAACCAGAGAGGTAAGTTACAATTATTATTATTGTAAGCTACAATTACAAAATATAATTCTTGTTATAAGAACACGTGGATATAAGATTTCGATTGCTTAGAAGCCTTACTGATGTACTCTATAAATCGAAGAACAAAGAAAAATGGCTGAAAACGCTGTTTTTTCTTCTATCTTGGAACTTGCCATTATTTGTGCTGTTTTCTTACATCACCATAGTCGTAATAAACACAAAGGTGTACGAACGATATCGTGTTTGCTGTAGGGGAGAAAATTGATTAAACGTAACATATATGAAGGCCAAAGAAGCGTAAATGCGAAAGGAGGAAAGGACGAGGGAGAGAACGGGATCGTAATGAAATTCGAAGAATGAAAGTACAAATGTGTTAATTATCGTACGTGATTGTAAAGAGGAAAGAGTTGGAACGATAGAGGGAGCGAAAGAATTGGAAGGAAAAAAAGAAGTCGAAGCTATTTCGAGGCAGCCAGCGTATCCGGTGTTCGCGTTTGAGTCGCTATTAAGCGGCGAAGAAAACCAAGCGGAAAATCGAATGAAGGCTCAGCGGCGGGAACGCGTCGTTGCCGTCTAAAAATTAACGCGTTTAATTCCCAGCGTCGGCGATAGAGTCGATCCGTGTATTTCACAGAGAACGGACCGGTGAAAAAATAGCGGCGGGAAAAAATTTTCAAAATATTTTACAACGATAAATCACGACGAATTCGCGTGGCGTGGCGAGGCAACACCTGTCACGCCGTTATGAAGTCTGTATTTTAATCGGCAGAGAAGGTTTATACGTCGAACATCATCCTGATGAAACCGACACGGGACAAGAAACGTATAGCGAAATTCGGCCAGCAACTAATCGCGCGAGACGCAGATCGCTTCCGTTAAAACGTTCCAGACATTTATTCGAATTTTTCAATGACGAACAACGAACGATAAATCACGAGGTGATCGATCGGAAGAGAACCAACAACGAGAACGTAGTCCGATTTTATGCACCACCACCGGTTGAAAAGTGATACACGCATCGACGAACGGTTCAACCCTGGCTATTGTATGACCATTAACGAATCAAAGTAATTAGCTAGACGCGTATTGTGAGTCGCGAACGTCGAACAAAGCTCGTAAATCGTACCGCGCTGAAAAGCGCGATGCATTGCCGTGGCCCGTAACCGTTCAGCCAGACAAATCGCCGTCAATAAAACAAATAGATATCCGTCGACGATGCGAATGTAAATGAATCGATAAAATCATGACGAACGAGGACAGGCAGGACAGGATTAAAAGATTTCCGTGGATAAACCGAGAGGCGAAAGCTCTTCTCCGCGTGTCCGCAACAACAAGCAGCCGTAGCTAGAAACTGTGGCCGGACCGTGAATTAAAATAAAGCGTCCGCACGCTTCCTACCAAGAATACCAACTTCACGGAAGCTTAAAACTTCGGCTTGCCGTTAATGCTTGCCCTCGTTTCCCGTGATTTTCAGTAAAACTCTCTCGTAACGTCGAGTAAATCTTCCGACGGATTCCCGTTACGACGAGCTCGTTCTGCCTCTACTCCTCCACCGGTATAAAATATAGATTATCATCGCGCGTTTACGTGCGTGAGGGAGCGCACGCCTGTCTGTCGGTTCGTCTAAACGTGCAAAATGTTTAAACTTCGAATCGAGCAAAATAAAGAATCGAAAAAAACACGCTGAAAATTGGAAAAAGATATTAACGCTGAAATCGACGGTTAAACGGGATTGAAAAATTCATAAGGAGAAAAACGAGACTAAGTGGCTCGTTATATTTTTTTCAACAGTTTGGCGTTTAACTTTATGGAACCAAGTGAGAACGCGGGTAACCGATTTAATGAAAAATTTATCGCATAAACACAGAAAGAGATCCAAAAAGAAAATAAATATAACGACTAGAGGCACGCGCATGTTGGTATAAGAGGCTATTAGTCGTACTTGTTCCATTATTTCGATTTTAATTTGGGTTCCAACTGTATACCTGTTAAATATTTACCAGTACTTTACTACCCTCTTCGCGTGTCCTAACGGCAACATATTCGGCACATTATTACCTTCACCCGACTTTACCTTGCGTAAACTAGAGAGTTTCGGTATTAAGGTGTCGTGTAACAAATGAGTTTTGTTACTACGATGTTTTCGTTATGAATATCCCTCGTAGCAAACTTTTACGTAGCCACTTTTAAGTAAAATTTCACGTGGATCTGGCGGTTCAAGAATTTTTCTACTGGTTAAGGTAATTTAATTTAAGTTAATTTAATTCAATTTAATAAGCACACGGGGAAGCAACCCTTTTACGAGAAGCTAATATACAGTAAGAGAAAAGCAAGTGTCGAGATGATACAGTCGCTGTGAGGCAGTGACACGAGCATGTGTATAAATACGCTGTACTAGAACTAAGCCAGCTACCGCTCGGGTTAGCCGAGATTACACACACCTTTCTTCGTTGGTTCAGGTGGGAGAAAGATTAATGTCATTGCATAAAACGTTGCCTAAATCGCATTTACGGGCTATAGAATTAATAGTAATTGAACGAGAAGCTAATTGGCAGCAACGCGTATCTCTCTTCTTTCCTTTTAAATCAAACAACGTGCTTTCGCTGTAAAAACTTGAAAGAACACCCGCGTGGTGTAGAGGGTAACGTTGCCAGCGAGCGTAACAGCGGCTAATTTAAACGGACGACGCATGCAGTTTCTCGCTCGAACGATACCTCTTAAACGTTCTATCGCAAAGCAAAGCGATAGAAAAAAAAAGAGAAGAAAAAATAGAGGTGAGAAAGAAAAGGAAATGAAGGGGAAGAGAAGAAAAAAAGGAAAGAAAATGGACCGACGCTTTTCTCCCCGTGGAACCATCATGGCAAAGGACGAATTAATCTGGCTTCACGCAGAGCGAGCGGCCCTTTTGCCCCACGTTTTCGATGTAATTGAATCTCTCGTCTTTGCCAAGGCAATTGTTCCGCCCTTCTCGCCCCCGGCCGAGAATTCAGGGCTGCTCTCTTACCGCGAGAAATTAATCTTCTCTTTCGCGGAAGCGATTCCACCGACGAACCCGGTGGAGGATAGAGAAAAATAAAAGTGATAGAGCGCTAGGTTCGGTTTTCGATCGGTCGGCAAGAGCCATTCGTACTCTTCCCCGGGCTCGATTGAAAATAAATTCTCTCGATCAGCCTTCTCTCGATGCTCCTTGCACACGCGTTACGATCCTATGCGTCGTGATCCTTCGTTTCGAATTCAAGTATAAAGTACAGAACAACGATAGAGTATCAGCGATCCACGAGTGTAATATTTCAGTAAGAAGAATTGAGAAGAGCCATTACAAAGAACAAATTATATGCAGCGTACATACCGTGAGAAGTATCGGCATATACCTGTATCTTTCAAGGTAGTATTTCTTTATCAAGTTCTGTATTTCATTTTCGTAGCAGATATCAAATTTGTCTAGTCGTACGAAAGTACTACTAGATGATAGGAAATTGAAAATACATGGACCCAATTCATTGGTACGAATACAACGATACGTTAATCCTTCATGCGGCTACCATTTATAAACCAGAAATTTATTCGTGGAAATTTTTTGCGAGAATCTTCGGAAAGAAAAGCTATTACGAGAGATAAATTATTTTTTCAGAAGAAATCAGAAGAGACAAGTCTCGACCAAGCTCCATTAGACCTTATCGTATTAGGATAATAGGATTGCTTTTATTACGCTGTTCTCGAACAAGAATTTCTGTTTATCAGCGTAAGACACTCCCGTCTCATTCTTTCGGATACCACGTTCGGTGAAGGGCACGAAGACGGCTCGACCAGAAGAAGAGAGAAGAGGCGCGGGAGAAAAATTACTTTCGCGGCAAGACGTGACGGAAATGCCGGAGCAAAGATTGCAAAATTACGGGACATATTTAAATATTGCGGAGCGCCGTCGAGGAAAGTTTATCGGCGGCGAAGCAGCTCCTCTCGAACGACGGCGACATAGTCGCAACTTTTAACGCGAAGGATGGCACCTGTAGGTCGAAATTACCGAGATTTAATAAATCCCGCCATCCTCGAAGCGGCGTAAAAAGTTTGACGAAGAGCTATGGAGGAGCGAAAGATTACGATAAGTCGAAAAATGAAAAAAAAAAGAAACGAAATGAAAGAGAATCGAGAACCGGTGCATCGCGCTCGAGTTCAGACCTTCGAAATTGAATACGTTCGCGTTTCCGTTAACACCTCGTTCTCTTCGTTCTTCGCGACTGCAATTACAGTTTATGGGAAAGTTGATTTCTGTTAAAGTCCGCTAATTTTTACGACATCGACTTAACCTCTTGCGCCTTACGATTTCTTTAGAAACTATTTAAGTTTATCTATTATTAAGTTAGCTATTCACTCCTACAGCATCGTGTCAGACTAACATCAAAATGTACGTAATTCTAATGTAACATAATCTTCGATCGACATACCAAACTTTGTTACAAATGTAATTTGCTTTTATCGAGTGTGACATGGTATTATGAGGCAAGGGAATGAATTTAAGGGTCTCTGTTCTAGAATAAAGCGCGTTTGAATGACCAGCAATGGCGTAGGTAAATGACGTAAGAAAAATATAACGTTTCGATGTCGAAGAAACTTCACTCTTATGAAATTTCTGCACGTTCCAATGCTCCACGTTCGTTTGCACGTTCTCGCGCTAAAAGGTCTATCAAGAACCGCAACGCAGTAGGAGAACGCTTTCGCGGTCTAGAACGCATCTCACGGCATGTTCTATGTGCGATAAAAGCAGATGAAAAACGTTCCGGGCCGGTGTACGAATAAAAGGCGCGAACGGGTGCTCCTTCGTCTCGCTCGTCGACAAAGAATATAAATCATATGCTTAAGGAAGTAGTACGGCGAGCATGGTGCTCCTTTTGTACGGAAGATTACGGAGTGCAAAGGAGTTTCCTCATTTTTCATCGTGGCGACCGTCGGAATTAACATATTCATAAGATATTTATCAACGTATCTCTTTGACACCTATTTTTTGAGCGCACCGCTTATGAAACGAATAAATTAGACGGAACGAGGGGCCATCTTTCCTCGGCTGACGCATAGAAGGAGATGGAAAGAGGGAGAACAAGAGGACGAAAGCTTGGGCCGTGCTACGTAAAATATAATACACGATGTATTCTGGCCAATAGCGAACTTTTTTCTCCTTATGAAAGTGACCAAAAAAGAAAAGAGAAAGGAGGAGAAAGAGCAAGCTAGCCAAACGAATCGTCGAGAAAGAAAAAATCATAGAAAATAAAAGAATTCTCGACTCAGGTTGATCAACGTGTTTACGAGACTTGCTTCGGCAAACAAGACGACGAAAATTTCGACCGTGCCACGTAAAATATAATACACGATGTATTTTGGTCAGCCACAAATTTTTTTCCTTTGTTAAAACAGGTAAAATAGAGAAAAAGAGGGGAAGGTAGGGAAATGAAGCGTGTAGAGTGAACAAAATCTGTAAAAATAGGAAAAATTTGAAGAGAGAAAAATCAGAGGGAACATCCTCGATGTATTCGTGATACGGCGTGGCGTTTAAACAGAAAAATGACCGGTCTGTGCAGGCTGGTACCTGTGCTTATACCTTGGTTATACGCGAACACAGAGCGGCGTACGTAATTCTAGGATGACGTTGGTGCCTCGAGACCTCGAATAGCTCGTGCTACGCAGTCGTCTTAAACAGCCTTCGTAATAGAACAGGGGATTTGACGCGGACACGATCATCGGTAACGCGTTCTCTGCCGTGAACACAGGCACGCACACGCGCACGACTACGTTCACCGTGCGGTGTGCAAACACGAGGCTCGGTTGACGGCGTATGCATAATTCAGGAATGCGTGTGTCGTCGATACGGCAGCGAACGACGCACGATAGTTATGCATATGTTCCGTGCGGATGCTATGCCGCATACCATCTCTCTTCCTCTTCCTCTGTCTCTCGTTCACGTTCGCTATACGTTTCAACTTCGATTTGTCTCTCTCTCTCTCTCTCTCTCGCTCTCTCTTTCTCTCTCTCTCTCTCTCTCTCTTTCCGTTTCTACCACCTCGTTCGAATGCACTCCACTGATTTTTTGGCTGTTGGCCAACACCGACACCATCGAAGAATCTGTTGTATTGCACGCTGCCGACACTAGAAGCTGTTTCCGAGGATCTCGACCTCTTCGTGAGAGAAGTTTGTCCATTATTGCCTCCGAAAGATCTACGGGAAGTCGGCGAATATCGAGAGGATAAATTACATTTGCGAGTGGATGTATCGAAACGAGTAGAAGAACGTTGCTAAAATATTTGGTATAGTCGTGGACCAGGCACGAAAATTATCCGGAAGAATTGTTGGAAAGTTATTGAAAAACGCTCGAGTCGCGTTTAATGTCCCTCGAGGATCACTCGAGATTATTCGAGGTTGTTCGATGTTGTTTGAAGATCAAGTATTTAAAAGTTTTGCTAAAAGCTGCCGACCGTGCAACACACCTAGTGTAAACTTGTAAAATATCACGCAAAAATCGATGGTTTTTTTCAATCAAGTATGCAAATTAATGGGAACACGTCGCAGAGCAAGCGATTGTTAAAAGCGTCGAGAGAAAACTTTAAAATATTTCGGATACTCCATAGCGACAATCAGCTTGTTATAGCAAACCTTTTTCCTACAACTTCGGTAACAAGAATTTTCGAAGCTTTCCGGAGAAGCGTTGGTGTTGGCGTTGGCGGAAGCTTAACGGAACTAAAACAGGGCTTGAATCTTAGTTCATTCTCCGTAACTCGGCAACAATCGTCTTAACGGTTAAGTTCAATTTCTTGTTTTTCTCCTCGCGAACGCTTTGTTTCGATCATTCTTACGCTCCTCCCACGGTCGTCAGTCCGCTTAATCTCGAAAGTTACCAGACCCTACTGCTTACTTAGTCGTAAAACCGGCAAACGAACGTAGAGTGGGAAGAAGTTCGAACGATAATCCCGGCGTGGTCGTGCGACATTTAACGAGCCACGTAAATGGCGAAGTTTACGATTTTGGCTTTTATTTAGAAAGTTCGGAACCAACGGAGACGTCGCCGGGTCCTCGTCAAGTCGATGCACGCACACATACGCGTGACACGCACACTCGCAATGACACGGCAAGCTCAAACACACCGTAAAAGGGAACTCACCCTCGCCACTCCAGTAAATAATTAACCGTATAGTCGGGGCTCGAGTGTTCACTCCTCGACTGAAGGATTCCCCTTCGCTCCATCTTTCGACAGCAGACGTTACCTGGACGAAGATACTATCCGTGCACATCCTCGCGATTCTCATTAAAAATACCGTTTCCACGTTTCCTCTCTTCCCATCCCCCCTTCTCTCTCTCTCTCTCTCTCTCTCTCTCTCTCTCTCTCTCTCTCTCTCTCTCTCTCTCTCTCTCTCTCTCACTCTCGTTTCACGCATGACGTCTATGGCGCCTGATTTTATCCTGTCGGGTGACGAAGAACGAGCCGAAGGAATAACGATGAGAACAAAGGGGGATAAAGCGATTCATCTCTAGATCCGTCATGGACGACAACTTCTCTTCATAGTGGGAATAATTTCTAGATTTCAAACTAAGTAGTTAAAAGATTATCGAATTTTGTTAAATAATTCGTTACACGTAATACCGTGTGATTGAAACTATTAAATTTCTCACTTGCAGCTCGCGGACGTTCGTCACATCGTGGATAATTGAATGAAATTCTCCGAATCCAGTTCGACACCGGTCCCGAGAGAAGGACGACTTTAATATAGAGCCGCGCCACTTTAAGGAGATGAAACCGTACCTACGCAGACATTACTCGATTCCATCACCGTGGCGGAGCACGCAAATTTGAAATGACATCCCTTGCAAGTTCGACGCTAAAGAACTCGGTATTCTCTCGTAAAATGTCAGGTGGCCAGGTGGTGCTTTTAGTTTACGGGTCTCGTTACTGCTTTATCGTGTGTGTCGAGATCAATAACGCTCTAGCTATGACGATATATTTTCCCTCGGTGATCCGCGGCAGTAGCTCTGACAAATCCCGGACCTGTACGCGCGCTCCTTCTCCCGTATTCTCCTCGTTTTTTCTCTTTGCTTGCTTCTTTTACCATATTCTTCGTACTCCCACCAGCGGATGACTGATTATGTAAAAATGTTCACTACGTCATCTGTCTCATGAAATAAATTTCATGGAACCACGAAGGTGTACTGTTCTTCTAAGTACCGAGTTCTGAGAAACGAGATTTTCTTATATTCCCTTGGTACGAATATGCGCCGTAATGTAGAGAAAAATGCGCTGAATGCGAACCTCGAAAGCTTTCAACTCGGGAAAAAATTCCTATGTACGTTCCTCCTTCGCGTTTACGTGCCTTTGTACCGATTTCCAACGCCGAAAACGCGAGAGTCCGCATTAAAAAACCGATGATAATCCGAACGATGACGAACGAGATACGCAACGATGCGTACTTTCCTCAAAGTAACGTTAAGAGATATAAAGAAAGAACGGTATCGAAGTTCAATAATTGCGAACGAACTCTGATAAAACACCGATTCATTAGGATTTCTCGGTTATCCGATGTACGATTATTCGAAAACGCGATAAAAGTTCGGTGAACGCGTTGCCTCGGTTCGTTGCAGACGTTCGTCCGTAATAACACGCCGTGTTAAATCGCAGAGTGCTAAAAAATTCATTAAATTCACTCGCCAATTTTCTGCTAACAAGGATCGGTTACAAGCACGATTTCTACGTTGCTGGCAATAAAATCTCGACGTAAAACGGACGAGAAAATTGTACATTTGTTTTATTATAATTGTATTTTTAAGAGCGACGTTCGAGGTAATTAATCATCTTTTATTCTACGATATTATAATCAATAGAGAGCCGGAATCTCTGAAAAGTATACGTATTTTCCATTCTTCCGTATTATTTTCAATAATAAATATTTTTCTACATTGTGCATAAAATAATAACAGACTCCTTTACGGTGAAATTATTGTTGGCACGTGTTTGAAAATAATATCGAGAAAGAAAAACTCTGCTACTTCTACCATTGACTCTTTGAACGACAATTAATTCTTGAACGAAACGATTCTGTAATTAGTATCGCTCACCAAACGACTCCATTTAGTTACACCGGTAAAGGCAAATAGAAATTATTCGAAGCGATTGCGTCGGATAAACTGTACGTAAAGCTTGGAAAATCATCCGGGAAGAGTGGCAGATAAGGAAACCTCGCGATACTAGCGGTCGAAGGCTCTCGATCTAATAATACTCGTAAACGACGACGATCCACTATGTGCACGTGTTCAAATATTAATGCTTTGTATCGCAGGAGCGCGAAATAGGGGCGAGGAAAGGGGCGGGAAAAGGGTTGGGCGCGTTTAGTACACAAGCAAATAATACGCAATGGCGTCGAGTCCGGAATATTGTCGTTGAAGTGATTATCGACATTTAGGCATTCCCAGCCGCCAACAGCAATTTCCGCTCACGCGTGTACGTACATGCCTCGTATAGCATACGCTGTGGAAACTCCAGGTGTGCAATTAAGCTGATCCGCAACGCGTTGATTCGCCCAAGCGATAGAATCTGCGGCAGTACGTGCGATCGTCTTGGAAAAAGAACAAGAAATTATCGACTCAAGCTGATCAACGCCACTCTACGAGATTTACTTCGCGTGAAATCTAATTAGTAAGGAGAATGGAATGAAATTCAAAGTCGATTACAAATTCGCTAATCTCCGAAACGAAGAAGAAGAATCGATTACACGATCGTAAAATTTTTCGAACTGAGAAACTTTTATTTTTCTCTTCTTTTTTTTTCTTTTTGGACACCTATTAAAAGCAGTTTCATCCCCTGTCGACCCCGTCTCGTTATCGAGACGATAAAAACCGACGGTGTTTAAGGGAGGAACGGCCGAACGAAATGGTATCGTCGATTTGAGCCCAATTTAATTTGAAAAAAACTTTTAACGACCTCGGTCCTAACAGCGGAACAAGGGACAGCAAAAGAAACAGGGCGGCGCTGGAAACTGGGTGTGAACGCAATTTACTCGTGCGACGCCTTGGCGATATTCCGGCTGGTCCTAATATCGTGGACAGAATCGAGAGACAAAGCTGGAGAAGAAATTTATCAGCGAGCTACGCAAAAACGTCTCAGCGAAGGAAACGCGAAGAATAAGTTCACGGTATAATCGAATTAATCGTAGGTGATTCGTCGAGAAAGAAACGTTGCTGAAGAAAATTAGCTCGAGACAAAGCGCAGCAGGAAACTCTAATTACGACCGTTACCTCGAGACAAAAGGAACGAACAAAAGGAAACACGATTTCACAGGATATTCACCGAGCGAGGATAATCGAATGCACGCGAAATCAAACTTTTGGGGCGAAAACTAGCGTTGCCGACGTTCCCGTACCGAGTCGTAGCGAAACGTGGCAACCACTGGCTGTCGTGTCACATAAGAGTGGCGAGAGGCGGACAGAGAGTAACAGGCAACGTGTGTTCGTGCATGCCTGTGTGACGAGGGATGCATTCAGAGTAGAGTACCGTCGTGTATCGAGCAAATATTGATTCTGAAGCATACCTGTTTGCTTGACGGCCGCTACGTCGTATTCCCGTGCATTTCTCTCTTCTCTTCGACGATTTCAGATCTCTGCCTCGCACCGCGACGCCTCCCCCCACTGTCCCTATGTGCCCGTGTATCCAGCGGAGAACACGCGCACGATATTATCAATGTAAATACAAAGAATTCCTACTTTCAACCAGATGCCTTTTCGTTCGAAGCCGTACAAACGAATATACAGTCGTGTTTAAAGAACAACGAAGAGCTAAAACTTCTCTCATTTTACGTATCTGAGGACTCGTAGAAGGTTCTAGAGATTTATTCTATCGATAAGCTGCATTTGCAGTTAAAAATCGTGAAATTTCATTTCGAACGAACGCGAGTTTCTTCGATTTTGCACGACAAGGAGGGGAAAAACGATCACGAACATTTCCCTTACAAATCCTTGTACCACATGGACGAGCGTCGGGCGGTACAGCAGACACATGCAGTTTGAATGAACGGCGGACGAACGAAAAAATGGATCGGTGACTTGCAAAGCCATTAACTCGTTTAACCACGAACATCAAACGAACCACGAAGACCGATCATCCAGCTTTGTGCCAGGAAAATCGATTAGCTGTCACTGCCAACACTTAAAACATCGAGTTCCGACAGCTGACTTATTCGTCAACCAGCAGGATCCATTAATTGCGCTTAATTGTCGTCGAGATCGATTCACCGAGTCAAGAAAATCGTTCCTTCGATCGATACTTTTTTTGTATCCTCTGTTGCCGGTTCGACGCTTCCGTCTTGACAGTCTCGTCTTGTAAAACACGAAACACGGTAAGCTGAAAAGCGAGAGAACAAGAAGAGCGTAAGTGATTCTAGTTGAAGCAAAACGATTCGAGGAAACACGTTCGGCGCATTCCGGATGAAGAAGAAGGTTCGCGCGAGGCGTGGCGAACCGAGAGAATAAAATCCCGAGAAACTTCAGTCATAAGGAAACTGGCTGGATCTTCGAATGCTGGTAAAAGCATGTGCCGGATGAACAAATTTATGCGAGTTCTTTTTTTCTTCTTCCTGTTTCCTTTTTCACGATGCCGCTTTACTCTTTTCCTTCATTCACCCGACACGCTCCTTTGCAAGCAACGCGATGTACAGCACCGTGAAACCCGCTATTAAAGACTGGGCTGGGCCCCTGTATAAAGAGAAGTATCTCCACAAGGTAAAAGCAGCTGCCGTGGACCCGTACAAAAGCCTAAAATGCATATTTCAGGAAATCCACAAGACGAGACGGGACGAGACGCGCGTAGAATCGCCGTGCTTTATTTATGAACACCTATCCTGCCCCGTATCTCGAACGCTTCGCGCAGTCGAACAAGCATCGCTCCGTGTTACTCCAGAATTTTCCCTCGAAGTAACGCAACTTTTTCGTCCGGCAGCCGATAATTTAATCCCAGCAATCTTTTTACAGCAATAAGAGGGATATCATCAACTGTATCATCATAAGATCAACTTTATTTTCTCTGCCGTGACCATAAAAATAAGAAAAGGCAGAGTTTAGGTAAAGCTAGTATATCCTAGGATCAAAATTTTTTAATCGTGACACTCTGGAGAATATTAAAACTCTAGAATGCTACACGATGGATGAAGAGAAATTTTCGAATCGCCCGTTCAACTGGCTAATTTGAAATTTTCACGAAGATATAATCGCCGTACAAAACAAGATTTCAATGGAACCGGATTCGAACCTAAATTACACGAGTTCCGGATTACGTGAGAAAGTGGTAAGGGTCGGCGACGTGTCTTCAGAGCGCGAGGGTTGTACACGTACGAACGAACCAACTTTCCCTCCGTGTACACGTGTGAAGCTTCAGTGTCAACAGCGCACGAGTAGCGAACCACGTGTAGCAGACGAATGTGAAAGACAAGAATGCGAGGGATTTTACAGCGCGATTCTTACGACCCCCTTGTGGCCTGCGGTAAAATAATCCCACGCGGCTCGTATCGCATGCGTAACAACCCCCGAAGAGATCGAAAAATCGAATCCCGAACTCGTAAAGTTACTTGGCTTCCTGTGCCCTATGAAAACCAGAGTACGTCCATCTCGTGTGACACGTGCAATCTCGCCCACCATGATTACTTCTGCTCCAAGATCACAAGGTATTATTTTTATCGTCTACTTTTTTTCGTCTTCTCCCCTTCGGATAAAAATATTTCAGAAGACGGTTCGACGTATCGCCTGCTTTTAACGATCGTTGGCAGCACGACTTGTCTACGGACAAACGATTCTCGTTAGGAAATGGATAAATTTCTGAAACGAAAAGAACGTCGTCGAGTTAGAACGTATGGAAAAGCTGTAAATTAAATTCCTGCGATGGAAGAAGAACGGAGAAGGGTTCGCAAATTTACAGAAACGACGCTGTAACGTAGCTGCGTGGACGAGGCCCACGTGGCAAAGAGCAGACGATACAGAAAGAGAAGAGCGCATCCGGTGCTATTTGTCTCTGACATCGTTCTAGCAGGAGAAGTCTCGTTCCGGACTAAGCTACTTTCGCTTTAGCTATCAACTGACACACACGAGCGAGGAGTCGTTTTATCCTCCGACGACGGAGGATGTCTGCCGACATCATTCTGGACTGTCAGCTTCAAGGACAAAAACTCGAACGTGTCAGCTTGCAAAAAGAGGACGAGAGGGGCTCGAGTTTAAGTCTTACATCCTCCTGGCAAAAATGTACCGCACAGTCGATGACAAAACGTGCAATGAAATTCCGACAAGGCAGGTACGAACGACGTCGTACGACCGGAAGATCGTCCGTTGCAGAGAGACGCGTATATCTTAGAAAGTTCATCGAAATATCATACTGCACCGAAAATACACGATATTCCCTCGTTTTCCCGTTTCTTCCTTCGACAAAGATTATTATTAAGAAGTTCGATTATTCTGTGCAAAGTTCAAAATGGAATTTCAAAACGTTGAACCTTGTGTGACTCGAACAACCCTAACTTGCTACGTTGTCTTTAACTGCTCTCATAAAGTTAATCCCATTGTCGTTGGAAGCATCGCACAGTTACTAAACGGAAAGAAATTAAAATGGAACGCGATCAAGGATCGAGACCTGTCGTGACACCTTTCCTTAGCCGCTATCGTCTCTTTCGTAACGTGACCCAAACAATCGGAGCAACGTTTCTCCGACTAGTGTTTTTCATCTTCCAGTTCCCGCTCCCTTTGTACTCTCCCCGCGCGTCGTAACCCTCTTTCATTCTACCCCAATTCTACGGAATAGAAGAAACTCCCCGACGGGACGAAGCCCCGGCAGCTTTGAATCCGACGATGATACTCCAGGTAAGGCTGCCTGGTGCAATAACGAGTACCGCAGGAAAGATCTACCATTGATTTTTATATACGTAGTCCGGATATCCGACCGGCAACCGCCCCCTCAACACCTTCTCCGGGCTCTTTTCTCTCGCCACCGCCACAACCACCACAATCGCCGTTTGCGCGTCGCCCTCTTTCGCCGAGTTTCACCATTGTTCGTGGATTTAGCCGGCCTACCATGCCCATTGCGGATTGCTTCGTTTCAGACTCCGCACACTAAGTAGCCCGTCCTCCTTTCTACATCCGTGCTCCCGTGTACTACCCCGATAAATTACTGTAATAGCTCTCCTCCAGTTAATTAACCTACCTCCGGTTTTCCAGCCTCCACACCTAACCTCTCGGTTCCAACTATCGTTTCGCGCAGTAAGAAATTTTATCCGGCGAAAGGCCACGGTTAATGCCGTTCCATCGATTTGCTCGTTAGTTGGTCGATAGTTGTGTAATCGTTTCGCGAACCATTACAATTTTACAAGATCGACGTCTCTGGAAGCTAAGTGCAGACCATAAAACATTTCGTTATTGATACCGTAGATAAGAACTTGTGGCTTCGTAAATGAAATTACCGATCCACTGTTTATCCTCTGACTCCACCGACATCGATATTCTGCTCCGAGAATAATCAAAGTTTGACGTAATTCTTTACGCAATACTGAGCCAAGGTTAGCGCTAGCACGGTTAGTGCAAATAAGTAAGTGATGAACAGACACAAGAATAATAGAAAGACTAAATACTACAATAGATAAAAAGAGCATGTAAAAGATAAAATATTTTTAACAATCGCGTCCAGTGCCGAGAACGAAGAGAGAGAGGGAGAGAGGGATGAGAAAGAGAATATTTCGTAGGCCGAGGAGCGATGGAATTTTATGTACGGGCGAAGCAACTTCCTGACTGCACAAACAGGCTTTAAGCTCTGCCGGGATGTTTGCGTAAGCGGGTAACATATGTGAAGCTAACTGTAGGATTACAGTTGGCGGGCAAAAAGGGTGTAAGATTTATCGTTTAGAACCGTTTAAGCACGGTCATTTCGCACTGACCGGTGCTCTTCTCTATTAGGCTTTAGTTCCCCTTTAAACACGGCTGGCAGATCGATACGATCGCCGTCGAACGAAATTAGAAACAAAACGGACGCCGATGAATTCGCTGTAATTCGTCGTGCAAAGCGTGACTTCTTTTAGGTCGACGATTTTCCGCGAAGGCACTGGGAACGAGACCCACGCCTCGATGCATCCCCGCGAAACGACTTAAACGTTCACTTGGGCCGTCATTTGCGACGGTTAAAAGCTCCAGCCGTGTTACTTCGCCAGACGAACGCCCAGATCGGTCTAAAAGAAGAACGCTTTTCTCGTCGATCTGACGTTCTCCGAGGGAAATAACGTGGATCTATAAACGATATAGTTCTACATCTATATAATGGCCATATACAGATTTAATGTGTCTTTTGTTTGCTGTTTATTGGCGAACCTTATAATGGATTTGGTTAAAAACCTGTACGAAGAGATCTTCTTGTATGTACATTAACGCGTATACGTAATTATTCGCTGAACGATTCTACGTTGCTTGAATACAACACAATTTCGTTTAGTCAAATGAAATCTTAATTAATAGCCGATTCAATGAATTCCTGTCCATTAAATCTAGTTATCTGGTCGTGAATTTCTATTGTACTATGAACGAAAATCATACGTGGTACGCAGCACCAGTGCATTCTTATTATACGAGCTTCGTAAATTGTTTATCGCTATTACCATATTAACGATGTTCATATAAACGGTACTTGTATGGATATTAATAATTGCACAGTAATAACATTCAACTTGATCGCAGGAAACAAAAGAGACAAGGAAGAAAGACGGAGGCGGAAGTTGGAAACGTTAAAGGGTACAGCCAGATAAACCGCGACATCTGCAACCCCTGTGCGGCTAAACCGTCGATGCAAATTTAACGAAACATCATCGATCAGTCCGCAAACTCGAGATCCCAATACACGGTACAGAACCATTAACGGTAAATCATTGGTCAGTTGGATCGATCCGCATCAGCCATTATCGCCGCACGCGTAACGTATCGGCAAATCGTTAGCCTGAATCTCCCCTAAATCCTTCGAATCGCCGTCAGACTAACCAAGAATCGATTCAATTACATTCGGCCAAGGACCGTGAGAAGATAGCCGCCCGAATCTGTTCGCAAAACAATCGCTGTCCGATTGTCGATACACGCTGCACGATTGGTAGAGCGACACGTTATCGTAATTGGAAAAAGAACTGAAACTCTAAAAAATCGATGAGAAATCGATTCGAATCGAGAATATGGTATTTTCGTCGGGAAATTGGCGCAAAGACGCAAATAGTAGACACGAGGAAGAAAATTGGAGCAACTGTCGATTGTCGGGTAAAATCGGCGCTGCGTTCTAAAATCTCCGTAACTAATCAAACTTTAATGACTTGAATCTAGTTTAAATTGCTATATCGTGAGTATCCGTTCCTCGATGTGTTCGTTAAAGGCAGTTATTACGCGCTAAACGAATTTCCCGATTATTCGAGAGACAAACCATTCGAGCGTCGCCTTTTATGGAACAACCAGCTTCCCGATCGACCGAAAACAATTACAATCGCTTTGTCGAGTGTTATGGGACGGTCGATCGAGTTACGGTTGTTCCATCGTCAGGCGAGCAAGAAACGCAACAATCGGCTGATATACGTGTCACTGATGGCTCCCTCTGCGCTACTAAATACCAAGGGAAACTCGCAACTTCGTTACAACCGAATCGACGTCACGCATAAACGGATGCGCGATATTAACGCGTTCTCGATTCCGGTAGACGGTAAACGCATGGACGCACGCGGTATGACGGAAAATCGCATAGCTGTAACGATGGACGGGCGAAGGAAGAACGGACAAGAGGAAAGCCAGGTAAAACTGAAGGTATTTGAGTTCCGGTCCTAACGACGTTAAACACCTTGAAAAGCTGTAAGATGCAACGGGGAAATCAAACACGGCTCGAGTTAACATCAAAGACCTAGGTTCTATACCCTTGATATCCAATTAACGCGTTTACCGAAGCTCGCGAGAATCTACGAAATTCGAAAGATTCTGGTCGACTGGAGAGACGAGGAAATGTTAAAACGACGGGAAAGGATGATCGAGGCGCTGGTAGAGAAGCGAGGAAACGATTATCAAAAGGTCGTTGTTGAATCGTTTCTCGACAACGCCCGGTTTGCCTAAGGTTTCATTAACTAAAATCTCGCTGTTTCACCTGGAGGCCGCAGCTGGTAATTAAAATGTCGTCGACAGGAACGCAATTTGAGCTTTTAATTTAAAGTACTTCCTGCCGCCATTATATAACCAACGGTGACGCGTTTAACGTGCAAACTCGCCTCTTTCGTCGAATCTTGTTAAGTAGAACGCGAGCCTTTCTATACGCACAATATCGCGCGCAAACGCTGGGAAACTTGCAAGCGCGCAAAAACGCGACTCTGTTCTTCCAACGTGCTTTCCGATACGCTTCGTTTTAGCCGTCCCGCTGCTGATAATGGACCATGTTACTCACGATAACGGCGGCAAAATCCCACGAGATACAGCGCTGTGTACCACGCGTTCCTACGTCGGGGAACTTGCCTTGAAACAGAGAGAACAGCGGAACGGGCTTGAATAATGCTCGTGCGCAGCTGAACATCTTAACGACTCACTTAAACGCCACGCGGGCCTATTTGTTTATTTTAAGCGCGCGATTTATCGCACGGTAAACAGGGCTTAATTTATTTTCCACGTTTAACCCAAATAACTCTCGCGTACCTCACCGCCGGCCCTCTACGTCTCGAGATTATTCGCAGTCGTAGCAACAGATTTGCACTCCTTTCGTTGTTCCGGTTGCTTTATCGGTTTACGGATGAAAACGCGAAGCGTCATATATATACAAAATGTTATGAAATTAACAAGTCGAACAAGCTGTTGATGAGAATATCTTCTTCGCGCGTATACAAATTAGCTACGAGTTTTTACTATCTGTCGAGGAGCAAACTCCCTCCGTATACCGATCATCTTCGTCGAGTTTCAGCAAAGTTTTGAATACGAAAGTGGGGAAATTTAGATACCAAAAGAAACAGCAACCCTCTTATCGAGAAATATGTAAATTTCGTCGGAAGTCTGAGAGAAACATCGTACATGGCAATTGCTCGTCGACAGACACCAAAAGCTTTCTAAACTTTCGTTATCAGAAAACAAAGTGTGCTGTAGAATATATAGATATATGTACACGCGTTCGATCTACGTATAATCTGAATCGAAAGATTTTGAATTCGCAAAGTACACGTCGAATAATTCCAAGACCTAAAAGACTAGGTTACATGGGAAGCTCGGTAAAATCACGAAGCAAGGTGGTTCGCGTTGCAATTGAGGAAAAGCAGCGCGTGTCGTTTTCAAGCGTGGAAAACTCGATCCATCATCCCGGATGTCCAAAAGCATCCTGCGTCAACAGAAATCGCGACCATTCGCTGGAACGCCAGCTGGAATGCGACTAAGGCAGAAGCCAACTGTTGGAAACAGGGACGGTTCATCAACTAAAAGCAACAGGGCGCCATTCCACTGGCCCACATACGAGAGACGAGCCGAGGATGCCATCGTTTCTCTGCAATTATTCTCCGGCGGCGCCTTTCCTCGAAAAACTCGCGTATTAATAGGAATACGGACACGTTCTGTCGCTCCTTTTCACGGAATAACCCGACAACTCTCTACGCAAACTACGCTCGTTATCATTCGCTCGGCTGCGCATTCGAGTAACCGAGTATCCGCAACTAAAGTCCCCGGCCGTAATTGAAGATGAAACGTAGCATATGATTTCGATATCGAACTTGCTCAGACGGACACAATATCGCGTGTATCGCTCGAATAATTGCTCGACGATTGTATTATATTATATTATCTACAGTTTGCAGTTTCAACGGTCGATTTATAGACGTCCATACGGATTACGAGTGACATGGTTCTTCGTCAAAACGACAGTGCGTCAAAACGCGCACTGATAGTATCGTTAATTAAATAATAGTATCGTTAACGACCCTCCATCGATACGAAACGTGGAAAGCTATAAAGAAAATAACCCGGGAAGCAGGAACATAACGCGTCTAACCAATTTCATAAAAGTACACCGTACGACGGTTGGGAAAGACGAGGAAACCTCGAGTTTCTCGATGCCTTTCTCGATAACCCAGCATCGCAAGTTTGGACAAGTTTTCGCGTTGTTTTCCCTCGTGAGAACCGTCGAAAGAAATTGTTTGCGTCGCGTCGACTTTCTTCTGCTCAGTTTCTGCTTTTTCTTTTTTTTTTTTTTTTTTTTTTTTGCAAAACTCTGTCCCGATAGAGTCCTAGTCCGCTGGCATTCATCCGCATAACGGAAATAAAGCGCCGAATAAACGTTCCCCGAACAGATGGACCGAACGTACGGGAAAATCCGATATTAGCATGCCGAGTTACCCGCCTAGTTCGTGTTTCTTCCCTCTTCGATCCACCACCCTACGAGTGCCCCTTTCTTGCTCCATCCGCCAGCCCGCTTTGCGTCCGTCCTTTTTTTCAGCTTCTCCTATTTTCTTTTCCATTCTGCTCGCCGCTTCTATCGCTTGCTTCGACGCACGCGGAACGCCACTACGCATTCGAACATCCATAGAAATTGCCCCTTAACTATCCAGCTACGTTACCATATCTCAATCAAGATACCTCCGAGTCTACTACCACATTCGAGCTCCATTTCTCTCTCTCTCTCTCTCTCTCTCTCTCTCTCTCAGACATTTCCTTTACCACTAGATTTTTCACTCGTAAATAGACCCGCGCCGGAGAATGAAGAGCAAAGGGCGGGTCTCGTGGAACTTGAGAAACAGTCCTACCAAGATTTTTAACATCGCCAAACGGCCGTTAATTTCGTTTTCTTGAGATTACACGTCGTTTCACTGGCAAACAGACTTTCACCAGAGTCAAAAGTTACTTGAGAAAGAGATGAGAATTTTGTATGATTCTTCGTTTGTCAGATTATGGGATGTATATACGAAAGTTACGAGAGAAATGTATGACACGATATGTCGACCTTTCAATTCCAGACGATAACCAACTTTGAATTTTGAATTTCGAATTGAGCTTTGGAAAACTCAACTACGCGATGGTAATTTACGACTGGCTAAAGATAACGTATCTGTTGTTGGATAAACAGAAGCGAAACAATGTACCTCGACTGTTTGTGTATTTCAATTTTGGATACATATGTCACCGAATGGATTAGATAGATCGCGTTATCGCGCACGAATACATGCATACGAGATACGTTGTCAAGCATCAGGGGAATAATTGTTGCGATATCTAGATATTGGTTTCGATTATTCCGCGCAAAGCTTACGACAAATCTACGAGAGAGTAAAAAGAACGATAAAGGTGGCAAGAAAGGACATTCGGGAAAAAAGCACGAAGAATTTACACGACCGGAACGAGAGAAGGATAGAACTTTCCGAACGATGATGATGTCATAAAACTTTGGAAATCGTCCTCCGAGCCCGGCGATTCCAGCCAGATAATTTTCGTGGTGTAATGAAATATGGATTTCAAATATATTGATATCCCGCTATTGATTCGTTCCGGCGATCCTTGGCAAACCTGCGATCGATGAGAACGCATTTTTCGTCGACTGCGCCGCGCATATGTCTGCATGCGCGCACAGATTAGGCGGAAATTCTGTCTCCAGAGAAATTATTGTGCCGCGTCAAAACAGTGTGAAGTTACCATCTCCAGCCGACGCGACGTCCGCTTGGGAATTTCAAAGTATCGTCGTTGAGTGTCGAGATTCTGCTTGTACTCGGTGAAATCGAAACGAAACGAGCCGTTTAATCGCGTTGATAGTCGTCTCTCGTCGGTTAAACGCGTCTCAAAGTTGCAAATTTTCGAATGAACGCACTTATACCTTTTGCAGTCGAATGCCTGGTTTTCTGTCGGATGTCAGATACCAATAACGCGGTACCAACGTTACAAAAGAAGTTACGACGTAAAGATAGAGAGAAACAGAGAGAATTTAAGTTACCGTCAAGCACGAAAAAATTTCAAAAGTTATTATCCGCGGCAACTCGTCCTGACGATCGAGAGACATCGTGGAAATTCCACTTTTTCACCAAATTTCCGATGCCGGATTCAATTATAACAGCGAATCGTTTGCCGAGTACTTCGTTAATGACGAAGGAACAGAGGCAGCTGCTCGTTTGGACCGTCCTAACTGAAAATCAAATACTCGCGGAATGATAGGATGCGGTCAATTTATCAATCTGACTATATGTACATTTCAACCGACTGAACACGCGGCTGCACGCATATTAATGTCAGATTAACTTGTCGCCGAAGTATGTACAAACACAGCGGACCGGTCGCTTTGACGCTGTCGCGGCATGTCGAATTACGAGTTTAAACCGAAAAAGTGACTCGCGTGACGCGACAACGGCCCAGAGAGCCACCCCTTGAAAAGAGCATGCCCTTGATGCGTGGTATGACAATGTAACCCGATGCTTTTGAAAAACCGATCACGCACTCACGGCCAGAGAAAACCTCGAATTCAGTGCTAGCTTAGAGAATTCAATCCCCGCGCAATATCCACCGTAAACAAATGATCGGCACGTGACAGTGCCAGGTCTCGATTGTTCTAGACTTCTGAAATCCGCCGAAGCAGACAATCCCTTCGCAGCTTTGTGCGTTTGTCGTTGGTCGTTGGATGGAAATACCATCTCTGTGCCGATTTAATTGCAGCGACCATGACCCACGATCACGAAGGCACCGAGGCAACGACGACAACGACTGTATAAGATTTGTGGCCTTGAAAACGAGCATATCTCGACGTATGTAAATCCGGACAATGCAACGCGTTAGGACGCGACGTCTCGCGCGACATCGTACGTAGGTATGCGACAGGGGAGAGCCAGCGTACTTGGTCGGAAGGGAGGTAGAGGTGGTTCGAAGGCACGCGCATCGGGGGTAGTTTACGAGGAGCAAACACGCTCGGCTATTTCGCACGATAGGGTCGAATGGACAGACACGCGCTATTCCCTCTTCGTCTACCGTTTCTACCCCTGTCCGTCTATCTCTATATCTATCTGCGGCCGCATCCCGACACGCATTATCTGCAGGACGCACTGATAACGCCTGCACTGTTCCCCCCTGCTCGATTAATCCGTGTGCTCCCGAGCAAATCCTCCCCTAAAAACGGATACACACAGAGCACAAAGCCGTTCGTATTCGGATCACAGACGACGACGACGACTGCATTTGGTAATTAAACGAGTCGAGTCTGGTTGGCCGGCTGGTCATTCGGTCTGGGATCTGTACACGATGCCCACCGATAGCACTCGCTTGGTATTTTAATCGTCTTGGCAACCGAGTTACTCGCACGAGCCTCGATTCTCTGCCACCCGAAAAATATGTTGTCGCGTCCGTGCAATGTCTCTACTCCGTTTTTTACGGGCGACGCGACGATGGAGCAACGCGTAACCTTATTTTTTTTCGAGATTCTACAGTGTACACGCGCGCATATTATGCTTCGCGACAGACGTATATACCCTGCAGCTTCTCTGTTTGTTAATCGCGAAATAAATCGGGGATATTTAGGTACATTTGTATTCTTATGAGCACGATCGACTTAATTAAACGTGTCGGCATTTAAATTTTCCAACTGGTCTTTCATTTTGAATATTTTGTACATTTCCAAGCGTTAAAATTTCCTACAAACGTACAGGAGGCGTGTCTATCAATCGTAATAAAATTAAGCAATCGAGTAAAAACGAACAGCTCGAAGAAATAGGAATCCGAGGTAAATTGAGATAAAACAGTCGGCGCTAATCTCGTTGAAGGGTGAACTTTTTCCGTAAACCAATCAACCGTAACCCAGAAACGTAACGATAGTTCCGGTATCTGAATCGCCTTAACCGACACGCCAAGTTCCGAATGGATCGGAACACGAGAGAAAAGAGACAGAGAGAACTAGAATGAAAGTTTCACGAATTTAAAACGGGCCGCTCTTCCCTCGTTTCTCGCGGGACAATGATACGGCTACGTAAAAAGAATACCTCGAACTATACCTCATTGATTTTCTACGAGCACGCCCATGCAATAGTGCGACCATTGTTTATGCCGTATCTCGGGTGGGTGATTTTCAGGGAAGAATCGCGCATTGTTTTAGCCAAAGGCAGAGAGAGGAGGCCGCAAAGGGGATTTGTCGGGTATTGTCCCTCGAACTAGCGCGAAACTAGTCTATTCTATCCGTGCCTGTTTCCAGCCGCCCAACTGCTTAGTTCCATTAGCGCTTCTATTTTCCAAACGAAACTCTCCGCCGGTGCGATCCGCGCTATCGAATTACGTGTCGCCGTAATAAATAACCGGAACCGTTCGGTGGATTAAAGTATTTCATCCCCACGTCGCACCTCGCGTGTCGATACAACGCAGAGGCGTATCTTATCGAGGTCGATGTATCTTTGGAAACCTGGGACGAGGATGGTTACAACCTCGCTAACGGCGCAATCAACTTTTGAGGGCTTTGAACGCGTTTCGCGTTTAAAAGAATGTTAGAAATAAATTTCAAGTAAAATTAAATTGTATTTTATTTGTCGATTGTTCCGTAATTTATCGCTTTCTACCCACCCAACTGTTACAACGTGGTCAAATGTGAAAATTGTTTCGTGTAGCGTACTCGTCGATAAAAAGCGTAAAAGGAACGAATTCTAGTATATAGGTAAATCTGCGGACATTTTGCATTTTTCGTTTCATTAAAAAACAAAGAGACCTCGATTCCAAAGAGTTTCACCGTAAAAAAAGATATCGAAATCGGTAATCTGCTGTGCCACGCAAACAGAGTCCACGCTGTAAATTATTCCAACAATGATTTCACGATTTAAGTATTTAACGACTAAAAGATTCATCGGTACGTTAATCGATCGTTAAATAAATCGTTGTATTTATTCGTTATTAATCACCTACCGAAAAAAGCCACGTAAAATATCGCATATACACTTTCAGAACTGTCAAGCGAATCTATTCGAATACGGTGAACGTCGCAAATTCTATTGTCTTTATTTCCACGTAGCGTGGCTCGTTTTCCATCGACCGCGAAACGGTAGCGATAATTAGAACTTACGTGGAAAGCTGGCCGCGAGCAATCGGGCCACTCTCTCCAAGCGTAACCCGATCCAACGTAGGAGATATATAAAGCTTTCATCGGGCACAGGGCGAACGTTTAATTCAACACAATGGCAGGGTCGGCCGGTGCAGTTCTGTTGCATTCAACGAGAACGAATCGATGCCGCGTTTCAAATCGGCAGTACTTTGAATAAAACCCGTCCAGCCGGGGGTACAAAATGATGAGATGATTAATGGAAACCCCGTCATAAAATTCAGACGCCCTTCGCCGCGAATCCCACTGTCGGATGGCCTGATTCACGGGCAAGCTTGGTAAAACGAACGCCCGCGGCTTTTACGAGGTGCTTTCCTTTTTTTTCTTTTTTTTTTTTTTTTTATTTCGTAGGATTTTAATGACGCGCCCTCGAAAAAAAAGAGGACGAAGAAAAAGAACGGGGAAAATCGGGTAATCCTTTTTACACGCGCACGATCGAGCAATTCGAATTAAAAGAATCGCGACCGTGTCGTCGGGATTACTCTGTGTTCGAAATAAATCGTATCGACTTTGCCAAGTACAATTCTGACAAAATTGTTCCGCTAAATAAGATCTTAAATATTGCGTTTACTATCGGATTATCATTGTTTTCTTCCTTTTTACGTATCGCATTTACGATGGTGTTAACAACGTGTATCCGAATGTTTCTTTAGTTTTGGCAGAATGTATTTCAATTACGAAATTGTGGATAAACCGAAAGGTAAACTTTGGAGAACAAGCGGAAAATAGACGATAAACCTATGAAAATAATATCGTTTTGTATGAAAATATTCATCAACAAATTGTACGTTAAGTAAACGATATTTTTTCTTTTTTTTTTTTTCATAGGAAGGAAAATTACACTAACGAAACGTACAACACATGCAACGAATCGGTGATCCGATGATACGCAATCTTTTGAAAATATCCCCAGGGCCACCGAAAGCGATATTCCTGCTGTTCGAACGGTATCAGAAAATACGTGACACAGGGAATCAAAACATCGAGACATTGTATCGATATACGTCTGTCTAAAGATTCATTTCCGGGGGCAAGGAAACGCGTGATCGCCGCGTAGAAGCGATTTCATCCCCCGTCTTTGCCTGTCGTAAGTAACGTTGCTTTGAGACTCAACATGCGCTACCGTCCCACGAAAACATTTTACTTTGGAAAGTCTTGTTTTCTCGTGCTGGCAAAGCGAATGTATAAACGCAACTGGCAGCGGGCAGGCGCTGTCGCGTTTATTTAAGGAAGCTGAAAGGGCATACGCACGTTGAAGCAAGAAGATGCAGGAAAATAAAAGTAGCCAATTTCGTCGTACTTCGAACTGCTAAAATTCGTGGCAACGCGCTCGAAATTATAGGGAATGTTGGTGAGGAAGGAAGTTGAAGAGTAGAGACGCTGGAAGCGAGCAAAAAGAACACGACAATGCCGAGAAGCTTGCGACTTCGAGCGTCTTAGGTACTTTGGAGAGAGTAACGAACGCGGCCATTGCGCGCAAATGAGGCAGAAGGAAAAGGGATGCCGGGCATTCGAGAAGAAAGAAACGAAGAGGAAAGTTTGTCGCGAAATTAATATCAGAACCGGCTAGCTCTACACAGGTATCGTTCCGAATCGCCTTTTTCAGATTTAACGCTGCTGCCGAAATCGGCTAAAGCGAAATCGATTAAAACCGCTACGTAAATAAAGCGAAGCAATTTCTGTGTCAGGATGGCTGATTAAATTTGTATTAAAAAGCTAGCGTCTGAGCGTAATTAACGCGATCGAGCTCGCCGTAAAATGCATTTTTAAACGCGTCGATACGAATTCGTACGAATGGAAGGATTATTACAAATTCGTTGCACTCGTTTCGCGATCGCACACACGCGCCGTTCGTTTATTCGTTAAATTTGCGGAAGGTGTTGCGCGACTACTTAACCTCCTTCGATTTACCATACGAAATACGGAAACGAACGTGGAAAACAGACTCCGGGATTTCGTGCGAGAGACGGGGGCCGTTCGAAATTTCCGCGGAACGAGCACACAATGCAGCCAGAACTGAAACGCGCTTACTTGGCTGATGTACCGCGATAACATCAGCAAATCCGAATTAACGTGGCACGTGATTCGCTTTAGCGCGTTAAGTGTTAAACTAATTGCATGGAACGGGCCACTGTCTACGGGAGATTTACTCGCGGTGAACGGGAGAATTTTGTTTGTGCCGGAATATCAACGCCACCGAACAGAAACGAGGAAAATCGCTAGTTTGCCGGGCGTACAGAGACGGATGGAAAGTGGAACAGTCAGATGGAGGAAAGGAGTCGATCGGGAAACGTCAATACCGACGTTCTAATTTTCACCGCTTGATAATTTAATCGACACCAGGCTTATCCCGGCGGTCGATCTCTACTCGGTCATCGAATAAATTAATTTCACGTTATTACGGGCGGCACGTGAATAATCTATCAACCTAGAATCCCAGTTAATAATGTAGCCGTTGGCGTCGATGATTAAACGAGATGAGACGTGCCGACGTTTCGACCCCCACGCACATTTCACACCGCGAGTTCCAGCTCGAAATTTTCAAACGTAATCGATCCAACGCAAATATTTTATTTGCCTATTTAGCGACACGGCCAGCATTGAAATTCCAAGCGGGCAGAACCAGTGACACGTTGTTCCACTCATCCGCTGCCCGTCCCCTTAATTAGAAGCTTCGTCCGAATCAATTAATCGCGAATAATTACCCGTTACAAATATTAGTCGTAGCCATGCTGTCTACAGTACGCGTACGAAACAAAGTATCGGTTAAAATCCGACGAATTTGTATAACGCGTGTACGTAATACATCGTTGCTCGATGATTTTTCGAAGCTTCATAGTTCGCCAGAAAGAAACGATCGAAAGCAAAGTCAGTACCGGGATTTCGTTTTCGCGTTATTCGATGGATGCATCGATGAAACGTTGCGAAATAGCTGGTGAAGCACGACCATTGTCTTTTGAGCGAGTAACCAGCCGAACTTTCGACTATGAGCCGTGCATACGAATTGTCGAATATGAGCCGCGCGTCCATTCAGCCGGCTCGATATACAGAGAGTCGTGAAAACCTGATGAAAGCGAAGGAAAAACGAATGGTAGGTCTACGTCTTATTCAAACCCGTCTACCAGACCGAATTAAACCGATAAGATTAGATCCATTGGAGTCACGTATCGGTTTTTTGTGTCTCGCGCATCTCCGCTTCCGACTTATTCCTCCCTTTCCTTTAAATCAACCGTATCTCGAAATATCCTATTAATATACGAATATACTCTGTCAAGGGAATTATCCGGCAAAAGCTATCACGTTAATAATTCGTGTATTTATCTGCAGGGCAAAGTGTTTTTCTCGCTGTAATAGCCATTCGTTTTGATTATTCGTTCGACACGTGTATTATACATGGAATATACGTCGGACGATCGTATTTCCTACCGAGCATTTTCATGAATTTGCAAACTCGTAACCCGCGTGAAACGTAATCGAACCTATAAACAGAGAGAAACGGAAAACCGCTGGAAATGTCGGGACCACGAGGTGCCGGCTGCGCTCGCAACTCGAAATCGACGTCCGGTAAACACAGCTTCTCGTTACTACTCCCACTACTTGTCTCGCTAAGAAGCAACACCATACACGCTCTACTGGTTATACTTACATGGTATATTTCATAACAAAGCCACGCGACTCCGAGAGAGACGCGGCACACGTTTGCACGCAGTGCACACACTCGCAAATCGCAGATCACCCACCAAAAGAAACGAAAGCACGATCAACCGGACGAGCTTAGGCGTATCTAACGAGTACCACGACACGGACAAATATACACGCGCCAGAGGACGACGCTTCACGCGCCTAACACGGACGAAATGCGGACAAACGACGCCGAGATGTTTTTATCGCGTCGAGATTCTCGATGCTGCGACGGAGAACGCGGTCGCCTATCCGCGGGAACTTCGATACGAGGGAAACAAGGATTTATATTCGATGGACGTGTCGTTACCCCTTGGCCGTCCAGGGTCGTACTGTGTTTTACCCCGTCGCCCCTTTCTTCGCGAACCCGGCTGCACGAGAACGTGGCGAGCGCAAGCGCCGTTTCCACGCGCCAGCGAAAACCTCGTCGACCCTCCACGGGGGTTGCTCCCGCGGTCAATGTCACCCGACATCCCTGACTCCGGCTCCTGACACCGAGATATAGCCACTTTAGAGCCAGACGGCCCGAACCGGCCCATTTTCGACACCGATCTCGATCACGATTTCTCGGGAAATTTCACGTCGATCGTTTTCCACCGCGAATGCTACTATAGAAACGCTAACGCTTCGATCTGTTGCTTGCACGCGCAGCGTAATGTACCTAGACACTCCCGATCAAATACCTCCAGGCACCTCCCATATTTATCAACTCACGTGGATTACGAATTTTCAAGTGGTTCCAATTATTTAGGAAACTAATTAACGCTTAGCGATATTTCTTCGTATCTTCCGACTATCGTTGTCGCGTCGATAATTTACTTTTCTATCGATGAAGAATGATTTATCGCGATAGAGGGTATTTAAAAATGTATAATTTATGGTGCGCGTGTGTGTAACGAGAGCGTTCGAAGAACGTCGCTAGATCTTTCGGCGATAAAAATTTGCCACTAGGAGCAATGTTTTACAAGTGTTTCGAAGTGTACCCTGGCTGTACCACAAGTACAACAAGAGTCTTCGAGTACTCCGACGAATCAATAATATTCTTCCGAGTTCGTTTTTACCGTTCGCAGTTGTAACAATTTTCTCTGTAACTTTTTAACTCCTCACAAGGAACCGATCTTTTCCCTAGCAGCTTAGTTTCGCGTTATCTAAGGTTCGTTGGACTTTCAGATCTATTTGTCTTCATAGGTCTAATGGAACGGTTGAACGCATCGTGTACCTAAGTAGTTACCTAAGTTTTAGATATTCTTGGCTATTTTCGATGAGAACAACGTTAGAAGTTCTTCGCTTACCTTTCACATTTTTTAACCAAGCCTCTCCGACTTCAAAACAACGACTTCTTTTCTCCTTTTGATTTAGAAAGTATTTAATACAGTAGATTAATACCAAATGAAAAAGTAAGCTGCTTAAGAGTCTGCCAGATCGGATTACAGCGACGATCAAGGTTTGATTTAATCGGATCGCAAAATCGACGTCGTTCGAAACGTTTCCTCTCTGGCCTCCATAAATTATTCGATTACCGGATCCGCCTAAACACGAAGAAACAAGCGAAACGAGTGTCCAATAATCGCAACTTGGACGTGATAGGAAGCGATCGGCCATCGGGCAACTTTAACGCGCAGAACAGACGAAATTGACGTAACTGGTCGTCGTTATAACTGAATGTTAATCGGTGCATTTAATATCAACGACTTGAAACCGAAATAATTAATTCCATTCTCGAGGACAGACTATTAGACGTTAATTCGCCGGACCGTGACGAACTCAATTTGCGAAGCGTTTCTAGCGGAAATCGTCCCAGTCGGAGCAAAGTGCTTACAGTCGATTAACGGGATCGACGTCGTCTGGCGTTGCTCGTTCGTTTCGACCTTGCTGACAACAACGCCGTTTATGCATGCGATACACGTGAATTATAACCCACCGTATCCTACGTTTCCGCGGAACTCGAATCCAATTCAAGTTTACTACGATCCTCGGACAACGCTGTTAAAACTCGCACGAAGTCGATTTAGTCGAACGTAGAATTTTTCTGTATCTGCCCGAATCGTAACAATCGTTCGATCTACTTTTACGAGAAGAGTAAAAATTCTACTTTTTTGGTTATCACCAGGAACGAGAGGGGAGTGCGTTAATCTGCCAGCGAGGCTCGTTCGATCAACCCAGTAGCGATATGCAATTTTCTGTTCGAAGAGACCAAATATTGGAGCTTCTTCTCGATGACTTTAACCAGTGGTTGCATTCGTTCTACCGACCATTTTTTCTCTTCTTTTCTTTCGGTGACAACGCTAGGCGAACGGAGGTTGAATTTGTATCGAACAATCGCCAATATTCTACGGTAACAACGATATACGCTCGACCCAGATTACACGATCCTCGATGAGAAATTCGATTCCATGCAGCCCTGTTGAAGCTGTCTTCGTATCGGAGACACCGACTATTTTTTCACGATCAATATTTGCAAAACAGCGGACGTACCGCGGCCATCGAAATTACTCCGCGAGCACACACACGTCACCGAATCACGTCATTGCTAGAAAAGAAGCATACAACGGAAGCAAAATATTCATTTGCTATTTTTTCTCAAATTTTCTATTTTTTATTCGTTCGACGCGTTCATATATTTCTGAAATATTGGGATCGCTTGCGTGGAAAAATCAACTGTACGCGAATGAAGATGATGAGAAAGCTAAAGCGCGATAAGAACTAGAAAAAAGGAAAAGGAAGAGAACACGGTGAACGAGCATTGTAATCTACGGCGCGAAAACCGTGGGAAAGCTTTTCCCTGATGAAGAAGAACTTTTCTATCGTGACACAGAGAGCAGCCAACGAGACATCGAAGTGAAAATAATTCAGCAGCGTTAAAAGCCGAATCTCTCGTTCGGAAGTTACCGAAAATGGAAAATATCGGAAGAAAAACTGAAAACACCACAGACTTACGCTTCGTAAAGAACGTTGCGAGGTTTTAAAGTTACGCTGTTCCCTTAAAAGGAAACGATAAATTTTCTAGGGGGGGAAAAAGAGCGTACCGTGGTGTTACGATCATGAACAGCTTTCAAATATAGCTCGTTTCGAGAGCAAACAAACGAAACTGGCATCGAGGAACAGAAGGATTCGAGAAAAGAATTATCAACGTCGTCGTCCGACTTCTATCGTCATCGATAATTCCGCGAGAAACGACCGTCGTATTTCAAACATCGCTATAAAAATTCACCGGTTAATGAAAAACAGATGGGAAGATTATAATGAAAAGGAGAAGAGAAAAAAATATGAAACTCGCGATAGTACTACTGGCTGTGGAAGAATACTTTGTCCCCGAGCGTTCTAAAGTCGTCCTTTCTGTTACGGCTTCTGTTTCACGGGTTAGCGATAACGCGATTTTTCTCGGATTTCCCTGGATTTCCTGCGTAAGAGAGACGAAGAGAGAAAGGAAGAAAAACAGAGATAGGATTCAAGGCACGAAGAGAAAGCAGCAAGATGTAGAGAAGCAAAGAACCAGAGGGTGGCACGTGGAAAGGCGCCAACAACGGGGCGCACGATTTACGAGATGTCCCCAGGGAACGCACTGATTTCAAATGTTTCCAACGTCTCACCTTTACCTTCTTCCCTCGCATAACCGTGCCAATATCGAGAACGCTTTTTGGGCCAAGAATATATCGCGTTATGATACACGCATTTCGTACGTTAAATTCGATAAACCGATTGAACGAAGCGAACCTTCTTAATTAGCCAAACGAATGCTAACTATCCGATCCGCATACGTTCGAACTCCAAGACAATTTCCTTCTTTTATCTTTAATTTATTCTTTTATTCGATAACTTCTCCTTTTTAATATTTGCAAGACGATTTTTTATAATATCATTTTGTAGGAGCAAATGAATCTATGCTTAGCGAGAAGTATCGTAATTGTAGCGACGAAGAATCCCCAAAAATCGATCGACGAAAAGGAAGGACGTCTCGGTACTGTCAGTTCCAAGCTGAAAGATTATCGATCACTGGCCGAGCGTGGAGCGAACTTCTTGGTCGACTCGAATCACAAGCAGCGCTCATAAGTCGAGCTCCTTCGCCGCGATAAATTCACGCGGCGCACCTGCTACCATTCGTGGCACCCTCGCACGCATTCATCCTCGGCTGGTAGCGGACGAGAAGCGAAAAGGAAAGAACGAGGAGACGAGAGGAGAGCGGTAGCGTGTCAGTGTAAGACGGGGATTTTTCAATATGCTATTCTATGGCTTGTCGTAAGTGTAGGAACCGTGATGCGTCCCTCGAATACGTCCTCGAATAAACCAACACGCTACGAAAAATTGCTACCGTCTTTTTTACTTTCAATTCTTCCCGGCTCTTCTTGCTCTTAGTTTCTCTTCCATTTTTTTATTTTCGTCGATTGCTTTTCTGCAAATCAATTTATCTCGACCTGATTTTTAAATGCCGAACGAAGAGCGACGGAAAACGATCGACGATCCGCGGCGAAATTATAGTCGTCTATTAGAATTCTCGATTTGCGGGCTGAATTGAATTTAGAGCGGACCACCGCCACTATCGATATCGACAAATGGGTTTCAACCGTGCGGATAAAACGTACGTCAATCTCGTGAGATTTCCGTGAATCTTACGACCGGAGCAAAGTAAATGGGAAGTCCAAACCCTTTTTTTTCTTTTTTTCTTTTTTCGATGGTGCATTTTCCACGACACAAACGAAACGCGTAAGGAGGAACAATACGATCGCGCGCTACATCGAACAAAGGCTGAACAAACCGGACGAACCCGAGAAATGCGAAGCGTTCTTCGATTTACAGCCGCTGATGGGCGGTTAGCTAATATCCGTAGGTTGGTTTTTAATCTCGACCGAAGCACGCGTGATTACTCGGACAAGATTTAAAAAAGGAATGCCTCCGAGTCACAACAGCTCGAAGATTATTCCTGCGTGCTACTTTCATTTCCTCTCGACAAAAGACGCAAAAGAAAAAAGAAATACGCGCTCGTCTCGCGTTAAACGCGTTTACAAATTAATTCGTGGCAGCTATCTTTTTTATCGGGCAAGCAAAAAAAAAAAGAATCAACGCGTTACAAGCGCTTTTAATTAAATCCCTGTTTTATTTCACGAGTGCTCTCGAAGCACGGATTAAATCACGGACCGCATAAATCATACCTCTGGCTGCGATATCGGTCAGCATTTAGACCCAAAAATTCCTGCGACGTGAATGAAATACGGTCGACTGGCGGATTTTCCAAAGCGATTTCGAAGATCCGACCGTGATATCAAATTCTCTGCCATAAATGTTCCAATAATCCGGCGTCGCGATGCTTCCCAGCAACACCGCAAGACAGATTATGCAAGACCGACCTCTCGTTATGCTTGTGTTAGGATCCTCGGAACTGGCTCCGCGCTCACGCCATTTCCCATTAATCTTGTCCATTGTTCCCTCCGTGCGAAACTCTGGATTCTGGAACGCTCGCGTATTATTCCCCCGGCGCCGTCCTCGCCTATCCTCTCCGCGTACAATCGCGCCAACTTTTGCCGGGGAACGTCGCGAAATCCGACGACGAAACCCCCGTTCAAAAATTAGAAGCAACTACGCCTCGATGCTTTCGACGGTCTCTCGTCCAAAGGCGAAGAATAAACGATATTTCGAAATTACGCGATTAATATTTCGATTACTCGCAAGTAACAAGGATATTCCGATATCCTCGTCCGAAAATAAATACTCTTGACCCGATTTATATGAAATTTCTTTTTCTCCGGTGGTTAATCCCAAGTGGTTGATAATCGACGATAAGATAAAATCGAACGGATAATCTAAATTAAAAGTTTAAAGAAATATGCACAGATCGGATGCTGAAAAAGGAAGGCAGTTGGCCACGATCGTGCCGAATAATTACGTACTTTCAAAGAGAAGTTCGAGCGCCGACCTCGACCGCAGACAAGAATTCTAATTTCGTGCAATCGCTACCTGTTCGATGACGAAACAGGTCCTAACTTAACCGTAGACTCGTGCGAAAGTGGTCGCGTGCAAGTCAAATCAAAGTTTCCCTCTAACCCGATGCTCTTCGGGAAATATCCTTTTCCATCCCCTCGAGAAACTTGCCGCGCAAAGTTCCGTAGACGGACACGAGCGTAGCGAATTAATTACGTCCCAAGGTTTGGATACGAAAAGGAAACTATGCGACCGGAGAAGATCGAGAGGAAATAAATTTCAGCGAAAGATTGAACGAACGCAATTCTCGAGGATCGTGAACGCATTCCACGATAAAATGGCAAGGCGAGGATTCGCGATCGGACATCGTTCGAGCTCGCGTTGCTCGGACACGAAACGACGAAGCTAGAGCTAGTTGTGTCTTCGCGTTATAACGACATTAACGTCCGCCGGAAGCTATAAAAGTTATTACTAACACCACCTTAACGAGCGTCAAAGATCAGTTCGTTCCTAAGTCCAAGGTTAGCATCGTGACATTATTAAATTGCTGCGACGATTTAACGACTCGAACGCTACGTCCACGGTGTCTTCTACTTCTGCTTCGATGGGTCGAAGGAAATCGAGGAACACCACCAGGATGACGCGTTATACGTCCTTTAAACGCCGCTATGAAAAACTCATCGTCCGTGTAACGACGTCGACTATCATGGTGGACCTTCGTCACGGAGAAACGCTTGCGCGAGTACGTTTCAAATTCTCTGTATATCGGTATATTCCCAGATCTTACAAACTTACGCGTAATAAAATTATCGTTGTCCGTATACTAAGTATATACTGTACGTATACTAAGCGTCTGTATGCTACGATATTCCCAGGTTTACGAACTTACACGTAATAAAATTACCGTTGGCGAAACTTTCGTGTTGAGTCTGCTCTCGATTTATCGCGGAGATGTTCTCGAGCCAATCGTTTTATTCGTACAATCGCGTTCTGCAGCCTTCGCTGTCTAAACCATAGGCTTGCAAGAAAGCCTCGTACGCTTGACAAATCCAACTATCAGTCCCTCAACGACTTTCTCTCCTTTCCCTTCCAATCTTCCCTCTCTTTCCTTTCTTCCCTTTCAACGCTACGTTTTCGAAGAGACGGACGAAAGACTACTATCAGAGTCGTAAAAGAACGTACCAACTACGACCGAAAGTGATTTCTTTCGAAGAAAATTCCCCTGGTGGCTATGCGAATGAATACCTACGAAGGGCCGATAAAACGAAGCCTTACACGCCGCGAATTATTTCACGTAGAGACCGAACTCGACGAGCAAGTTAAACAAGAACCACGCGAATTCTAACATCGACGAAGTAACGACTCGAGAATGTATCGGGTTTGGACGTCGTATTACACTTGCGCGGCAGTGAACCCGCAGTGAAAACAGTAATCAAACTTTGGTTCGTAAAGGCAAAACCACCCCCGAGTCGGCGCGCGTTTAAGGGGGTTCGTCCCTCTGCATTGGTAACTTCTGCTTACCCGTCCTCCACGCGCGACTCGGATATCCGTACGCAAGACCGTAGACACACTAGACACGGTGTGTACGTAATACATATACGTGCACGGTAATTTGCTGGAGCACGTACCATACCGATAACATCGTCAACTTGATGCCCAGCTCGCACTCAAGTTACACCGCGGCTAAACTTTCCTGAGTACGCGTACACGTGTAAGAACTACGCGTGAAAGTGTTAACTAGTCTGCGTGTTTCGTTAATCGGTCCAATAATACGATCAATAAGTCTGGTTTATCGCTAGACAAGGTCTAACTGTAGGCTTTATCAGGAACCGGACCTATGACAATATATCGACTCGTTCGAATACATTTTACTAGTACAGGTATCAGTGTTAAAATTCCTCGTGGCGTTGTATCAATTATTCGAGTATAACTTTCTATGGACCGGCGCTTGTAAACGTTGTTACGTGATTCCCATATTGGATACATTTTACAAAACTAACGTTTAACCAATTTAGTCTTTCGTGTTGTATACAATTTTACGGTCCTAAAAACGCGTGACTTTAAACGATGCGAGAAGTGATAATTCACACCATCTACGAAACTCGTAGATTAATGATTTCTTCCAAATAAGAACAAACAAACCCGACCCGACCCGACCAACGATATCTAGCATTCCACTGCACGCTGGTTAAAGATAACACCAGGAACCCTCCGATCGTTCCAGTTCACAGAAGACAAATACATCCCTTGGAGACGCGGAGAATGAGTTACAATTGATCACGGATAGAACGGAAGGGCAGCATGATGCATCGTTCTGTTTGCGGAAAACAAGGGAAAACGGGACGCGGTCGAACGAAATCCAAGTTCCGCGAAGGTGAAATCAGCCCCAGGGCTGACCCCGGTTAACGGCCCTTGCGGGGATGAACCACGGCTGGCATTAGTAAGCTGGCTGCTTCCTATAGCATGACCACTAACTGCTACCCGGTCTTAATGGACCGTTTTACCCCGACCAACCGAACGACCTACCACCGTCAGATTACAAGCCTGACCGCCGTGGCTACGCTCGCTTAAACCGCCCCTAACTCTGTTCGTGTGCCCCTGTCGCCCCTCTATCGCCCTCTCCCGCCCTCTTCATCGTCGAGCAGCCCGATCGTCGGTACAGTAATGAACACGGCTTAGACAGCTTCGACCAGGACGAAACTGGAGAAATCAGCCGTCCTTCTTCTCCACCGGCGCCGCTAATTGTTACAGCTCTCTAACGGATCCGCACGATGCAATCGCCACTCCTATCTCGTTGCACTAATTCCGACCCGAAAATAGTCGACTTAACACGAGGATCATCCCCGTTGGGACACGACTCGCACTTTCCTGCAGTTGGACATCGGACTCGGATGATTTTTCGAAGAAATCGGACACGGAACTTGCGAAGGAACGTGGCAGGAAAGTCGAAGAAGAAAGGGATGCTCGAGTTTCGAACAAACGAGAAGCGTCGACGCGTACGTTCGGCGTGAACGTTTTTGATAACACAAAATAGATTTTACGAAGAGTCAACGATGCCGAATTGGAATTAAAATCGCAGGTAAGATGGGAAAATGGTCGGGAACGGCTTTAAACGAATAAAGAATATCGCGTATGAAGCGTCGATTAAAAGAAGATAGCAATACATGGGGCAATTGTGAAATTGCTATACCTAACCTTAGAATGTTATGACCAGAATTCCTGTGGAGTGGGACGAAATATATCGCATTTGCACGCAATTCCGCGCACGGAGTCACGATCATTGTCCGGGGCAAACACAACGATAAACGCATTTAAAATCGTGGAAGCGTTATTATCATTGAAATTACGTTAATGAGGGTCTACGTTCGCTGTTTGTGGAGCTCTTGACGATTCACTAATGAATTGCGATAAGAGAGGGTGAAAGAATAACCGGGTGGCGGGAGTTCGGTGTGGCGTATGAATGAACGAGTAAGCGTCGGTAACTCTATAGATCGGCGCGTGCTCTTCGTCGCGAAAAAGGCTAGAAAATAGGGAAAACAGAAAACGAGCAAAAAATCTAACCGAGAAGTCGAGATAAAAAGCAACGAGAGGCAAAACACTTGGGATAACTTAATCGTATTTTGTATGTTTCGTTTGCAGTTTTGTTCGATCAATTTACGTTGTTAAATTCTGTCTTTTCACATAGTTGTTAGAAAAGAGAATTTCCACGATCCACCTCCGTCACCATTTCTTGGAATGTTTTGGAAATTTCTTGGAACCTATGGAATATTCTATTGCCGTTTCTTCCACTTCCATTTTGTAAAATTTAAAGATAGTATTCGTTATCAATGTCTGATAAATCTTTACTTAGATCACGCTGGAATTGAAATATACAATTGCATAGACATTCACGGTAAAACGATGAGTAGATCCTTGATATTCGCGTCAAGAATATTTTACGTAGCATAATTTAAAATTTCAGTCGATGAAGGAAAGCGAGAGAGTAACTGTCCTTCCATACTTTTAGCTGACCGCTTGCGAAGCGTTCTTCAAAGATTATCCGGATCCGTACGCGTCTCACGTTTCGTCGGAGGACACGGCGTATCGAGAAGTTAAGGATGACAAATTCATGAACAAGAGAATATTCTGCGAGACTACAGCTACCTCCTCGTTGCTTGACTTGTTCAGGAAGCTGCCGAAGAAAACCCGGGTACCTCTCATCCAGTTATTTCAGTATCCTCGAGAACGTGAATCACTCGATCGGTTGAAAGAGAACCCTTTTCCAATTCGAGGACAAATTAACAGGTACTGATACTCGAGAAGTCTCCGTCATCCACCTGTACGCCAAGCGTTTGATCTCGTTAACGAGGAACCTCGAGCACAAGAACCTGACGGTCGCCTCGGAGACGACCGAGTACATAGCCAGCTACTTTCATACAAATAAAACTGTGATGACGCAGAGCACGATCGTTCGATCGTCCCTGAAAGGTCTCGCGGGTCGAACGAACGAAGGAATTTGCCACATCGAGGCAATTAGACACGGCAAGAAAACGACAAAGGTATGGAATAAAATATGTCGTCTGTCGAGTACGAATGATAACTAAAACGATAATCTTCACTAGCAACGACGTATTCTTAGGAATTCTTGGAACACAATGAAGCCACGCGAAGACAGGACGTCGCCTTCGATTAACTTCATAATATGGCTCTACGTAATTTATGCTCTGTTACACTTGTTGGTCTTTTTATTCGATTATTTTTTATGGAAGATTAAATTCCAAGTGGATTCCGCTTTACCGTATATGGTATATACGTTCGTAGATTACTATCTATATACGTAGCTTTGTAAATCAAATTATATTTTTATATACGAACGAATTTATAAAGCGCATTAACCACCGCCAGCAACTTGATATACAAGTTTTTCGCACAAGTAAAATGTTAGCAAGTAACGTTAGTACGATTTGGATGAACGCGTGCGTTCGTTTTGCGAGTGAAGTTTCTTGCTCGAATGCGAAGTCGAACGTATCTGGCGAGCAGAATGGAAACGGATATAAGAGGAATGCAAAGCTCTTCTCAGACCGACGTATCTCAGTCGGTTGAATGAATTTATTCGCTTCGTCTAGACCTAGACAAGGAACGTATTTGTATATCTATACGTTCGATCGATCGAATCATCTTACCTTTGAGACCGCGGAATGAAAATCGCGAATGCAAGAACAATAAAATGCTGTTCGCATACGGCGCGCTTGTGGAAACGATGAAAAAATTTTAACAGAAATATCTCTACCTTTTGCCAGATATTTCACGAAATTCTCGTATGAAACCGGCGAGTACGTGAGTGAATGAGAGTTAATGCAGCGAATCGATATCGAAGAAAAAAATGTAAATTTAAATAACAATTCCCACATTAGCCTTTAATACAAAATCTCATTGCCGGTAATGCGTGGTCACCATCGAGTTACATATTTCAGCGTCTAACGCAGGCCCCAAAAAACCATTATTTCACTCATCCATCCACCCCTCGTCATTCGTTCTCTACAACCTATGTACCCAGTGGGATTATATACACCACCACTGTCCTATATTACGCACCACCCACAAGCCTATCCTACGAGCATTCATGCGTGCCAGTAACGTATGGCACGACGAAACCACCCTATCAGCGTTGGAAGCTTTTTCGTAGTACAATAAAATTTCACGGCTAAGCTGACTCTTATTAGATCCCGGAGAAGTGCCCTTCTTCTTATTTTCCACGTAAATCCCTACCAACTTCCCTCGTCTTCTTACTTTCTTCGAACGCGTTGCGTATATTGATTGAAATCGAACGAAAAATTTAGTCCCGCAGTTGAAGGAAAATTCGCTGAGAAATTTTCGAAACGTTGCTCTTCTCTTTTCCTCGAAGCGAGCCTCCGAGCCTCAACGAATAAGCGAAACGATCCTTTGATTATATTCGGTCGGCGTTAGAAATCCCCGAATCGTCGAAAAAATAAAGCGTGTTCAACGATATTGTGTTTTTCTGCTCGCGGCCGAAAGACACTCTAGCAGCGGCGAGTTTGCGCGAAAGCAAATTCCGTGGAATAATCGCGCGGCACAAAGAACGCTATAATTCGGTGCACGTCGAAAAGCGATTTTCATCTGGAGATTCATTATTCGGTGGAGAGTTTGAAGGAATTATTGGCAGAGAGTAGAGGTGGAGTGGGGCCAGCGGTGACGGCATTTATGATGAAAAGGGCTGAATGCGCGCTTTGATATGCGAAATTCGAAATTCGGGGCAAGATAAATACGCGCGTTCTCCTGCCAAGAGGATTTTGTTCGATAGGAAAGCAGCACCGGTGAGAAATAATAGAGGGTCAGCTGCACAGGGCGGATGTCATTACCAGTCGCCGCATAAAAAGCTGTCTCTCGTACAACAGCCTGCTGCAATTAGCACAGCGTCATACAGTACAATCCCTGTGTCAGCACAACAGCACAACATCCGATATTTCTCATCCGTACGTGTCCACGGTCGCGCTGGAAAATTTTATCTGTATTTTTTATTGCCGCCACTAACGCGCCGCGTACAGCAGAAACACGATCCTACGAATTGTCCGAGTTCGATCCGCTATCGCGTATATAAAGAGATAAATATCGTTGCACGATGATCTATGTCTGCAACTTTCGCCCTACGATATTTTATATTTGCGTTAATTGTAAATTATCGTGCGCGATAACGTTTAACTTCTAATGCGCTAGAAAATCCGTATATTCGGCGAATTTACGTTTCGACCGTAATAAACAAATAAAAGAACAAGAGAAATAAAAGATTAAACATCTCTCGCGTCGACGGCGGACGCTAAAAGGCGCTCTGTAGGCCGAAAGTTTCGTGCGTTTCTTCTTCTTCTTTTTTTTTTTTTTTTTTTTTTTTTTAGCCTTTTCAATCCATGTTGCTACTGTAGGCAAAAAACGTGACCACAGGAACATGAAAGTCTTAATGAGCTCTCTCGCTAACGAGGAACGAGTTTGTTCAGGTGAACATCCGTTCCTCTTCGTCGACGTACACGCGCTAGGCTAGTTGAGAGCAGCTTTTCTGGGATCGGCGTAATTCACCGTTAACGTGATCACGGCTCACAATATATCCCGCTAATCGCGTCAGCTCGAATCAACCTACAATCCGTTTTCACGTCACGAGACTGCTAAATATTATGTTGCGCAAAAGCTACCAAAAGCTCATTCGGTTAATCAGCTTTATTTTCCCATGTACTGTCTGCGTTTACTACATACTACGTAACATACTACAACTCACTCGGTTACTCATTGACGCGCGAATTAACGAACATCTGAATATTTATCGATTAACAACGGATCCCTAAATTTCTAGCATTCTTGGCTGCATCGATATTCGCTAATACATTGCTGAATTTTTTTGATGTCGTCACGCATATTATTTTCTCATTATATTCCACTCCCCTTGTCTTATTTCTTAGAAAAAATTATTCAAGAGATTACTTTACTCTGTTCTTATAGAACAGTGCTATAAGAACAGAGTAATCGTAACAAACCAGAGACTCGGTCGGCTAATGTTACGCATTTGATCACGATAAGAGGCGAACCTCTGGGAGTGATTCGATAAGGGAAAGGCAGACGTATCCCTTCTCTGCATTCCTTAGGGAAACATAAAAAGAGACCGCCTAGATTTTTTCCCTAATCGATCGGGCGCAAGGAGAACTCGATTATCCTCTCTTACGTATCAAATCAATGAACTCCCAACTCCCAACGACTATGAACCGTATGAATTTCCATTTACATCGAACTCGCACATTCCTGATGGCGACAGAATGGAAAAGATACTAAAACGATTAGCGAGGGACACGAGATATAAAAGAGAATAATAAAAAATAATATTATTCCAGAAGATGGATCAAAAGCGCCAGCTTAATCCTTTTGTAGGCCCCCAAACTTTAGTCAAACGAGCTTGATTTCATCTAGATGTAACACCGAAAGGTCTGACAGAGGCGAAAGACAATGGAGGAAGGAAGCGTTGGAAACAGAGAACGAAGAAGAACAGAGAATAACGAAGCCTTAGCTATCTTCAGCCTGGTGGTGTTCTACCACGACTACATTAGGCGGCTTATCCGCTCATTATGCGGCCCGACGATCGCGCTTATACTACAAACCGTCGACCTTTCCGTTAAGCTCTCCGCTTTTGGATCAACAATCTCACGTTCTTCCTTCCTGAACCCGCCGCGATTAAATTCAACGCGATTCTGAATCATGCGCGCTGCTGTAAAATTTTAATTCAGCTGGTTAATGGTCCTGTACCCGACGAGGGCTTAAGCCTTTTAGTAACAACGAGAAATTTTAACGATTCTAACGTGCATTAACTCCTTCCAAATCTCGCAATCTCGTTTGGAAATCGGCCTCTAATTAAAAGACGACACTCCTAGCAACATTTATCAATCCTGTTTGTGGATTATGTACTCGTTTCTTTTTCCTTCTTTTTATTTTAAAATGAAAATGTATTTCTTACGTAATATTCTCTGCGATATACCGTTAACGTTGTTTCATTTTCCTAAATATACTTTTCCAGTACTTTTGTTAACGATAACGCGATTTCCTTCAAAGACGTATATTGCGACAATTAAAACGACGATTAGATCGAACGATCGATGCCTAACTATGGATCGAGTTGGAATTTCTGTGATTATTTATTTGTTAAAGTATAAACGAGAAACATGACGCAACTTTAAAATCGTACAGGTTTATTGCGTCGATTCGTTTTCTGTCAAAGGATTCGAGCACGAATCGTTAGAGTCCCCGATTAAAAGAACGACGACACGACGTAATTTATCGCCGTTGACGATTCTGAATGCATAAATCGATCGACGAACGAAAGTAAAAAAAAGGGAGTTCCACTACTCGGTGAAAAGACTGCACTTAACGTGGCGGATATATATCGTTGTACGGGATGGAGTGGAAGTGATATGTGGCCACGCTTACCGGACCGACTAAACGTACTATTTATTGTTCAGTTGCCAGCTTCCTCGGAAAATCCTCCAACAGTCGCAAAGGCACACAGTTAGCAAGAGTTAGAACGGCTTTCATTGCTATTGAATTTTTAAAGGCCAACTGCACGCGACTACTTTCTCTACAAATTGCCGATATAAAGAAACCTGTTACGTGTTTGCGAGATGCACTTCGGATATACTGTTTGACCAATAACATTCCATATACAAAATTTAAATTTGAAAGAATGTTACATTTAAAAAATATTTTACATCTGCTTTAGTTTTAAACACTTAGAGATTAGGAGAAAGTAGATACATGCTTATTTTAGACAAGTAAATTATAAAGATGTTTAAATATGGTCGAAATAAAAATGTCGAATTAAATAGCGGTTGAGAATTAACAAACATATTTCATATTCGATATACCAAGTCTGATTCTACTGTATCGAATAATACTCCATCTTACGGCAGACGCCGAAACTAGACAACCATCAAATTCAAATTGAACTCCTTTCCCGCGCATAGAATATGAAGCGCGATACGATATGAGGAATCATGCAATTAACATCGACATTAGCTAATACTAGTCGTTAAAAACATTGTATTTGCGTCGATATCATCGGAAAAGTTACATTTCTAAGATAATTTCTTCGTTTTAACGATCTAAATGTAAAAGACTCACCGATTCCTTGTGACGCCGGTCCAACTGCCACTGTAGTTTTGACCTCATGATTCGATGATTCTCCATTGTTCTTCACAAACTGCCAATCTTCTCTTAGCTTTTTCAATTTCTCCTATTAAAGACACAAGAGGTAAAACAAAATTGAACACGAAACAGAACACAAAGCTGAAAATAAAAATTATTAACGCACGGTCTGCCCGCACGCCAGACCGTTAGTTCGAAAACTGATTTGTCAGAGCGCCATCTTTTCGACTTTAATTTTTCTACAGAATTAAAAGTATGAACATAGTAACAATTACTTTTTACATAGTTGGTACCTCGTTGTAACGGAATATTCAAATATTTAAATAGTAAATCTTTTATGCAGATATAATACGAATTTTGAAACAGGCAAATAATTTGGTGAGTGAAAATTTATTACGATTTATTCTTTTTGAAGAAAATTATATTAAATTTACTATAATATAAATTATTCTACTTACTTGTAATTCTACAGAAATAGGCTGTTTCGCAGACTCGCATTCTTTTTCTAAATTAGTATAATTCTCTAATACATCTTTTACTTCCATTTCTCGGTCTTCGACCTTAGTCTACAATATAAAATGTTCTTAATTTATTTTCTGCATAAAATTTTGTATTGCATTAAATACATACTTTCACACTTACCATAACGTTACTAATAATTTCGGCTCGTTCTTGTTGGGATAATTCTCGGGATATATATATTCTCGTTCGGGTTTCCATAACCCACGTCATAACATTATCCAAGGTACAAATATATTTTTTAAGAGATGCAAGTTTATTTTCGACATATTCACGGTGACTGGAAAGGCTTGTGTTAGCCTGGAAAATTAATTTAAGTAAATTACTTAAATTAGAATCGTTTACAATTTTATGACACATAATATTTCGATTTATGTATTTCAAATAAATTTAATATGATACCTTATCCATATCTGCAAGTAATTTATTACATTCATCTTCTCCCGAAGGAATACCGTTTTGATTTATTAAATTCTGTAATGCTCTCTTACGGGAGAGAAGTTCCTCTTGCCTAGCCTAAAGATAATAATTATTTTAAATTAACATTTTTTATAAAATCCATTGTATGTAAAGAATATTAATCTAATAGTAAAAGGAGCGACACAGATCATTGCTATTTATGTCTTGGCACACTCTAGATTGTGCAGTCATGGTATGGAAGATATTATTAGGTTCAGTTTCAATTTATTTGATAACGTTATAACGGCTACTACTTCAAAATACATATTCTACGATCAGATATTCGATAATAAAAATTTATTTAAATCGTTTATAAAAGTAATAAGTAATTCAGCATAGTGAAGTTATAAACTAATATATGTTTTAAGAACATGTTAAATAATTACAGTGCCACGAATATTAACAGTACATCTTTATGAAAACTTTTAATTATTTTATAAATGTAAATAAACTTACCTTAATTAATGACAATCTTATTGATAAAGAGGTCTCATCTGAAGGATTTGCTGCTGACACCAATAAAGAATTAATTTGTTCTAAAATGTTATGAGCGCTTTCTAAGATTCTGCCTTCATTGTTCACTTTTTTTTCCATAGCAAAATTCCTTCAAAAAAAAGTATATAATTATTAAATACAATTTTAAAAATATAAAAACTATTCATGTACAAGTAACAGTGGTCTAATTTTTAAAAAAGATGTTTTCAAAAATTAAAATGTATAAAACAACGATATACAAAAAAACGTAAGTACAATACAATTTAAATTCTAGTTAATTCATGCTTCTTAATTTACATAGAGGTTATTCTGAGTTGATCACTACAGCACCAAAGGCAAATCACAACTGAAATAGCTCAGTAAGAGAAAAAGCTTTGCCTTCAATACTACATACATACCAAAAACTTTGAATTACTATTTCATGTATTAACACATGAAACTCATAAACATTATAAACAATCTATTTGATAAAGCAATATAGATTATTATTGACATTTTTACATACTTTTCTTTTCGTGTATTTATGTCTGTTACAATATTTTGCCAACGCCGCTTTATCGTTTCAACCGTTTCTCTTAGATCCACTATATCTTCAATTCTAGCACGACTTAAAATACTAGCACTTGAAACATTAATATTATTCATGGTTCGTTGCATTCTAGAGATCTCTTGCTCCAATTCAAATATCTTCGTTTTTGATATTTTATTCTGACCGAGAGAATTTAATTTTTTTAATGACTCTTCCGTTTTATCCATCCAGTCGGAAAACGTTCGACATGTGTTGCAAATTTCTTTCCACTTTTCGTGACATTTATTCCAACGATTATATCTTTCCACGTAACTTTGGTTGACATTTATCCATTCGTCCCGTAATTTATCACTCAAACGTCTAATTTGTTCGGCTTGCTCTCTTCTCAATTGCGAAGCAACATTTTCGAAAACAGTGTTGATCTCTTCAATACTCGGTTTTAGAATATTTAATGCGTTACTGATCTTTTTCAGACAATCTTCTTGACTCGAAAACATTTCGTAATCATCGCCATTCAATGGTATAGAATTTAGAGATCTTGTCACGGTTACGACAGCCTCTCTGATCTTATTGACTCTTGCAGTAAATTCTTGCATATCAACTCCTCCTAAATCCTAAAGAAGATAAGACCAATATAAACAAAACTCTTTAACCCAATCGAAAATGAGATGTATAAACATACCACTTCGACTTTCTTGTCTGTCACATGCTTGTCCTTATCCTTGCTACCACTAAATCTTTTGAATTGTGAACTAACTTCTTGCCATCTACTATTGATACTATATCGTATAGTTTCAGAATATCCAATATTTAATCTTTTCAATTCAACAGCCAAGTCGTTTAATTTTTTAATTTGTTCTTGTTTAGCATCAAATTCTATAGTAAACGATTCTAACTGGCCCTCGTAGTTATTTACTTGTTCAAGTTTCAATGGCACATCACGGAACCAGTCTTCAAACTCTGCTACTATGTTATTATACTGTCGTAGTAGTTCCTCTGCTCGTTGCGCTTGTGTGCGTCTTGTTTCTATTTCGGACATAACTTGGTGCCATTTACTTCTTAATTTATCTTGATGTTCATTTTTTATCTTCTCAGCCCTAACAGGATCGGATATGTGCACTGTCATGACTAGACCATCGCCTTTACTAATCAATGCTGCTGCATCTGGTGCAAGAGTACTAACTTCTGATTTTAGTACCTGAAATACGTACATGTATTAGGATTAGGAATATATATATACCTGAAATTACGGAAATATCGGGTTAAATCAGAAATATTTCTCCAGTTCTAGGATAGGAATGTCAATCCGTTCCGATTCAATTCCAGCTTCGGGTACATAAAATCGCGGGTTGTACCTGATATAATGTAATTTCAGATTTTTAGAGTAACACTATACAAACCTCCAGTCGCTTAGTTGGATCTTTTTCATTAGTAATGCCACCAATGCTCATCAACATGACATCCATCCTATGTAACATTCGTTGTGCAGCTTGTTCAAATTCCAAAATACTTTTCTCCAAGCCGGTTCTGGATAAACTAGTTGAAACTTTGAAAGACCTCTTCTCACTAGAAAATTTTACTTCTGCTTTCTGTTGTATTTCCTGTGATAATTTTTCAGCCTGTATCTATATGCAACAAAATTATAAAAAATTTTATAAAGTATTAAACTCCTTCATATTATGTTAACCTTCACCTATTATTATGTATCTACCAAATATTAAAATTATAATTGCAATTATTATGCACGAATTATATTATTAATAATACATAACATATACAAGGTAGATCTTACAATGGCAAGATATGTGTTATTAGAATTACCTTGCCCAAGAGGTGCTCAACATGCTCTCCTAAATTTAGATCTTCTCCATCTGAGCTGGAACTTCCAACATCAATTTCCGTGTCATCGGAAAAAATTAAAACATCATCTGTTTCTTTATCGCTTCCATAGAAGCTTTCACAATCTTCTAACGTATCGTCTTTTGAGATACTTCTAGTACGTCTGAATAACGATAATTTCGTGTTTTTTTCATCAACATTATGATTGATAGTATTACGTGATTTTGAAAAATCTGTATCTTTCTTCGATGTCAATTCTTTGCCATTACTGTGCTCTTCCCTGCCTTTTCTAGGACTGATCTCTGACGTGACAGAAAGATCAGCGGTACATTTTGAGTTTAACTTTGCGTTCATTTCATTATCTTCAAGAATAAGATATTCAGCTATGCTATCCGTATCTTTCCACATGGAATTTTTTTCAAATCTATTTACTTTACACGAAAATTGCGGACTTTTTATTAACTTGCGATTCGAAATTTGATTATCCGATGCGTTATCCTCAACATCTAATTTAAGAGTTAATTTTTTAATGCTTTTTGCCGAATACGGGTCTACTGTTCTTTTCTTTTTTAAAATAGGAATAAGTTCTCTTTTCTTATTAACAGTTTGATTTCCACTACTAACTGCACTACATATTTTTACCCTAGATTCTTTATCTTCTGTATCAGTATCTACTGACTCTGGTTCTGTTTCTGTGTCTTCAATAATCTCTACTCTTTCAACAACTTGTGGCATTAATCCTACACTGACATTCGCACTTGGTAATATTACATGATCTTCGGGAGATGCAACTGACTTTATTATTTCCATTTCTCTCACTTCAACGATACGGAAGGGATTCATCTGTGTGTTATAGTCGAACGGTTTTGAATCTGTAGTAATCAGTGTATTAGAAGAAACTTGGGAAAACAATGTGCTATTTTTCGACAAAAAGAATTCTTCATCGGTCATATACACATCTGTATCAGGGGATGAAGAAGGTGGATCGTCATCTATATGAACGACTTGTGGTTGAGAAGTTTGAACAACATCGGGTACAGAACTCATATCTAATTTTCGTCTAACAGTCCTACTAACATCTACGATTTTAGCTTTTACTTTCTCAGATTTTACGGAAGATTTCCGACTTCGATGAACGATATCAACTGGTGAACTTTCAGGTGTATGTATAACATTACATTGACTTTCATCAAATGCAGGATTAAGATATCCTATACCATATACCTCCTCATTTTCATCTATCAATTTATTTTCTTTTTTAGTTAGTTGCACCGAAGTTTGATCCGGCTGTTTAGACAATTTAGTGCGTCCATAATTGTCTCTCCCCTTAGTTTCTCCCACCTTACTTTTTATTAATAAATTGTCTGTGATTTTGTGGATCCATTCCTGTGAAAATATGATAGGTAACAGAAAATTCATGGACAGGCGTTAATTGAAAGAGCATTGTTAATAGTGTGACAATATCAAGCATGGCCAAAATGAAAGTGACAATGCATTTCATTGTGCAAACAAAGCTTTTTCTTTGCATGTATCCATCACCAGTATAAAAATTTGGAACACATTTCTGTTCATTCCTTATTCGTTGCTTTTGCAAATCATATTCAGACTTCTGTATAAAATTCTATACAAGGGGAGAGACAATATCATAAATAACTGATCAATGACAAGTATTTTCCATCCACCAAAGTCTATGTCTGCTTTTTATTATTAATGGCAGTATTATTTACATAGATAGAGACACCTCTTGGACAGCTCCATAACATTCACGAATATGTACCAATATAACTTATATATAATATTTGTACAATAATGTGTTAAACATGTACATAGTATTAACAATCAAACTTAAGAGGTAGAAATACATATAATTGATTTACACATAAATCTTTAAAAAAACTCATTATATGCTTTAGTGAACTAAAAAATAAATGCAAAGCAAAAGAATTCATGAAAAAATATTCAAAAAAAGAAAGCTTTATTAATAAAACTTTAAAACCTCAAATGTGAAAGATTGACGTATTACATCAATTATCATTTTTAGTGGAATTGAAACATTAGTTTATAGAAATGATATAATCATACTCTTAATATATATGTATATATATATGTGTGTATATATATATATATATATTGAAAATTTGTCTTGATGAGATATACGTAATGGTACTATAAAGCACAAGCATTACATATACCGGATGTTAAGATAAAGAAGAAGCAATACAAGCCATGAGGAAACAAGCAATGAATGATATTTAAATTTATTACACGAAAATATGTATATATATAAATACACATACCTGTATTCTATTAGATATATCCTCCCACTTCTTGCAGACATCTGAAACTTTCGGATAATAGGTATAACGTTGAAGTTGATTGATTTTTGGTTTTGCCTCAATCATTTCACTTTGTACAGCCTAAAAATTAATCATTAAATAAATACATAAAGTAAAATCCCATTTCATGTAGCGCAGTCTTAAAATATTGATTACTTTGCATTGTTCAAAATGATTTTCCGTTAACTGATCAACTGGAACACCATCTAATTTATTTAGCTTTTCCTCTACTTGTAACAGCCAAGCCGTTATTTCATCAACATTAGGCTCTTCCTAAAAGTACAAAAATTTGTTCACCTCGTTTATTACACCAATTTCCTTATATATGATGGATTTACCTCTGAAGCATTACATAGTCTTAATCTCTTTTCAGTATATGCTAATCTCGTAACAACGTCTGATAACTTTTCTTTAAATTGCTCTAAATACATTGGGTCACAAAGTTTCGAAAATTCTTCCTGGGAATTTAGCAACTTGTCTTTCACAACATTTAATCGTGGTATTACTTCTGTCAGAGTTTCCTATTTAAACAATTTCATAATCATTTGTTTTCATATAAAGATTATTAAAAATCCTGGAATCTAAATTTACTTATGTATTTATACACTTACTCGTACATATATTGCATTAACTGGAAGGTCAGGCATATTTTTTTGTGTATCTAATTCTTTATTAATACTATCTATGGACATATTAATATAAGACATATTTTTATACATATCACGTGATAAATCCAAAGCAGTTTCTAAGCATGCTTTCGATTCAGTTATATGTAAACCCAACTGTAATAATGAAATATAAATATAATGACAAATATAATGTATAAACAGAACGATTGTACATAGAAAGCAGTACTACTAAAAATATACATTGATGTTAAACATGTATTACCTTGTTGTACAATTCTTTTAACATATCAATACGCCGAGAAAATTTTTCTGGTTCAGTGACACTTCTTTCTTCGACTAATTTTCTACCAGTTAGAATAATATTTTCTATCTCACTTTTAATTTCACTTAATGTTTGATAAAAGCGCTATAAATGAAAAATCAGATTTTTCACAACTTGAACATCTATGAAAAATAAAACTTACGAAGTATATAATTAATTACCAGACAATGTTTAAGTTGACCTTCAATAGCTTCTGGATCTTCTGATGATAATTCTAATAAACAAGTTGCTTCTTCTATTCCTCTAAGTTCTCTCAGAGCTCTGGATAATCTCGGTTCTAAATTCGTTGGACATCGGAAACGTTGGAATTTCTTTTGAACTTCTGAGAATTTTTGTTCAATAAGAGTCAATTGTTCTTGCAGTCTAAATGCAGCTTCTTGCTTTCCAGAAGCTTTGTATGATTCGATTTGTAATGCCATTTCTTGAAGCGTCGAACGCTGATGCTCCATTTCTTCCATTAATTTCTAAAATATATATACCTGACTCGTATAACTATCATCACAAAATTTAAATCTTATTCTAAGTTCTTTGTTTATACATTACACTCTAATTAATATATATTTTTACAAAATACATAGATAACATTTTTATCATGCTTCCTTGAAGCAATGCTTTATGTACAATGTTTATTAATATAAGAAAAAAGATGAATTTAGTATACATATTATGTTTACACATTTTTTATACATTTGCAGAAACTTTCAAACATACGCTTAGTAAATGGTAAGAAAAAGTTTCACTAACAGACCTGATAATCATGAGGCAAATCATCAGCAGTAAGGTCGCAGTCAAGACGTGCAGTTAGTACAGAATCTATTTGCGTTAGGGAGTGCTGAAGGGCAAGAATACGTCCTTCTGATTGTTGCGCTTGCTTCACTGATCCTTCCAGCAGCTTTGCTCGCTGCCCTGCCTACTCAAAATATAATTCTAATTTTCTGTATAACTTAATTAAACAACTTCGTTGAATAAACTATTGTTTAAATGTATTCACCAAACTTAAACAATTATAAATATATAAAAATTTATCAACTTAAAAATATGGGGAAATTTTAAAAAATTCACCTGAATAACATATTTTCTTTGTACAGCATTATAATTTCAAACATATAAGTAAAAAGCTTCATAATTCATACAAGCAAGAGTAATCTTTCAAAGCAGAATAAAAAACTAACATCTTTAAATAGATATGTCTAAAATAAGTACTTAAGTTTTCCTTGGCAATGATGCATGCAGTTAAAAATAAATACAACTTTTTGTTATGAACAGAATCAATAATTCAAGCACTATGACATTACATATAACAGTGACATACCTGATTATTTAGGCTCTCCCAACGACTTGTTAAGCTTTCTACATCTGCTTGAATGGACTGCGTCATGATATTACTTTCAATCAACTGTTTACCAATTTCTTGTATCTTTTCAAGCCTTATTTCTGGATGATTTCGTATGTAATTCTCTAAATCCTTTTTAAAACAAGAATTCATTACTTTTCATACAAACCATAAAAATTTGCATGGTACTATAACGTGTAAACTTACATCAAGTTCCTCTGATATTTCTTCAGCATCTGCAGCACTTTCTGTCGATCTCTTCAATCGTTTATCTAATTTATCCAACCAATCACTTTCTTGCGCAACTAAAGCACGGAATTCACCATATTCGTGGCTAGCATTTTGTAAATGTCTGTATCGTTCATAAATACGATCTGTAACATCTGTCCAGCGAGCATTTAAAAACGTAAACCGTCTACCAAGTTCTTGTACCGAAGATCCTTCGGAACTTAACAATTTATCATTACCCATTTCGTTAAGATTTCGAAATTCTTCTACTCGTTTATCTATTTTTTCTTTTAATGACTGATATCGGCCACGAACTTGAAACAGTTCAACCGAAGATGTTATTTTAGTTTCAACCGGTATTTCTTTTTCTAAGGTAGACAACCACTTCGTAAAATCTTCTATCCCATTTATTATTTCATCATTCTTCTTCAATGTATCCTCATATTTATCATTTAAACTTTTAGCACCATCAACAATAGCATTCCACTTATGCGATACAACTTCCAGCTTATTGTTTAATACATTCGCAAATTTTGGTTCAGAATTTTCAAGTAATCTGTTTGTAGAGATTTGAAGTTTTTCTATTCGAGGTTTTGTTTGATTTATATCCTCACAAAAAGATTGAATTTGCTTTAATTTAAATTCCATACATTCAATATTATTTGACACACCATCTTTTGATAATTCTTCTAGATACTGATTTGATTTTTCAAGCCAACTTTGAAGATCCAAGAGCTCATTATTAAATACCTTTAAAGTCTCTATATCTCTCAATAGGTTTTGTTGCCGTTCTTCTAATATTATAGGTATGTCACTCCATTTGGTGATAAGATCTTGTAACGCATCTTTAAGTCTTTGTCCCTGAGAATCTCCACTGGTTTTCATTATTAGCTCGTGTCCAACACTATTTACATAATTAAAATTTTCTTGATGCTCATTCAGAGAATTTTGTAAATTATTGAATTTTTGTAATTGTTCTGCCATTGTCTTATCATCTGACATCACTATATGCTCTGACAATAATGTACTCTCCACATTATTAATAAAAGAAGTAAGATTAGCAACTGCATCCGTATATTTCTTTGGTGGTGTTTTATCAACAGCATCATTTAATTCGGTTAGCCTTTCAGACAATATTTTGTACAATTTGTCCCAATTACGAACAAAAGTTTGTATATCAGCATTTAAATTAACAGTTTCATTACTACCAGTTTGATTTTCCGACAACTCTTTGATTTTTTCTAACAATTTTTTAATGCGTTCCTCGTGAGATTTCATCGACTTCAATTTTACCCTGAACGGTTCTACTTGATTGTTTCCTTTATTTGAATCAAACCATTTAGTATAGCTGTCTAACATTAAATTTAAACTAGCCAATTCCGTTCGGAATTTTTTCACTTCTTCTAAATATTCTATACGAGTTTTTATTTCTTCAAGCCGATTGTTAGTTGCCATCCAACAATTCTGTATGTCTTTGATTTTTGTTTCCTCTGCTTCGACCGACTCATTTGCATCTCTTAGTTCCTCGAGAAGCTGTTTCCCTAAGTCTAAAACTCTGTTATAGTCATCTTTGTGTGCCTCTATATCAGCTATTGTATCATTGTAAACGACTTTCTTCTCTTCGATGCTCAATTCGTCAAATACTCCCTCCGATCGTCCAATTTCTAAATCAACATAATCGAGCCATTTATACAGATTATGTAACGCAGATTCAAATTCATGCCTAGTTGTACTATCTATACGACGTTTCTTCGAATCACTGTGAGGTGTGGAAGCTGCAGTAATTTCTTCCTTATAGGCGATACTTGTTACTGTTTCAGACATCCATTCGTTACCTGTAATCATCGTTGTTTCCCTCTCAGTCTTTAGATCAAACTCAAATCCGGAATTTGTTATCCTCTGCGTCTGTACTTCCATTATCTGCCCCACCGCTTCCCAGCGATCTTGCAAATTTTCGATCTTTTCTAATATATTAATACACTCTGGCGAAGTACTTTGTCCCTCCAGTTCTTGAACGGATTCTTGCAAAGACGTTAACTTCCTTTGATTTGCATCCATATCCATTTTCAAAATTTGTAATTTTTTAATTCTTTCCAACACTTCACCAATCTCTGACGCTGGATTTGCTTCCATTTGTTTTAACGTGATCTCAGTTTCACTCAACCATGATACTAATCTTTTGTAATCGTCATTAACATTTTGCCAAAGCGAAGAAAAAGCTTGCAAACGTTGCCTCCTTTCTTCTTTCCATTGACAAATGTGAGTCCATCGCTCTCCCAGAGCAGATAATTGATCTTCCATTTGCGCGTAAACTGCTTCAGAGTTTTCTTCATCCACGACAACTACCATGTTTCTCATACCATCGACGATTCCCTGTTGCGCTGCAATATCTTGTTCTAGTTCGTTTAACAGTTTTAGTTGATCATCCAAAGCGGATTGATTTAGTTCGATCGTTGCCATTAGCGATATCCTATCTTCAGTCCTCGTTAACCACTGCCGCAATGCATCTAACTGGCCTTGCTGCATTTGCATAAGAACCTCGTGAATTTTAGTTTGCCTTTCCATCGCACGCATTCGAAGCCCTTCCCATCGAGAATTTAATAACGACATTTGAACTCGAACTTCGTGCTCCTCATCCTTGTGTAAACCACCTTCTGCTAATAATCTCGCACCTTCCTCCAATACAGCACCGACTCCATCCTGATGTCCGGACAATTCCACCAAAAATGTCTCGTGTTCGTGAAATTGTTGCTTCAATACTTCCAAACTAGATCCAGGTTCTGGAGCGTGATTTAATTTATCTTCCGCCTCCAAGAGCCAGGTCAAAACTTCCTCGAGAGCAACTTGATAACCGCCAAGTTCTACAGACACGTTCGTTGCGAGACTCATCGGCCGCGACGTTGGCGTTCCAAAGTTTGTGAAAGATAGAGTATTCTGCAAAGAAACATTCTTAAAAAGATACATATAATTACTAAGCTACGCGAAATCAGATCGAATACCTCTGCTCCTGGTGTCGTAACCGGGCTACTATCACTCGCTACTGATAGATCCAACTCGCCTATATCGTCTCCGGAATGAGGTAATGATTGGAAAAGACACATAACGTACATCATTATCGATTTCTTATCCGGCACCGATGTATTCACATCTGTTACAACATACAACGTATATGTCAGTCTTAAACCTCATAAACTAGATGTTAGTAATTAGTACAGATATTAATAATTTTTAATTTAATTTACCTTCTGGATCCAATAAACGTTCGATGTCTAATTGTTCTTGGGCAATACGAAACGCATGATCCAATCTGGCATTCGGATGTTTACGCGCTATGTTATTGAAATCGAATAAATGTGGTTTCCATTTATGAAGAATCGCATTAAATGCCAGACCATCCGACCAAGATGTCGTGAAGTTTTTAATGTCAACCCCAGGGTAATTCTAAAAACGACATGCGTCTCAAAAATTTGTTACGCAAATAGCTAGGAAAGTTGATTTTATCCTTCGAACGAGATTTCACCTGTGAATTTTGACGACACCATGCCAAAAGAGTTTTCTCCAGATTTGTTTGTTGCAATTCCGTCATTAAATCCTTCAGATGGTAATGTACCTAAATAAGCATTTCATTTGATATCAGATAAACGATGTATTACACGTCTACGACATAAAATTACATAGATGACAAGTAATAAAAACGAGTTCAATATTTGCTGATAAGCTTTATTCTCGGTAAATTGACCCAGCTATAAAACTGACCTGCCAGTGTAGAATAATACTCCATACTAATCCGAGTGTTAGCTTAGGATTCCCGTCAACTATATCGTTGCTGCTAATATTTACGAGTTTCACCTAGCAGAAGCGTAAAGGATATCAATTAATTTGCATCTCTTATACTTTCTCTCATAATTGGCTGCAATGTTAGCAACTCACGTTATTCTGCTCGAGAATTTGCAAAGCTTTGTTAACGTTATTCAGATGATGAACTCTCATTCGACCGCGTTCTCTTTTCTGTAATAAATAAATCAAGACAATGAAGAAAAACGAGATAATTAATGTAGAAATACAGGAACGTAAATAGCCGATATTTCAGCGGCTGTAATTATCTCTATGTAGCTGTCGTAAAAAGGATTGATAAAAAGTAGGAAATAAATCATAAATAATGCGATTTAAAGTGAGATTATATAAATGAAATCTTCCGAGCGACTAAAGTTAGCCGTGAAATGACACGTAAAGTGAATCCACGTAACGACGCATATTTTTCCCTCGGAATACTCTTACGCCTACCGTGCGTAGATAATCCGCGCTCTCATGCAAATATTCGTAATACTCGATAGGCGCACCTGCTTGGAATTCTATTCGTACACCTCGTAATGTAAACACGAGACGCGCTATTGCGAGGACTAGTCCTTTTAAAAAAAGAACAACTGTCAGCGCAATGTTCAGAAGATTACATCATATGCGAAATAAAAATATCGCTTATGTCTCGTTATGGGCTGTCGCGCCTATACGTTTCGATTATATAATCCTTTACCTCTACTGCAAATTCTTTACTTACGTAGGCTTTCGACGTAAGGACTTCCAACAGGGATAGTAATCTATTGCCATCTCTTAAGTCAACGAATAAATCAGAAATCGGCTCGTGGTGATTCTGTGTAAAAAGTTTCAATGAATATGCATGTTTGATAAATAATTCTTATATTAGTGGGATCGTGAAGTCTTATTCGGATAATCCTCGCTCTTACTCGTTATTTTAAACAACGTGGTACATACCTTAAGCAACTGTGAATTTATCCATTTCGCAAACGTTTTCTTTTGTACGTCTTCCCGCTCATCTGCAATATACGTATACGATAATCGTTACAACAATTGCAGGACAATCGTTTTTAATTTACAAAGGTCAATATATACCGTACTCGTATCATTGAACATACATTTGTAATTTAACACGGTGAGTTCATTAATAATGATATCGTGTTTGTTGGCAATTAAGTAGCGTTCAATGCGATTACGATAATCATATTTTCGAGTAATTGAGGAAATGAATTAGGAAAATGAAAGAAAACATTACGTATCTGATGTATATTAGTAATATATATTTATCAGAGACGAGAGTGTACATCGTACGACACATATTATATTTTGGATGATTTACGTAGAGGCAAAAAAGTCTAATCTCGCGTTATCGTTCGAAAGAAAAAGGGAAAAAAACGACGAGTTTTGATTTAAATATCTTGTTTCTGCGACAACAGCAGTAGTTTCATTGTCATTTGGACACCACCGCGAAATTATTGTCGACGTGGCAACGACGGCTCGTCATCTATCGCGTTGACACTCATTGACCCCGGTAAATGCAGCAGTAAACTCTTGAAATTTAGGTCGACCAACAGAAAGTCATAAGCACGATGCTTAAATATGTACCTGTGGCCGGGTTCTGCGAGGCTAGCGATTTTTCACCAGTCATGAGAATTTCGTTTTAGAGCCATACGATATCACCAAGTTTGGACGAGTAACCACCCGCTCGAAATCTGTGGGCCAACGTCAAATCTCTGGTACGCGAACTACTGGAATGATTCACCGTGTACTTTGATCGGCATGGTTGTCTACTCGTTCTTCTTATATCTACGAGAGTCCTTTAAAACCTGACGCAACCGCATACATTAGCTCGATTTTTACCAGAAACCAGAATATTCAGATTCCGATCATATATTACTTTATACCGATCGACGCTGCGAATTCTTAATCGAACAAATAATATCGTCCACGCATCCTCCAAATCACCTACGCTCTCTTCGAACTATCGTCGTTCGTCATCGTTTACCTCTTTTTCTTTTTCTCGTCCAATGCTTCGGAAATTATCGGCAAACGAAATATCTCGACAACGTTAAGTCCATAGATATCAGCAACGTTATTAGTCATTGAAACCGTATCAGAGTGGTTGGCGCCAGGCGATCCAGAAAGCTATGCATTTTTCGGCCCACATTTCTACAAATAAGCAAATGGGAAAGAAACGCGACAAGCATGCGGACGTCACTGACCAACGATGAATGAATGGAACGAGCGTACTTATCTTACGTTCGGAAGGATAGACGATAGCAGAGTGAACGAAAGGGGAAACGAGGGGGACAGAAATCGCGAATGGCGATCACGTAGCCGAAGCAAAGTATGCCGTAAGATACGCGCACGAGAGCGTGCGTCTTTCCTGGCCGGGTATCGGCCAACGTGGAGCCTTTCCTTACGAAACCGTGCCGCTTCCGAATATGGTGCATCGAGTTCTTTCGCACGGTCGTTCGATCGCCAGTTTTCTTTGCGCGATCACCGTATCTCCACCCTCTGGTTCCCCGCTGTTTTCTGTCACAAAATTCAATCGTGTCACGTAAATCGCGCCACTTCCTGCGCTCTCGATCAGGCCAACCTACGCAACCGAGAGTAACGACCACTGGAACGATTGTTCGATGGTGATGCACGTTAGACACGCTACTAATAGGACATGGTATTTACTCGTCGAGTCGAGAAGATCGGTTAACTAGTTTAAAAATATCTTCTTAATGGTAAACTCGCCTTTTAATCGGAACGATGATTCACGCTAGAAATAAAAACGAAACAGCTTCTATCATTTGCGGGAATTTTATTTACGAGATACTACAATTCCAGAGAAGATAATCCGTCGACTCGATGTTTGGAGCAAAGTTTGAGTAAATAGTTTCCTGTCTGGTACAACATTTGGAATTCATTCTAGCTACATAGTATTCTAACGTCTTGGGTCTTATGAATTTTAAAAACATGCTTCCTGTGCCGCTGCAAAGTATTCAAAAGGATAGGGTTTCGAGACATTGTTTACGAAAAGAAGATGGTAGAGCGACGACAAGCTTAGAGACGGTTGTACATGATGGATGTAACGGAATTTCAGAGCTGAGGTCATCCAGCTTTCATACTATCAAACGGGAAACGTGGACCTTAACATTGTCGCGAATACTGCGCAGTCTTTCTGTTAACCGTTACCGGTTGTTTCTATGCCAACGACGGAATGTAAGCAGATTTTTCACGTTAACCGGTGACACAGGGTCGAATTAAGTCGCATCAGAGAAACAAGTAAAACGCAGTTTATACCAACTCCTTTAAATTACAAGATCGAGTACAGTACAGAATTGTCGATAAATATAAATCGAAGCTCTACGAACGAAGAGATAAGTTGCTTCAAGAAGACAGTGAAATTACCTTGACCGGTGTCCAAGTGAAAACTACTCCGGCGCGAAGATATGTACCTTGAGCAAATAGAGAACTACTTGTGACTCGACATATCGCATAATACAGTCCCATACATCACCGGTAACTGCAAAATCCAGAGTATCGCTGGAAGCTATGCATCCGAGCCGTGAAACCGTTAAATCAAATTGTTCTCGATTCTATCGATTTCTCTACTATCTTGCAAAGGTGTGTATCATCGGTATCGGAGAGAACGTATTAAAAACTAAAAGTTTAAAAGGAAACGAAACAGCTGTGTGCACGTGTCGCGCAAACTATTCGTAACGAAAGTCTATCCTTAACGTTCAGTAAAATCCAAAGATGGATTCGAGTGTTTATATGCACATGCACATCTGCTGGCTCACTTTCGTAGCAACTAACGTAAACAACGGTGGCCAAGTATGAAGTACGCGAGAGAGTACTGTGTACACGACACTATACCGCTCCGAGATGTGACACAGAAAATTGATTACCTTCTGATAAGGTTAAAACTTTACTCTGCGAAATAGAACAAAATTCCAGTGCACGTTTATCGGAGAACTTTGAAATTGATTTTCGCTTACGCGAACGAAACGAAAGATAAGATTCGCTGCAACTTGTAGCGTATACGAGTTTCGTATGTCTCGGCTCGAGCGATTTCCGAATCCGCGACAATTGCCACGAGCTACCCTTTCCGCGATCGCGAGGGTTGAACGAACCGCGAAAGTTCGCCGCGCGTAATGCTATTAACGCCTCGATAATATGCTACATCGCCGAGAAAACAGTGCCAGCCATCTGAAACCACCGCTAAACTTAGCTAAACGCGCGCTAACACGAGCTCTCCTATCCGCTATACGCGCATTCATTAGAGCAAATCAACGAAACAAATATTTCGCCGCGAAGCGCCGTTGCACCGACACCTATCGTGGCGAGCTTTCTAAAAAGAAACCTTGCATTCTTCGTCTTTCGCGTTCTACCGTTCACGAACAGGGATTGCGACTCGTTTCTCATTAATCAAACAGCGATAACGTATTTTCCGTGGTTTAAACGATACTAAAGCAGGTACTAAATATTACGAGATAAATATTATTTTAGGAAAAGTTGATTCGCGATTTAATATTATTAGGGAAAAGGTAAAAGATCTTTTATGTTTACAGTCACACCGATCTTTCGATTACATCAGTGACCATTACGCCATCGACGGTGCGCTAGGTTTGCAGTATCGTTGTCGCAGCGCGATCTCGGGTATCGGTTACCTCAAGGACGCAGAATTTTTCGCCAGTCGACTACCACTCGCGGGAGAAATGCTCTCCATCCAAGGTATCTTTACGCTGAGGTTCGAACCTCCGGAAGAATTATACGTATCGAGTGCTGATTTCACATCGAGTCGAAGCTCTTACGCGTCGCCATTGCTTGGCGAACGCCGACAGCTTGGCAAAGTCGAATTAACGATCTCGAACCTGATTCTCTCCCTTCTTTCCACCGAGCGTTCTTTATCCCATTGGTGTCTCGGTCCCTCTGTCTGCCTCTTTTCCCCCTAGAATCGTTAAGCGTCATCGAAAAGGGCCGGCGAGAACGAGATGCTCGAAACCACTCGATATCGCCTCTTCATTAAAAAGATGCAAATTTCGAGAAAATGAGGTGAGGAAGATCGGAAAGAAGCAACGAAGGCTGGTCGTTTCTACTAATACCAGCGTCGTTTTACGATAAATTATTTCAATTTCGTCGTAAACATCGCGCGACGGTAGAGAACCTTTGACCCTTTGCGCAAGCCGGAAAATTGCTCTATAAATATCCTTGACTTAACGCACCAGCTACGATTAATGTTTGCAATTTTATAGAACTCGTGGACAACAGAAACAGTTCACACCCCGAAGAATATTTCCCTCGATGTAAAAATAATCTAACCAAAATCTTTCTTTCTTGCTTCTCTTACGCGTCATATCTAACAAATGGATGAAAGTCAGAGAATATGAAAACTTTACGGTTTAGATAGTAAGTCAGAAAGTAGGTCAGAAATAGGCCAGAAACGAAGATAAAAGTCAGCTGCTGAAAAAGACCTAGAATGATTTACAAAACACGGTAAATTTCTGCCCGAGCCAGCGTGTCCATTTGCCGGATCGAACGCACTTTGCCTGTCCCTATATTCTGCAGTCTGTGCGATTATACGATTGGCACAAAAGGCGCAACGCTTTTAAACGCTTTTCGACTATGTGCCATTCAGAGCGTCGCCTTTTCATTCATTGGCACCAGCCTGAATGCAAGTAGAGTACCGCGTGCACTTTGCAAACAAGCTAACCGCCTAGGATGGCCGTCTGCGTGGCTAACAATCGTTTAAACGAGATGACAATGCGTACTAGCGACCGCGAGGACTGCATCTCTTCTGGCGTGTACACTGGAACGCGTGTCGTTGGCCCTAAACGCACCATCGTCCAAAGTTCACAGGTCAAACGAACTGATGGAACCACGTAATATTCTCACAGCGTCCTAGTATTTAACACGTTTGAGCTTATATATTTTAACGTATATGTTTTCAAGCGTTTGTCGATATAGTCTGAGTAAAAATTCATAAGTCATAATTTTCTTTCGATCGTTCACAAATTGTTCAATTTATCATATGTGTTTTTACGGATGAGATATTTTTCAATGCGAAGAGATAAACGGTATCTCGTTATTTTCATTCTTATCGGCAATGGTTGCAAATTAATCGTAATCGTTCAAACGAGGGGAGTAACTAAAAGAGAAATATAACAGAATCTTTTAATAGATTCGCTATAACACATGTTACGTCGCGTGAAAAGGTCCGCGCGACGTCCTTCATGGTCTGATCATCAAGGCCCAAACACCGTTTGAGATATCCTCAATAAACCTAAGGCCCTATCGTGAACCGAGTTTGTTAGCTTGCAGGAACCTTTAATCCTGCAAGTATTTTCGTTTTATAACTGGTACATAAAAAGTCCTTAGGTCTATTGTACATGCTTCCAAATTACGGAGAAAGCAAGTAGTTACCTAATGGAAAAAACGAAATAGTTGCCTAACGGACAAGCTGGTTTTCCCATAAACAATGTCGCCCATGAACCACGTTGGTAGGAGGCTTCTTCCTCCCATCTTCATTCCCAACAGTGGTCATAACCAATCGGCATCGCGGATCATTGCCCTCACTTTCCTAACCAAAATGGGTTCTTGGTTCAAATGGGACACCTATACCGAGCTTTCCTCCGTAATCACATCAGAACGAGTTCTCAGAGTTCCTGGAGTTCCTACAGCTCTCACAGTGCCTACAGGTCCGAGAGTTCCGACGGCTCTCAAAGTGTCTCGCTAGTCAATCAAAGTCAACATAGACACGAATTCTCTCATCTACGAATAATCCTTTTCTTCGTTACCTGTATCTTAACCAACGGCGTTACTAATTTGTGTGATCGTACAAAGTGTTGGAGATATATATTTTTATAACTCTGTGAATCACAGTGTTATACTACAACAACCACCCCTATTATCCTAACCGAAATAAGAGGATCGAACTATTCGTGGTGTCGATTATTACAATGGTAACGGGAATTTACGACTCCCGTTGACGCGTATTCTCGCGACCGCGTCTCCCCGCGATAGCTCGAAAATGCAACACATTTAATGAACATTTAAATGCCTGATATCTAAAACATATCGCGTAAATTTAATAGCGATTAACGTTTATAACGTTTCAATGAAAGTCAACTGCGTTAACAAACTCGAATCGCGTGCATCAAACGCATCTGGTTAATAGAGAGTCTGATAAAAGTTTTATAACGTATGAACACGGAAGACATTAATCGCGACCTGTATCGGATCAGTTGCGTGGATTATACCAAGTTAATCCGTTCAGAAATTACCGATCTGTTTACACGTACAATGTAATAAAATATGTATTTAGTATTATGGATTCGCGGTGTATTATTGTGAAAGGCAACGTTTAGTTAATTGTATCCGTCTATTCATAGCTTTCTATAGACCATAGTATATCCTTCGTACTAAATTATAGGTTTAAGAACATACTCCCGAGTATGTTCTCTAAAACTAAGCATATTCGTGTAATCCAGAATTCTAAATCGAACCGTATCGATTCGAATCGAATAAAATCTAGCTCAAACGAAAAGAACACGTTAAATCGAATCGATTAAAAAATAAAAATTGGAAAGCATCGAGCTAGCCAACTCAGAATAGATCGCTTCGGATCGAGTTGGTTTCTAACTAACTGGATCGAGTTCAACGCAAAAATTTATAATGGAAAGCATCGGAAATGCTTGCACCACGAAATCGTTACCTTTGATAAATCTCTTCAATTGAATACGGACATTTGTATGACAATCACAGGTTTTAAAGATCCACAGAACGCCAAAGAATAGTCCGTGTGATCCATACATGGACAGTTTTTGTATTCAACGATTCAACTCTTGATTCGTCACACTAGCATTACGTAGTTTTACAATTTAAGCTTCCACGAACGGAATGCGTTTCTTCTACCGAAGATATACAAGTAGTTATTGTCTACAGTTGAAATAAATGCATTGAAGTGAGGAAAACAAAGCGATCCATTATTTTAACAAGCGTACAATGAGCAATTCGTGCCTTAATAAAGAACAAATAATTCTTGGACTAGGTACCATGAAAAGATGTTTGCGTTTTAACTTTGTTCGCTATAAAAATGGATAAATTTTTCAGAAGGCAGTATTCGAAATTAAGAATAATTCATAGCAACGCAATATGATAAAACCGCAGAGGAAAAAGAGATTGAAACTACACCTTTCGATTACCATGACAATTAACTGGCTGTTTACGTATTAACGAGCCTATTAATGCATCAATGTCTTACACGAATTATTTAATAAACGAGATTTCAGTTTCTTCCACGATAATGTCCCATTGTTCTCGTACCAGTAATTAGAGATGCTGTCGATGAACAGGTAGTAAACAACCGTAACAATTACCGCAACAAATTTCACAATATAAAGATTAATTCTTTTACTATGGCTGATTAAAACAAACATCCGAACGAAACTAAACTGTCAAAGTCGCTGAAATTGAAAATTTCAGCATTAAATTGTTTAATTGAAACGAGATTGCGTTAAATTTGCGTGTAACGATTTCCTTGAATCGTTTCGCTAATAGTATGTTCACTGAACCTAGTACACGAAGCACGCATTCTAATCTAAATGACGCCACTTACGCAGCCTAGTTATCATTCTTGACGTGCACGTGTACCGTACCTCTTTCTTGACGTATACATGCGTTTCGCGTATATGGCGAATAAATATTTCAAAGATTAGATAAAACATACCTTAGAACATAGATAACCTCATTGTCTACTGGCGTAAAATAGGCAGATGAATACTAAAATAATATATAAAATGCACTATTTAAGCTCTATGCGAAGAACATATTGTAATACCAAGCCCTATACGATGCTTTGTTGCAGATTGCATCCATTTTTTAATATGACACAGTAAACGTAAAAAAGATATCGTTTAAATCGCAATGCAGACAGATAAGAGTTAATCATTAAATAGTTAATTGTTTTTAATGTATACTATTAAAAGTAATCTAGCATCGGCTAAATTTAAATGAAAACGAAGAAAACCGAATGCCGGCTTTCGGATAAAATCCTGAAGGCAAGCAATTCTTAACTAACATCAAGATGTCAAGGCATGAGACGTGATTGTAAGGTAGATGTATAGAGAGACGTTAACTCCACCCATTTGTGAGACGATTACAAAGTAAAAGTAACAAAAATAGGAAGGTTCGGTAAGTAGTAAAGTCATAATTGCAAAGTACCTATGTAAACGACTTCCATCTTGCTTGAGACTCTGCACAGACGCAGCCACGGAATCGGCGACGTAACAATATCCAAGGGCACGTTAGTGGAAAGCACAGAATATCACATCGATTACAGTCACCACGCTAAGTGGGCTGTCACAGATTGCACAATTTAGACTCAAACACTTGGAAACAATAACGATTGTCAACGACAAAACGAATCGATCTGAATTTCGAACCGATCTCGACGGTGAGGTTAGAATCGCGCGCGCACAACGCGCGACAACAGCGATCCGTATACGACACTTGTTGATTCCACACTGTCAAGAAGACCACTGCACCCGTTGCGAGCAAACACGTCGTCACTTACACACATGGACCTTTAGCTTTCTTTCTCTTTTTCTCTCGTGCTCTCGTTCTCTATCTCCCTCGCATTCTCTTTTTCTATCTCTTTCTCTTGTTTACTTTGTTCTCACCGACGATAGCGTTTCTTTTAAGCCTTCAAAATCCTTAACGCGATTATAACTTATACGTGAAACCACAGTATTGTTGATTATTCGCGCCTAATGCGAATATCGAAGAAACAGCGAGAGAAACAGAAAAAAAAGTATTCGGTGACGATAAGATGAAAAAGACACGGATAAACGATAGCTGATTCGCGAACCGAAAATGTAAAAGGAAAAGAAACACTGCCAAACGTTCTTACTTTCATACGAGCGTCAATAGATCGCCGAACGAACCACACACCGGCTGAGTCTTAAGCAAACTGGCAACCTCGGAGTTCGGGACAAGTAAGGCCCAACTTCCCCCACCTGTACCCGCCCTCTAGCGATGTACACTTTCATTCTATCTCGCTTTTTCTTATAAATTGCCTTGTTCTTTCCTTTATTCTCAGATGAGATCCCCCTTTCCCTAACATATCGTAGGACTTTATTGATGTTCACGGAAAACAACGAAAGGAGTGTTAAAATTTGAGCCCAGCTAGTTACGAATTAAAATTATTCGATAATCGACTATGTCAAAATTACGAATGTAAAAATTAATTCCGTAATCGTACTTTTGACACTATACTGGTTAAGTCTATAAATTTTACAGTCGCATGATATTTATATAATTTATAGAAAATTTATAGAAAGCGATAAATAATTTATCAAAGGAACTTGCGCATTAGATACAAATAAAATATTTCGAAGGATTAAACATAGATTGAAACAGATATAGAAAAACTTCTATCTACGAGCAGTGAAACAGACCCTCGGGCTCTTCCTTGTGGACCGTAAGGCCCAATGTATCACAGGTAAACAGGATCTCAGAAATCGAAAGAAGTAGTCTGTCTCGAATGAAACAGGTAGAAAGAGGTGCATCGTATAGCTCCATAATAAGAATTTTAAATTCTATCGATTGTCATACCTAGATCGATATTTCCTACGAGATCAAAAATAGCCTAATAAGAGCGGGTTTTTATATAATTTAAATATTTTAATAATAATTTTAATATTGAATATCCAATTTATATACATATATATATATATATATATATATATCAACATAAGTTCAAATGTATACTCGATAATTTGTCGTTTGAAAAACGACAAATTATTTTGTCGTTTTGAATGAAGACGAAACAAGATTAATGCAATTCTGAGAAATGCGTCTATATCTTTGCATTAGAGACCTCCCACGGCGTCGCGTCTTCAATTCTTCAACTAATCCAATCAATTCCAGCCATAGGTATATTATCGTTTAACAAATTGATATTCGTCCGACTATATCCGTCGTGATTGTTTTAACAATTGTAAAAACAAACCAATTATGCAATTTTATCGTTTGACATACTTACAAATATCATCATCCATACTTGTTTCCGGTTATATATGCATTTAAAATCACTAAACTCCACGAATATTTCGTCGAATAGAATGCAATTTATCACATGCTCACAATTGCTGAATACTTTGTACATTACACATCGTAGCACATTAAACAAATCACACTTTCTTTTGTAATATTGAACACTGTACACGCTGCCCTATTATTTATAACATCGAAATAATCAACTATTCTGTACTGATTACACAGTAAGATTCACTTTTTTATGCAACATCTTTCCCAAATATTAGACAACATTAAACACTCGACATTTATGATCGGACTTGTCAATGACTGGTAAAATAACACTTTATTATAGTTTTATTAAACATATTTTCAATTTTTTCGAGAGTTTCATATTCGATTAACGATGAACACAGATTTTAAATAATTTTCCAAAAACGGATTTTCCATGCGTACACATAATTAAATCTGGTTAGATGAGATTTTAGTGGATAGTACGGTACCATGAAGTGATCACACATGGATTTAGTTAACAAAGAACCTCATTCGGTGCAGTCTGTCGCGATACTGTAAGCCACTGTAAGGTGTTGAGAAGCTTGCTTCGTAGGCGATCTTCTTTCTGGAAGTCAGCGCCGACGCATCAAATATTAAATTTGTTCGATCATCGAAAACTATTCCGGTGTCGTTAATTTGTCGCTTTCAGTGTCAATGAAACTGACACCAAAAATTCACTATACACTGCCCATTGATAAACGTCCATGACTATGTTCGACTTAGAAAAACTATAAAACCACTATAGAACTCCATTTTAAGAATAAGTTTCAGAATATTTTCAATTTCCAAATACGAGAAAAATATTTTGAAAAATATAAACGACGTTCAATTAAAATATTCCGTGTCAAGGTTCATATATATCTGTTGCTGTTCCTACGCGAAATGTACTTACCAGAAATGTAGCATGTGTTCCAAAAATATCGTCACGTTCATATTATAAGCAGGAAAATTGGAGGGAATGATATTTATCAATATTGGAAGTAGCACACAAAAGTAATATATGTATTAATCGCTAGAATAAAATTGATAATAAATGTATCTTGAGCAATATGTATGCGATTAGAAGAAAATCGAATAAACGAATAAAACGTTTGAGTGGTTTGGAAAATTATTAGGAAATATGTAGAGATTTAAAAGTACTATTCAAGAAATTTTCGAAAATAATATTATTAAAATTTCACAAAGTGATAAAGCACATCATCGATGATATTCAGCTTCTTTGCATGTCCTTTAATCATTAGAAAAGATTTGATATAATTGCGCACGAAGATTTATAGTATAGGTAGTAAAGATCATTGTTGTCTACGAAATCAGAGATATCCTATATATTTATACTTTTATTTTCACTTATAATATAATATAATAAAAAGATTAATCTGATTTATATTCAAAAAAACTTCTCATATTTAATCATAATCAAATATTCATAATACATGGAAATGACAGTATGACAACAACGACTTTTTTGTATATTTTCTTATGTATTATTTTCCTTCTTCTGTATATTCCCATTTTTTACATTACGGAACAAAGTAAAACGTGGTGTGAAACGTGATCGCGTTGATCACTTCTATTTATAATTACATAAGTGACACATAGCGCTAGTAACGAATGCGTTTTCCTAATAAATGAATAAAATGAATAGTGTGTTACACTGATACTATTAAAGTTAATAAATAAAGTGACAGACTATATTATTTTATTATATATAGTACCAATTTATACCATTTTCAGTCAGAATAAGAAATTTTCTCTTTCACTATAATTATAAAACAATTTTTTTAAACACATATTTCGAGTTATTTTTAAGTTACCTTTAATACTGGAAATTTGCTCCTCGACGCTCTCACCTTGCCATGGATCTCCCTCGACTTGAATAATCCAACGAATTTTTCTTGATTGCATCTGAACAAAAATTGTATGATTTCTATTTATAAAAAGGAAAACTCTGTTCACAGCCAAACATTACTTGTATAACATCGAACTGCAGCAGATCAGTAGTTCACGCTAGTTTTAAAGTCGATATATCGGTATCGGTATATGATTATTTTTTACGAATAGAGTGTTTACAGATAATGCGACTTGAATGAGTTTCCTCAAACATAATATTAACCTTAACTAAATATGTTTTTATGTAACATATCTTTTCAATGTATATATTGATTTTTTTAAATTATGTTAGTACATTTTCTAAAAATTGATTCTTTTAATTTATTACTTCCTTAAAAAAATACAAAATATTAAATATGTTACTATTATATTATTAAATATATAATATAAAATAAATAATAAAATTTGTTTTATAAGAATTACATTATTATACATAAAAATATACATAAAAAATTGAAAGAGAGAAATGTTATTAATCTTCACAATTCGTAACAAACTGATATAGTTATCATTAGTATAAAATTAATATGATATGCGCTTGCTCGTGATTAGATGTCAACGATTAGATACGTAGCAATCGTGAATGGTATTGAAATACAAATTAATGTTCCACATGAATAAATCTGTGAACACGCAAACAATGTATAAGTTACCTTAAATATCGTCGAAGAACATAAAAAAGATATTTATTAACACGATATTCATCGGACGACGTCTGAATACGCTGTTGCAGGCAATACTCGTTTCACACTGACAATGATTTGTCTGTCAACGGAAGTGACACTCTGTATTGTGACTATCTGGCTGTTCGTTGCATCGACCATGCGTGCTTGAATGTCGACTTTGCTAAGAAGAATTGTCAGAACTTCTACACCCACGGGTCTGTTAGTTATATGTGTGGACGATCAGAACTTTCGTCCACGAGATATTCTGACACAAGCACGAATCACTCTTAAATTCTCCTCTGTTATTAAGTGAAGCACACCATTCACTACCAATCCCTTTAACATGCATAATCTACCGACATTATGAATACAATTTAAAATTGATCGAAGATAATATTGAACAATGCTTCTTTTATTATTTCACTTAACAAATTTTATATCAATATTTTTCGTATCTCTAAATAAAAGGAAATAAATATAATTATCATTTATGATAATCTGAAATAATTATTAACATTTAACTGCCTTATTATGTAAAAGGATATTATCTCGACGATTTATAAAACATGACCATTTAATCATTAAAGTTTACAGATATTAAAAAGTATATGTAGCGCAAAGTATATGTTTAGATTTAGAATCAAGCTCTTTATATTTAAAAAAATATAATATTTTTTATATAATTTTATAAATCAAAATGTTTTAACTTGATTTTGCTTTTTAACTAAAAATTTTGAAATTTAAAGTTAGATAGATCGATCTGCGTGGTCGATCCAGTTATCCTGAAACGACGCATGCGTCAAAAATGGCCGTAACAAGCGATTAAGCACGAGGTGGAAGTAAAGGTTGACGACAAATGCAACACGAAATATTTGTGAACTCATAGAAAAAATCAAAATTAGAACGTAAACATGTATTTGATGTATTATCTAAATGAGAATGGAGATCGAGTGTATACATTGAAGGTAATAAATATAATGTATTTTGTTGTAGATTACATTACGTTTGTTTATTGTTTGTACAAAAAATGCATTATTTTTCTTTGTTGAGTCTATTTTGTGTTTACATAGTCTAGTTTCTTACACAGACATATGGAAGCATTAATTTCTTACTCTGTAATATATTTTGTATTTATATATTTATAACCGTATTTTTTTTTCGTTTTATAGAAAATGGATCCTAATGGAAAACCGACACTGTCGGCTCATCCAGGTATATAATAGATCTTATTTTGTTTCTGTATAAAGTGTTGCAACTAATTAATAAAAAAAATTATTTCAGCTCGATTTTCTCCTGAAGATAAATATTCAAGAGAAAGGATAACATTAAAACGAAGATTTGGCTTGTTACTCACACAACAACCATTACCAACATATTAATATTTTTATGTTTACAATTATATGCGTATATATTGCGTAGTAATGGCATTGAATATAATAGCCCAAAATTTATTAAATGTATATGCCTAAAATATTTATATGATATTTCTTACTGTTTAAATACGGAACTGAACTTTCAACGCCTACGACTTCCCCTCTTGGTAATCTAAATGTCTGCTATCCCATTTGTGTTGAAACATTCATAGCATTTATAATTATACTTGGGTGTAAATTATGTATAAAATGCAATTAATATCTTAAATAAAATGGGTTAATTATTCACTTTATTTAATAAAATTTGTTTTTATTCAGAATTTAGTTCATCTTAACATGTACATATAAAAAATAAAAGTTTTATTGTAATCTATTGTACAGTGTCTAATTATTTTGAGTAGAATACAATTTTATCAAATAATGTATCAACGAGATTACATAGAACTGACTTTAATATTTTAATCTTAATACTATGTCAAAAATATTGTAGAATTTTATGAAGTAACCCTTTGTATGATAGAAATAATTAAAACCTAAATTGCATATAATGAAACTTGTAGACTCAAAACTAGTACCAACATTCCATGATACTTGTAATTTTCACTACGTACATTGTACTAAACTTAAAATGCAGAATAACAATGTGTATACTATTTAACATATCCAAATATATTTGTATACACATATTCAAATATATATATGCATATCTTTTATTCGTTTTTTGTCATTTCAAAATGACATTTAACATTTTGCATTAAAAATAATTTCTTTTAATTGTTTAGATTGCAAATACATTGAGAAATATGTCTAGTAATTCATTCATAATATTTCATTACCTATCTATTAATTAATAAATAATGTGGAAATAAACACTTATCCATTATATTTTTCTAAAATACATTTTATATTATACTGAAAAATATTATTTTATCTCACAAATGTCAAATTTTGACATTTTCTAAATATCATATTGAGTATTATAATAATTATCTTATTTACAGAATTAATGATCTTATTAAATCAAAATATGGTTTCCTAATTAAGATGGCAATATAATTAAACCTTTTGCAATATTCATATTTTGAATAATGAAGCTAAGAAGTAAATGTAATATAAATAATATATATATATATATTATTAATTATAAGATATATTATTATAAGATATATATATATATATCTTCTTCTCTGTATATACTTACATATACTTACATTTTTCACAAATATTTATTACAGAACACATCTTTACCCTTAAGATGTTACTTATTTCCTGTGATATTTTTATATTGTTTATATTATGCAAACTGTATAATTTCAAGTGCTTATTCAATGTTACGAGTATATTCTTCATAAACTCTTGTACAGAATTGTATTTAACAAAAGAATTGAATATTCAATCACTCTAGAACTAATATAACACAATTTGTAAGAGCTCCAAAATCGAATGAAATTATCACGAATGTTTTATTGTAAATCTAGCATATAGAACATATGTAAAAAATTAAATATTTAGAAAATAGGAAACAGTTTAAGGTATATAACTATACTATTATAGGTACATGATGGAAAAATTGTAAGTATGTTACATTAAAATAGAAGTAACAAACTTTTACAACTTATTTCTCTCGAATTAAGTCGAACAGAAAAATATGTTGATTGAATTTTACACGTGGACTATACAACAATATCAAAAAATGAACATTGTTCAATAAGTTCACTAGAATATAAATCACATTACTGCACAAAAGAAAACATTATATTGTAGCAGTATTTCTCAACTATGAAACTTCTGAATTTTACCTACTGCTTAAATATTGTCATATTATTTCTTTGCTTTTATAATGGCAAAACTTAAACTTATAATTGCTTATTATTAATAAAAATAAACAATGATGCAAATTGAAATTTGTTTTTTGAACAAATATCGTATAAACATGTAACTTCGAACAATATATATAAATTTTATTTGTCCAAAATTCAAATCTCAATCTAAAAATATAAAAATATAAACAAATTAATATAGTGATGATTGATAAATTAATAATAGTAATATTATATATATATATATATATATATATATATATATATATATATAATATATAAATATATATTGTAATATATATATATATATATATATATATTATATACTCTGTATCATAGAAATATACCAAACAACGTAGAAATTGTCTTGATCAATGTGCATACAATTTGCATTTTATAATGCCATAGGTGTATTATACATTTTTAATATCAATATCTGCATTCAATTTGCTTCTGATGGTGCTGCTGGTAGAACATGAACTTGTTGTGCTTTACTAGCATTGTAAACTTGGCCTGGACTAAATGGTTCTAGTCTTGAACTAGAAGCTATTTCACTTTTGCGAATCATATCTTTAAAAAGTTAATAGGTGTTAATAATATGAAGTTGTGAAAATGTAAAACGAATTATGCAAATGTATCTTTAATATTTTAAGATTTTTTAGTATTGGGATACCTACCACTTTTGGATTCTGGTGCTGGAATATATCGAGACAATCTAACAACGGGTAGGGGTAAATAACCACTAGTTAATGGCATCACGTCCAATGTGACGCTTTGTTTCTCTAACACTTCCAAAGACACAATACCAGCAGTACGACCACATACAGCCCACATGGCTTGATCAGCAAGAACTTCGTACATTAATTGTGGTGAAGGATTTGGATTTGGACTAGGTAACATACGTGTTACTGTGAGATAAAGATGGCACATGCTACCAGCACGACAAAATTCACCTCCATTTCCAGCTGCTTCAACTTTTGAAGACACTGTAAATAAAGTCTGGAAAATGATATTATAAATAGAAACTCACCTCTTTGAAATATTTTTAAAATAAATTTTATATTTTACATTTCATTATTATTAAATTATTGCATAAGTTACAGTTCATACTTATTAAGAAAAAAGAGCCAAAGAAATAATTATATTCTTACCACATAATCTGTAATATCAAAATTGCATCTATAAAGACTGCATGCTTTTTCCATTCTTTGTAAATTATGAATTTGCAGAGGATCCTCATTGCTATTTAAATCGTTCAAATCTTCAGTATCATTGATTGGTATATATTTTACACGAAAATCAGTCTTTATTGGCATCAAAGACTTTTCATCTTTACCAATTTCAAGTTCCCACATAAATGATACATTTATTCCATTACCTATTACTAATCTCTGACCAGCAATAGGATTTAAGCTTTTAAAGTTAACATCTATTGATGTTGCTGTTGTTAATTCTGGCTCAATTAGTTGTAAAAGTTGATTTGTTAATCCTGTTACAATTATTTGAAGAAATTTCCTTTCTTTTGCAGTATGGAGTTTCATATTTGACATGAGTGGTGGACCAAAATGTAAAGGTATGCTTTCCTCCAGACCCCATGGACATTGGATATTCAGCTATAAAAATTTACAATATTAATTTTTTTTTAATTACATATTTCCTTTTTTATACATATTATTTTGATTTTTAAAATATATGAAAACATACTTTATGTTCCATTGATAAAGAATCTTTCTTTGGTGGTAATTCTGCTAGAACTTTAAACTTTAACCATGTTGTTTGAAATGGTTCACAAAATGGCAGTGATATTTCTAGTTCTTTAGACATTGTTTCTTGTGAACCATCGACTTGTATTATCAATCCCCTAGACGTACGTAATTTAAGTTTCATTTCATTTGTTATTTTTATACTTCCGCTCATAATAACTAATTCTATGCCTTGAATAAGGCCTGCCAATAAGTCTCTACTATATTTCATAGAAATTGTAGGCTGAGTCTTAGCTACTTCATAACATAACCGAGGATTTAAAATAGGTGATAAAAATTCCAATTTTTCCTCAATCACTAATGATATTTGACCAACTTTGTAAAAACCAGGCTGATCTATACGCCTAGTTAATGTAACCATGTTCATACCTGGTTTCACAATAAAATCATTACATGATAGCGCTTTACTAAAATCACCTTTTGCATTTACTGATGGTTTCCTATGTTTTGTACTGTCAGAACGTCTTACAATAGGCTTAGTGTTTCTGTGTAAGACACTAGCTGATCCGAGGCTTTTATCTTCTTTATAATCTAAATATGAATATACTTGTAATTGAAGCAAACTTGGATCAAACGGTCTCATATCTTCTAGAGTACATTTCGATAATAATGGAATTGATGGTTCAGGCGGTAACTTCGAACCCTTTTTTTTATTAGGTAATAGAGGTTTCTGAACTTCTTCAACAGATATAGACGCTTTAGTACATTTTACTTCTCTAGGAAACAAACTTTGTATATATATTTCGATATTGACCACGCAGTCTTGCACTACTTTATCCATCACTTTAACTTCCATACTGAGTACTACAAAAGCACATCCGAGTTCTACAAGTAAGGGTTGTGGTGATGAGATCATTTTCATATACCCGAACATTTCTTCAAAATAAGTATTACGAACAGTAATATGTAATACATCCAAACTGGCAATAGCAGCACATATTTTTGTATATTTTTCAACATCATCCATTCTTTTGTAGCACTGTGCCAATTCGAGTTGAGTTTGTGCTGCTAAGTGCCTCCAGCCTTCATCAGTGTACGTTTTTAAGGCATCCGATAAAAATGCAACAGCTTTTTGATTCTCGCCTAGCTCGCTATAAAATTGTGCTAACTCTTTTCCGATTAATCTGGCTGATCGAATTCGGCCTACATGTTTATAAGTACCCATAGCTAATTCTGCATGTTCAAGATATTGTTTCTTGAATGCCTCTTTAGACGAAAGTGCTTCTTTTAATTTATCGGTAGGTGTTAATTTCCCTTCTATCTGTGGTTCAGAATCTCCCATACCAGCTATTAGGTAAACAACTGTGTGTAGTTGCTCACTAGATGGCTCACTTCCAGGCATTAAACCACATAATTTTCCTAAATTTCCCAACTAAAATAAATTAGAATAAAGATTTAACTATCCTAATACTATAAATAATATTATTACATAATTTCTATTAATATGTCTAGTAACTTACTTTATCCCTAGCAAGAGCCCATAAACTCGCGGTATGTAAGGAACAAAGGTCCAGTTGCTGATTGTTATCGATATTATATGATGATAATTGACAAGCTTGAAGCACTTCTAACGCACAAAGGAAAGACCAACATTCAATGGATCCTTCAGGTCGCTGAACTTCTAATATACGTAATTCACTTAATGTATTATGAACAAATGATAAGCACCTTTGCGCAACCTAAATTAAAATATCGTTGTATGTTTATATACATAATGAAATTAAATCTATGAATAAAATCAGTCTTAATATATACCAACCTCCCATAGTTTGTTAAGTGATAGTAACATGGCACATTGTCTACTGAATAAATAACTTCTAAGATCTAATAGTGATGCTTTACATTCAGCCAGAAGGTTCCTTAAATGATGATTTGTACCATTACTTAAATTAACACCACCCCAGTTATTTAATGGGGTTTGAAATAAATTTAACCAAATTGGTGTATCTATAAATTTTTAAATAACAGATTAATTTTATAATCTGAAAAAATAGATAATAGAAAGAAAATGAGAATATCATACCTCCTACATTAGAATTAAGCACAAACTGTGTAAAAAGAGCATCCAATTCATCATATTGTACTAATGCTTCATCATATAATCCTAACATTTGTAAAACAAATGCAAGTTCTTCCTGAAAAAAAGAATTAATATATATACAGGATTAAAGCCTAAAAATAGTAATTAATTTCAATCAATAATCAGTTTACCTGCAGTAAGAAATAGTGACAGAAATTCCAGTTTGGGTGATTTCTATTTTCTCTTTGTTCTCTAATAATATCTTCAAAATGAGATAGTCTTTTATCATATGCAGCAAGCATTAAATAACGTATACGGCTAACTAAACTTCTCCATGATTCAGCTGAGCGCATTTCTGATTTTATTGGATTTATTACAGCACAGCATCTATATAATACATTAAACATAAGATATAATAAAGAAATCAGATGTAAAAATATATTTATCAAATATTCACTGATTAATTATTACTTCACCTATCACCATGCTTAGCAGCAAAGTCACTGCGAATTTTATCTAAAACTGTTGTCCTGGGTAATAACTTGTTAGTTTTTTTTATATCATAAGTTTCTACTATAACAATCATCCAATCCTGAATGTGATATTGTGTTAATGTTTTTAACCAGTTATCTATGTCTTCTCTAATACTTGTTTTATAGGTATCTACATCCTGTAATCTCAATATACATAATTAGAAAAGTATGAAACAAATATATAAGTATAACAAACTTTACTCGTGAGATATTTAAATAATTATAATATTAATTTACTTACAGAACATTCAGTCCAATAAATATGAAATATTGGCTGTTTTATCAAATGCCAATCTTTCTCAGTTGGCAAAATATCCTTAGAAAATGGCAAAAATGTTGCTCCAAGTTTGACTTGTTTAATTGGTCTACTAAATGATCTACGCCATTCCACTGTATCAGCAGATATGGCTTGGAATAAACTGTTTTCCAATGTAGAAAATAATTTGTCATCTCCTGCATCTATATTGGAGAAATCATTAAAATACATTAAAGTAACACAAACAAAAATAACTCTTATATTTGCTCTTTCTTAAATGTGTTATAATTAAAGTAAAAAATGTGTAATATATTTGATAACAATTAACTAGAAATAAAATATTGTACATGAAAAAGAAATTATTATAAAAAGAGAGTTAACCTATTTAAAATAACATATGTTCATCAATGACGAATGCTAATTATTTAAAAAGTTTTAATTATAGCTTAAAAATTATTATTATAAGCTATACAGCTTTAAACATGTATATCATTTCATGAACAATCTTAATTAAAAAAAGGAAAAGAAATGTCATATAGATTGACAGTTCATCAAGAGCGCAAATAACAATACTTAACAATAGTGTCACCATACAGAGGTTAAATATATTAATATTTTTGATTAATAAACTTACATGTAACAATTGGCTTAACATCCATAAATGTATTTGATCTACATTCACCACCCAAAGACGACCCCCCATTGCAATTCATTTCTAAAGATTGGCAGTTGCTTCGCGAACTTGCTTTTAATCATTACAACTTTACGTCACTTTTGTTACTTTATACAAAAATTATTTTTTAGTTTATCTTGAAATAAAATATTTAACACTTCAATGTTCTCTCTATATTACACAGAGGATGATAGCTTTATTCGTCACTTGAAAATACAGATTCAACATGATATAATAAATGTAACATTTTATTTAAATCCTTTAGTTAAGTTCCATTGAGGTTGGAATTGAAATCTTCGTTTAACATGTCGTGCAATATCGATAGTCTTGAAGATCTCGATATCTCGTATTCAATAGATATATTGTCTATTGCAATCTTCTGTTCAGTGAAAAGTAATGCAATTTGATTCGATTTATCACGTCACTATACATAACGTCATAATTAAACGCGTAATAACTGACTTGTAATTATTAATTTAAATAATAATTAATTTAAAAACACATAACATTAATTTTTTTTTAAGAATTTCCGTCATTCTAAAAATATTATTCCTATAAATGTTAATAAAATAGCTCCTAACTATTTCAAATTTTACAATTTGGATAAACAAAGCGGAATGTATCAGAAAAAAATAATTAATAAAGTACCAGGTAATTTACCACCTCCTCCCAAGAAAGAAAGTCAAGGGTACATAGAGGATTTAAGAAACAAACAAAAGTTTGAACTAGAGGAATTATTAGAAAGACAAAATAAAATTCTTAGTAATAAGTAGGTAAGGTCTAAGATATAAACTATACTCTTTATTAAACTACTTTTTGACAAAATATAAATATTTCTGTTTTAGAACATTTGTATTAAAGCTGCCAGACAAAGGAGAAAAGATCAAATCTTTTCGTGATAAAATATTAAAAGAACTAGAACATAAAAATGAAGTTGAACAAGCAGCTAATCTTTTGTCAAGATTAAACTTAGCATCTGAAGGTAAAGCTGCTATAAATAAATTAGAATGGACAGGCAAATATACTGAAACCAAAGATACTATCAAAATTGTTGAACTTGATAGCGATGATGAAGAAGATCCCTTAAAAATATTAGCTCAAGTAAGTTACTTGTATTAGATTATAGACTATATGCCTTATGAAATATATATATATATATATATATATATATATATATATATATATATATGTAGATTGGTATTATATATCAATTTTGTATATCAATGTTTATTATTTGCTATTATTAGCCTACAGGATGTGGGGTTCATAAAAAAAAGATTATGCATCTTCCACCTGAGGAAAGTTTAATTAAGCCAGAAGATTTGGCAGAAATAGAATCTTTTAAGACAAAAACTCCTGAGCATATTACATACATTGTTAATAAGGTTGAACAACCTCAAGAAAACAGTGATAAAAAGAGAGAACCATTCAAGCCATATAGAACAACCAAGTCTGATGTACATAATCCAGAAAAAGAAAAACTGAGAAAACAGAATAAACATTGGGAAGTTACAGCAGCAACTCCACCTCTTATAGTTCATGGTGCTGTAAAAGTCATCAATTTAACTGAATCCCTTCAGTTACAAAAGGAACAAACTAAAAAACTTCAAGTAACTAATTTTTATATTTTAAATATTTGTGAAAAGTATATATTACACATAAATTATAATAAAAATTGTAATACTTAGGAGATTCAAGCTAAACACGCAGCTGAAAGATTAGCTGATCAATTTGGTTTACATAACATTGGTCCTCCACCTGAAAATGTAGGTACTTATCGCCTACAAGATGAAAAAGAATCCGATCTTTCTAATTCAGAAGGCGAAGAAAGTGAAGTGTATGATGATGAAGATAATGATAAAGCAGGAACTGTTGTTTTTACAGTAGATAGTATAGGAAGCTAATTAATTTATCTTATTTCTCTCACGTATATTATGTAAATATGTTTATGAATAAATCTTAGATCTTAAGAATCCTATATTATTAGAATTTGTATTTTTTTATATACCTAAAAATATATATAGGGATATATAATCATGATAGTGTAAAATATAATAATAACTCAATGTAAAATGTTTATGTAGCTTTATTATTTTTACAATTTTTGTATTAATTGTATCCAAAATTATTAATAATTGCTGTGTACGGTGCGGTAGCCTTTGCAACTGTTTGTCCTGCTTGTTTGGTAAGTTTCTAAAATAAGAAAAGAAGCGTATAAGAAATAATTCTTGACATCATTTATATTTGTAATGTTTTTAGATATACCTTAAGCTTGTCTCTCTTTTGAACTTCAAGAATTGATCTGACACGTCTCTTGTTTTCCAATGTACGTACAACAGCCTTGTATTTCCATCCAACTTCATGAGACAATCTACCTACATGACAGTACTAAAAAATAACATTGTATTAGTATCACATGTTTTTTAGATGGAATATATCTATATACATTTTTTTATTATTTACTCAGCTGAATGTGACATCACGAAGTATAAAAACAATTATACTCAGGCGCAAATTACCATACCATCATTGTAGATAATTAAATAATTTACTAACAATAATAAATGTATTTTTAAATTAATGTTCTATCTTACCTTCCTACCAGGTTTAAGACACATGACTCTCATGGCACCTGGTACAACAACACGTTTTCTACGGTCATATGGTGGTGGACAACCTTCATAAACCTTTAACCTTCTGAGAGCATCCTTCCCCCTTTCTGTTTTGTGTGGGATCATTCCTATAAATTCAATGATATTTTTATTTATACAGTATACTGTAAAACATATGCAAGTTTGTTTAATTATTTATAAATTAATGATCTCATATAAATGTTTTTTTCATGATACCATCAAATAATGTAGGTAATATATACATAATCATCGATTAATATAAAGTATAAAATTCCATGTAAATAAGTAATATTTCAACATACCACGAACTGTTTTCCAAAGTATTTTACTAGGAGCACGGAAATGAAAAGGTCCACGAGCTGGATTTACATTACATCTCTTACGTAAAAACGACATAAATTTCAGCTTATTCCTAAAATAAAAAGTTACATAAAACACACTGAAATAATTATACGCGAAAATACTTAAAAAAAAAAAGAATATGTATATATCATGAATACTTAATTATAATATTACTGTAGTATAACTAACCTGAAGAAATTACCGGAAATATTAAGTTGCTCGCTGCGAATAACAATTATTTTATTGCCCTGTAGGATCGTTTTGGCAATAATAGCTGCCAAACGACCAAGTAAATGGCCACGGCCATCAATTAATATTGGCTGAAAACATAATTACGACAATTAATGTCTATTTTTGTTCCATATTAAAGCGTTATATAAAACAAATATTTATAACAACGAATTTTCGGTTTTATCAAAGATTTGAATTGCATAAATATATGTACGATTACCAATAACAAATAACACGTGTCAATTGACAGATTTAAAAATAAAATAATTATTTCTAAGATACCGTGTAATTAATGTATGCATGTACTATTTTCATACCGAAAAATAATCACATAAAGGAATTGCATCATCGTTTGAGGAAATATAGCAAATGATATTGCAAGAAAACACGTGTACATGAATTCAGAAAAGGATGCAAAGAATATATTTCTAGAAAAAGCAATATCGAGTGGTTTAAAAAGTATTTTTTAATTTCTGTGTATAGTGTACAGATTAAAAGAAGTATATCGTGTAACTTAATTTACTCTTAAGGACTTAAAATATTAAATAAAACATACATACCTTATTACTGAAGCCAGTCATCTTGTTAGTCTACCGGAAAAGGATTCATGAACATTGAGAAGTATGCGACCTCTTTCCGGAAGATATTCTGATGACATTGTCAGGGCATCCAACATTATATCTTTTTTCCTAAATGAAAGCATAACAAACATAATTCGTTATTAAAATATTGATACAATTTTTATTACTTTATATCGTATTATATTTTATAATCATTTTAATTGAAAAAATTTTTATATTTTTCATAACATTTTAATAATATAGTAATTATATTAATTTATTATATTACATTACATTATTGGTAAAATATTTTTCAGAAATTATAACATTTGGAAATAATTTTTTATAAATTAAGGAAACATTTTTTTATTAAAACATATTGGAATAATATTAAAAAATAACATTAATTTTTCTATAAGATAATAAGATAATAAGATCTATATTCTAATAAGATTTAGAAAATTATCAATTTAACCAAAAAAGCATGCAAAACTGCCATCTGGCGTCAAAATAAAGGTTTATGTTCAATTTTGTAATTAATGAAATTAGGATTTAAAAAACAGGTTTTTAAATAAATAAGGAACAAATATGAAACAATTTAATATTTTTTTATTGGTGACGGTGGGTTTCGATAAACTAAGTATGCAACAGAGTACATTGATTTCACAACTAAAGTTTTAAATTTTACATAAATCGAAAATTTCGGTGTTAAGTTTTGTTATTTAACAATATTTATGTACACGAAATTATATTAATTCTGAAGATTAAGATACGAAACACGTTAATAGTAATGTAATTAAATGATCAAAGTTAAGATTGGTATTAAATTATAATATAACCAGATATTTGACTTCTTGAGTCCACATGATATGACTCCTTCTCTTCAAGGCGTTATTAAAAAAATATCCGTTATATTTCTAATTATTATTATTTATATCATTTTATGTTTAATATTCTTAAGCTAATATCACAATGGCCCGAGACAGTCAAGACTTCCAATATTTGTGCACATATTCTTATACTATGTTAGTTTGCCGGTTGCATAACTGCCTTGAAAAACTTGTATCCTATTGTATAGTAAGTGAAATAACTTTTATGCTATATAAATCTGAAAAATGTCTATTTCTATATATGAAAAATTCCTAAAATCGCACGAGCATTGGTTCTTAATTTTCTAATGAACATACAAATTACATGTAAAAACTTTCTACTTCATACTACAGATCATGTAAAGCACACATTTGTTTTACGTAACTTTAAAAAAAATTGCAATCATTTTACAGTGTGTATTTATATTTACAAATAATATATTTTAAGTATAGTTGCAAAAAGCGAAAACAGTGCCGTTTAATGAAATTCATTAATGAAATTGAAAGGTATTTAATTTTTGTGTGATTATTCTTTTAAAAAACAAAAGATTTTATCTATGTTCTTTAAATAAATAATCATATATGTAAAGGCACTGCCTCATTTAATGTAATTTACACAATATGGATGGTAAGTACAATTCTTTCTTCAATGTACAAACACTTGATTTAATTTATGAATATTAAAAGTATGCACACAATAAAAAAATAATATTCCACATATATGTTCAATCTGAAAACAATTTTCGATCTGAAACCAATTTTATTTTATCTTAGGACATATTAGAGGAAAAATTATCTTATTAGAAAAATATACAAATATGCAAATATTAAATTCATTAAGTAAATGTCAGTGTTATTAAAAAGATTTACAATATAATTTCATTTATGTAATTAAACATAAACATAAACACTGATACAGATTATTTTTATCAATTGCATGTAGAAGATAATGCCTTTTTTTGACTGTTTAAGATATTAGCATGAAAGTAATTTTTCATTTGTCAATTGACTTTCCTCAGAAAAGCAGCAGTTGAACTTATTAAGTTAAGCTTAAAGTTATATTCCCCGAACAAGATGGGTATTTTTTTTATATTATTCCAGGTACAATAACATATTTTCAATCATGTAATATTAACATTATCATACATTTTATTTTTTGCTGTTATTATTGTATGTAAATTCAGGATTTGTAAAGAATACTCTTCCATTAATATTTTTAAACAATATATTATGAATAACAGTTGCAAAAATAATTGTATAACGATTTAGTCGTTATTCCATTCTAAGTATTGGGAATGATGCGTAAGTTAAAACTACAATAAATATTTTATATTCAAATAACCAGTAATATCATAAAATTTGGAAAAATGTATAAAAAGTATGTTGATCAAACAAACGAATATTATAGAATGATTACACTGTTTCCGCTTGCTATTAAATCTGTCTTATACACTGCTAATTGATTATATATTTAAACATGAAAAAATAACATTACCAATGTGCTTCATAATAATGGAAGTACTTTGTAGCAGTGTTTATGATGAATTGCTATGACAATCTCAAGTGTTTATACGTACAGCCTATCTATAATCTTACCTTAAACTTTTCAGACAATATATCCTGGCATACACAAGTTTAGTGTAATGCTATAATATGGATACAGTCAAGTGTTTATACAGTCGAGTGTTTCAGAATAAACATTATCAAATAACATTTTAAATTTTTACATTATTCTTAAACATTTGTAAGAATTGTTTGAAAAATCATAATTTACACTTTTATTACTAGTATGAAAGATGCTGTTAGGGTGAATCTAATAGAAAAGCCCGTGCACGTTCCGTCATTTTGCGCACACGCCCTCTACTACTTATACTAATACGTGGTACATTTTCAGGTTCAGGACTTTCATCACTTTCTTCTGCATAATATCGACGCTTAATTTTACGCCGATTTCTAACTGGCATCGTATTGCTCTCATCACTTTCTTCATTATAGCGAGGTCGTTTTCCAGTTCTTCTTGAATTTTGTACAGTTTCTTCATTTTGTATCTCTCTTGTTCCACGAATTCTTCTTTGAGATCTTGATGATACAAAACCTTTGTCTGATTCTTCACTATCTGAATCCTGATTATTAATTTCATTTTGAGACTGTTCTTCTTCTTCTTCTTCTTCATCCTCTTCTTCCTCTTCTTCTTCTTCCTCACTCTGACTTTCAATGTTATTTCTTCCACTTTTTGTTGTGTTCTTCAAACTTTCATTATGTTCGGGTGTAGATGCTAATTTTCGTGATCTCGTTCTACTTCTATTAATAACTTCCTCTTCACTTTCTTCATCTGATAATTCATTTGCAGAAAATGCTTCATCCTCCTCATACTTATCATTCTTTGAGTTCTCGTAAAAGTTTAGCTTTGACTTCGACTTTACTTGTTTACTATTTCTGGTATTTTTCGCACGATTTTTCCGAGTTTGTTTTCCACGTCCACTGGGTGTATATACTTCCCCAGAATCACTATCAGCACTAACACTGGGTACCGTTTTTCTAGCTCGTGTCCTTCTTACAGGCACACTACCACTACTTTCACTTTCTGTGGAAGCTTCTGAGTCACTGGCTTCGCTTCCACTTTCTTTTGGTTTTTTAGGTACTGCAGATCTAGATATCCGAAGTTTTAACGTAGGTCGCGTCGCAGTAGCAGAACGTTTTGTATGTCCATTTGTCATACGTGATGGCCCTATAAAATAAAAAAATGTTAATCAATGTTTTCTTTTCCTTTTTACATAGCTATGTGATTAATCTTTATTATTTAATAATATATTTATTATAATTTTATTATCATTATTTTATTCTTATTATTATCATATATATCAAATTATTAATATCTATTCACATGTTCTCACTCTGCTCTCTGATAACATTCTATGTATTTATATATGTGTATGTGTATACTATAAAAACAATATATATATATACCTGGTGCACACATGTTAGAATTATTCTTTTCCATTTCATCTAAATCATCATCCTCACTGTTTATCTCATCATCATCATCCGAACAAGCAGATTTTGATTTTGAAGGTGCTACATATCATATTAATTGTTTAAAATTTATTCTACATTTATCTAATTTATTTTATCAAATATTTTTAACTAATATAATGAAAGCATACCAGTGCCATTTGTTAATCGAACTTTGCCCCTTTTAGCTTTCCCTTTTGTATTTTTTGCATTATTATTGCGTCTTCTTGCAGATTTCCAGTTTGAAATAATTCTTCCCATATGCTCTTCAAACATGGCTGATAATCTTATTGTCATTGAATATATCTAGAATAAAGATTGTACCATTATCTTGTACAATAGTTGTAATATTCTTCACATAGTATTGTAATAAATATGGCATACCCTTGATCGTTTGTTAGTATTATAATTTCTACTATTTGTAAATATTAATCGCATATCTTTGGCAAATTCTATAGGAGTTTCATAATTTCCTCCTAATAAATCCTCTTTTACCGTACGTAAATCCATTGGTGTATCTATAATTTGATGATAATCTGGGTGCTCTAATCTATCAACTGGTTCTCTATAAAAAATCAAATAAAAATTATTACAAAAGATATCTGTCTGACATATGTATATTATGCGTATCAATATACTAATATTAATTTATTTTACCTAAAAGGAATAGAATCTTCACATTGCCATAACGTTTCTAATAATTGACGACATGCTACTTTCCAATCAGCTGATGCTTCTTGTGAACGTAAATTTCTGCTCGAGGTTGCCCTCTGAGTGCTAGTTGAAGGTCTATCCTTTGCATCTTCTACATCAACTTCTGATTCAGAAGAATGGTATGTGTCAACCAGTTGGTGATAAACAGCTGGTACATCTAATTCTGTAGTTTCTCTGTATAAATGGAAAATAATACATTTTTATTAATTATATCTTGATAAAGTTGAAATAAAATAAAAAAGATATGTAAATGGTATTAAATTTTGTGAATAAATAAACTAGACCTTACTTTATAATACGTAGACATAGGTCAGTAACTATTCTTGCATGCTTTACTATTTGACTATGTGGTTCATTAAATTGTTCCGCATTTGTTGCTAAGTATCTGACATCAAACTGTGCGGATGTTATTCTTCGATAAAAATGGTTTTCAAAACGAGCTTTTATGGTTGTTAAATCAATAGGATATTCCACAACAAATGCATACGAAGGATATGCATTGAGATCAACAGGCGCCATAAAAGGTTCTGCAATTGCAAGGCTCATCACTTGATCTAGTCCACGTATAATTCTGCGGCATGTTGCTTCTCTATCTCCCATTGGCCATTCCTCTGCATGAGGTTGATATAGTATTGTACGTATCTCTTCTTGAAGCACAGGAACTGCACCTCCAAGTACTACTGGAAGTCCTGTAATACATAACACATTATACAAGGTATTAATATCAATAAAATGAATGCTTATATTCACACTGTGAATAAATTAAGATTTTATATTTTTCCAAAGTTTACCAGTTACTTTTCCCAATATTCTCCAAAAAATTTTTAATTGTTAAAACATTTGAACACACACATACTATTTTCATCAATTGGTTCAAGATCCCAAGGACTCATTCTCTCATATTCGCCATTATCCCATCTGACACGGAAACACATGAAAAACGATTCTGGAAAATCTTCGTCTAAAGGTTCCATTGATTGTATTTGACCCATCCACCATCCGTCATCAATCATGCAACGAAATCGGTCTCCTTCAGACCAACTACGTGCCAAAGCTGTGTCAAATGTTTGACGTAAAACTAAAAAATCTAACACATCAGCCATATCGTGATATTTAATAGTAAAATTTTCTCCTGTTAATTTTCCATATTCATCCATTAACGCCAATTTTAAACAGCATAGTCGAGGTGGACGTATTTCATACTTTATACCTACTACTTTTACAAATTCCTGTGCCTACAGAATATCGAATGTTTTTCTAAGTAACTAATATTAATGTTCATAAAGTAAATTGAAAGAAAAAAATCTTACTCTTATATTGACTTTATTCCATGGTTCACATCGTGGACCAAGTTCATATACTTTTTTATTCCTAACAGCATCTAAGTAGAACTGATGACCTTGTCGAAAATATACTATTTCATCACCCATTTGAGGATAATATGGGGCTTTCCTTGGTATTATTTCGGTAAGCCATTCTGAAGGTCTAAAAACTTCTGGGATATCATCAATGCCAGTAGACAATGGAATATCCTTTAAATAAAAAGAAGATTTCGAAAGAGAGAAAATAATAAATTTATTTACAAAGAATGTTTTTACTTACCTTTTTTCTAGGTCGTCTATTACGCCTTCTGTCCATATCACTTGGTGGTGTGAGAGATCGTTTTTTTACAGGTTTGCGTTTACTTCGCTTTGGGGGTTCTAAATTTAAACCATGATCTGCAATCCAATCTGAATATTCAGTACTAGACTCTGATGTTGAACTATCAGAACACAAATCTTCTTCATGAGCAGTAGAATCATTACTATTACTACTGGCTGAACTTCCTGTTGTTGCTGCATTATCGGGATTCTAAAGATTTACGAATTATTAAGTATATACGAATTATTAATTTGAATTAAAATTGTATAAAAAATACCTCGAACTCATCATCTTCTTGTTCTTCACTACGCGTAGCTCTAGTTCTATATCCATGTCTAGTAGTTCTATTGCGTTTTCGATTTGCTATTCGACTACCTATATTACCTTCAGTATTGGCAGTATTTGATACTGGTTGTGGTCTTTTTCGCATTTCGCGTTTCAAATTTTCAAGTTCCATTTCTGCTGTTGCATGTCTATAAACATTATATCCTTATTTATGAATTTAAACTACTTATAGATATATTCGTGAAGAAGGAAGTAATTTATAATACAAAACATACAAAGTTTTAAATTGTGTTTCTCTAATAGCCGGATTCATGGGTCGAGCAAGAATAGGCTTATTCCAAGGTGTAGTATTATCTCTTTGCCAATTACCACTACTTTGTCGTACACCTTCGACATCTCCAGCTCTTCTTAAACCAGACCTGCTTCCTCGCGGACTAGCCATTTGACGAACTGGTTGCTCTGCTGCATTTTCATCTCTTTCATCAGCTGCATTTTCTGCATCAGCATTAATATTTTGTCTTTGTGCAAGCGCTTCAATTAACTGATCAATGTTGGATCGTGGTTCTTGAGCTGGAAGTCCTTCTATAACTTCTTGCATCCCTACAAAATAAAATATATATCTTTTAAAGCTTCAGGAAATATCAGGAAATTCAGGAAATATACAATAATAAACAGTGTAGCGGCACTCGACAGCAAACTAAGACCCGGACAATGGTAGAGCAGTGGTTAGCGCCATTGGTTACGAACGTTCCGGACCAGGTTCAAATCCCGGAACACGTAGTCCGATTTTTTCTCCACGATTCCTAACTGAGAACACAGCGACCTATACGCCAGGAGCAGCACTATCACCACCACTACCTATACGCACCTCAAATTGGTGACCCCGACGTAATGATCTACAGTAAAAAGAGGTGACGACCATGATAGCGCTACCGAGACTTCGATCACCGCGAATCTAAGAGTGTAGAAACGGAGACCTACTACGACCCCGCGGCGACCGTACGCTGAAACGCACGCACCGTACCAACAGGCATCCACCGCCACATCGAAGACTACGCGCAACATCTGCACGGGTTTGATAACAAGCTGCCGACGCTGTACCCCGCATCGAAACGACAAATCCGCAGATGCCGACGAAAAAACAACGAACGACGTCGTATGACCATATGTACAACAAAGAAGAGAATGTTATCACTGGTAAGGGGGTACTATAGCGGCGCTTGACAGCAAACTAAGACCCGGACGATGGTAGAGTAGTGGTTAGCGCCGTTGGTTACGAACGTTCCAGACCAGGTTTAAATCCCGGCACACGTACTCCGATTTTTTCTCCACGATTCCTAACTGAGAAGAAGGCAATCCAACAGCGGTACCTCACAACGACCTATATGCTAGGAGCAGCACTATCACCGACCTACTATCCACCTGAACAGAAATAAAATAATTTATGTACCTCCAGCACCTACTGCAATATTTGGTACTAATTGTTCTCCTCTACAGTTTTCTCTCCCAGGAACCAATCTTTGCAGAGCTGGAGGATAAGGATTTCCATCAACATCTACTAAAAATGGTGGAGGCATTAAATGAGGTGCAGTTTGTGTTTGTTCATCCAAAACATAATTATTTGCATCTCGTATTAAGGGTCTATAATCCGTATGGAAAAATAATTCTTTGGGTACCTATACAAATATAAAATAGAGAATATACATTTCTAATGTGTTAATAGATATAACAATTATATAAAAACAAATGTATTTACTATTTTAAGTTTTTCCACACCAGATCCAAACCCATATATTAAAAGATGCCCATGAGAATCTGTTGCTGCTAACATTGTTCCATCTGGGGACCACTTTGCATCAAAAACAGCACCATTACCTTGCCCTTCAATAAAATTTTGAAAGCACGCTATCGGTTCTGTGTTCAGAACATCCCAAATTATAAGTTGCCCGTCATGTCCAGCACTTAATATAACACGGGGATCTATGGGATGAGATTCTAACACAAAAACTTCGTCTTTATGTCCACGTAAAATTTTCACCAGTTCACCTGATTTTGCATTCCATACTTTAAGACAACTATCATTTACAGCTGTAATAACCCATTCATCACTTACATCCCAACTAACCATAGTCACCTTAGCCTTTTTGTTAGAATCATCTTCTGTTTCTGATTCTCTAGAAATTATAAGAACAAAATGGTATTTAGTCATTAATATTATACAGAAAAACATTCATAAAGAATATTCATAATACTTTAATTACCCAGGAAGTTTTGTAGTCATCAACAAACGTTTGTATATCCATTGTTGTTGTTCAAAATGCCAAACATTTGCAGTACCATCTTTAGAACCCGAAATAAATTTTAAACCGTTATGTGCCCACTGAATACTATCAACTGTATCAGAATGTGCTTCCACCTCTAAAACTCTACATGGACCATCATCTCCTAACATCGCATACACTCTAACATGATGATCTGCAGAACCAGCAGCCATAAATGCACCACCAGGACTAAATGACGCACATATCATTTGTGCTTGACCAGGTCGCATTTTTTCATGGTATTGAATTGGTTTCGGCCTAAAAAAAAAAAAAAAAAGATATAATGTTATTTTTCATTCTGTATGGGATATAAATATTATTGAAACTTACTGAAAAACTGCTCTTTCATTGCCTTTCTTTGTATGAGACCAGAAAGCAACAGATCCATCTGTACTTGTAGAAACTAAATAATATACGCCATTACAAGATATAGGACAAAAATTTACAGATGTAATCATACCAGAGTGTCCAGATAGAACTGCAACCTGATAAAAAGTAATAAAAATGAATTTAACAAAATCAGTCTATGCAATAACATTAATTAATATTCTAATCAACTTACAGGAGACATTGTTTGAAAACACCAGACTCTTAATATTCGATCTAGGCTACCAGCAGCAAGTAAAGTGTTATCAAAATTTACTGCAATATCCATAATTTCAGCAGATGCTCCGCGAAAAGTTGCTAATAATCGCCCATCAATAGAACTCCATACTTTAACAAGTAAATCATCTGCACCAGTTATTATATATTTCCCAGTGCGATCAAAGAGAACACAATATACTGCAGATAAATGTCCTAATGTGTGTCTATACAACTGCATTTTATTGTAAAACTTTGTTGGTATTGCCTCTCGTCGACCTAGAGGCCCGGAATTCTCCCTTCCCTGAAGTACATGTACTATATAAAAAAAAAGTAACATAACAATAAAATGCTTTATGTACTGAAAAAAATGGTTGATATTAGCAATATTTATGTACCAAATCTAAACAAATAAATATTTGATTTACCTATATTAGGCACTGATAAACTATAAGGTGAAGCCAAAAATGGTTTTCCACCTAGTCTGCCAGAATATGAAATAATGCCATGCACTTGACGTTGGACATCTACAACAAAAGATATTCATGCCAAAAGTCAAATAATTTCAATAATTACTTAAACATATTTATATCTTTTACTTTACCTTCGTGTGTACGTAACAAAGATTGCCTGCCAGCTCCTAGAAGAGATATCGCTCCTGGTATGCATGGCGGTACCTCTTTTTCCAATACTGGTCCAATTCTGGCACATATTTGTAATAAATGATTTGATCCAATATGAGAATATTTCTTTTCCTAAAACATTAAAATGTTTTTATAACTATCTTTTCATATCCTATTTTATAATATAATATGATTACAAATATATACGATCACACAATATAATACAATCATTATATGTATTTTAGGATATCCAAATATTTAGATCACAGATATTATATATACGAAGAGAAAGATGATAATTACGTTTTGGAATAAAACTAGTTCGCACTATTAATTGAATTTTAAGTAATCTAAAGTAGTTCCTATTTGTAACCAATCAGAAGACAAACAAGCAAACGCAGCCAATCCGAATAGCCTACTCGTCACACGATACTAGTTTCTATAAATAAGGTCTGAGTATGAGATATACTCATTGATCAGTGCATGCAAGATGGCCGGAAGTTAATGCTTATTGGTTGAAAGCAATATGGTGGGAGAATCTTGTGCAACAGCAACATAGGATCAGAGAAGTGGAGGAGGAAGAAGGGTTGAGGAGTGGGACAGAAAAGGGGTAGCACCCTATTAGGGGTACTTGATACATTGGCATTTGACTAGCTTACGACATAACAGAAATTTATCATAATGTTACTTCGAAAAATAACCTATTTATTTCATCATATATGATGAATTATTATACACAAAATAAAATTCCTTCCTGAAATATTAATCTTACTTACCAACTCTTCAAAGGTTTGATTATGTACATGCCCTCCCCAATCTAGTCTTTGCGGTAAAACCTATAAAAAAATAAAAAAATCATACAAATAAGTCGATTGATCGATCGATCACACTCGAGATAAAATTGTGCCAATTTGTCGAACGTCAAGGTCGCCGACCTTGAAATTCTAATGTTTTGACAAGCAGAAACCACGTGCAAACCATGTGGAGCCGATGGGTATGTATAGTGTCACCCCGGCAAAACGTCAACTCAGACCAATCGTCTTACCTTAGCTCGCTCCAATTCACGCTTCAACACCTAGAACGTACGTTGTTCATCATAATATGTCACAACGAAATTTCATGGATTTTAATTCAATAATACTTACGTCTGCGGCTTCACGACAAGGTCCCGCCGCTAAGAATTTAGCAATTAGGAAGTACAGCTCTGTAAGAAAGAACGCTGTTTAGGAATGAACCGCACGCCTCGCTTCGTTGCGGATAGTAAGGGCGCTTATCGCTCCCATTCTTTACCTGGTGCTATTGCAGTCTCGTTCTTCGTTACGCTGCCCTCCATTTCGCCTGATCAATCGTTTATTATTCACTCACAGAGAAAGAGAAACATTTGCTTTTTAGGGTCATAGCGCGGTAGTAACCATTTCAGATTTCATTTTCTCTAGCGAGGTCTCGACCGCGAGACGCACACGCACACTCACCTCCTCAACGGAAAGTAGTCCCCCCCCCCCTACCCGATTGTCGACACAACGTACCATATTATTCAGGAACGTAACTTGCTTCCCAAAACCCTGTATAATTTTATTTTCATTTGAACCGCTTTAGGAGAACGAAACACTTTCCTCTTCTCTTTCACATTTCAATAAAGAGTGAAATTAGATAACTAATTTTCACGTTACTATCATAGACCTTAATTTGATATGTTCGAAGTTTTCATTACGATAAAACGCATTTATGGATGATATCTGCACCATGTAACGCGGTTTATTTGAAATTAAAAATACAGTGACGGTAACCGCAATTGTAAGAAATGTAAAAAAGCAGACAATCTTGATTTAAAGGTAACATAAACTAAAGTAGGTTATCAAATGAAGTTTGTTATCGTTGTTATTATATGTTGATAAATATGAATTAATTATTATTAATTATAGGCTTTAATAGAGGAATGGAAAGAAATTTTTACTTAAAACACAACTTTCATAATTCTACAGCGATTCGAGTTAAACAATAAATAATGACCATGAAAACTGCTGTTAATAAAAGGATGATAATGTCCTTATATAATTTTTACTGTGTTTTATTTAAATGTTGTATACTGCTGTAGGACATGAACGTGTTAAATTAATTTTTTAATTTTAATCATATCACTGCTTTAATACTATGATAATATTTTTGCACTTATTTTGTAATATGATATAACAGAAATTTTCATGCATTATGAAATCGAATTCTGCTTGTATCTTTTTTAGACAAAACTAATTAAAATATTATTATTTGATATTATTATATATATATTTAAATACTTACATATATTTAAGAGGAATAAAAACATAATGTGCATTTTTTCACAAAAGCTAAAACTTCAAGATGGATGCTAGGTAACTCGAATAAACTCGAAATATCGATGTGTAACGATATGTATATACACATTTGTGTAATGTATGTGAATGTGTGTGTATGTATGTATGCAATACCACGTATGTAACTTTTGGAAAGTTTTTAAAATTCTCGAAAAAATTGCTAATGGATATGAACTATTATATTGATATATATCTTACAAAAATAAAGAATATTATGTAACAAATTGTTATAATTTTTGAAGACGATAAATGTGTTCCAAAATTCTAATACGGTTAAATGTCGACGTGTCAATAGAATGATGATTTTAGCATTATTTTTTCATAAAATATGACATATTGTTAAGTATTATTTAACACTATCATTATTAAAAATTACACAGTTACAAATTTATATTAAATCATACACATCATTCGATTTATGAGATATTATGGCAACTGATATATTAAAGATTTAAAAAATGGCTAAACATGTAAAATTAGTTTAAATTATATGTAAATATTAAAATTATATAATTTAAATTTGTATAATATTTACCAACTTTTATATAGAGAAATCTCTTTTTAACATATCTTATTTATTACTATTGTAAAACAATTTGGTTAGGACTTTAAATATTGTATTTGAAACTTTGTGAACAATGTCATGGATAAGAGACAATACTCTAAATTGGTTTCAACATTTGGCTATAAGAATTTTAAGAACTGGGCATGTTCCTAAACATGTAGCATTTATAATGGATGGTAATAGACGCTATGCAAGTAAAAATGGAATAGAAAAAATAGAAGGACATACAAAAGGGTGTGTATTAGTAAAAAAATATCGGATATAAATGTAGCTTTCACATTCTATTTTTGTCTATTTTATGTATTTTATGTATGTTGTATATTAAATGCAAATTGTAATTTTTAAGATTTGATAAGTTTGCTGAAACTTTACAATGGTGTACAGATCTTGGTATACAAGAAGTAACATTTTATGCATTTAGTATTGAAAATTTTAAAAGGAAACAAGAAGAAGTAAATGGGCTTCTAAATCTTGCAGAACAAAAATTCCAGAGATTATTGGATGAAAAGTATGTTGAAACATGTTTTATCTATAACACAGTTTATTTAATATTTGTGTAAATATAATACCATGTAACAAATATTTGAATATAGGGATAAAATACGAAAACATGGATTATGTGTCCGTATAATTGGTAATTTGTCGCTATTACCTCAAAATATACAAGAGTTGATAGCGGAAACTATGATTCTTACTAAAGAACATAATAAAGGATTTCTCAATATTGCATTTGCTTATACATGTAAGTGTACTTAAAAAACCTTTATACATTAAAATATCAAACATTATTTTTGCTACACTCAATTATATAATGTAATATAAATATTATTAACTTTTATATTTTTCTATCTTCTTTCATATATAATATTTTAGCAAGAGATGAAATTACACATGCTATTAAAGATGTAATCGAAGGTGTTCAAAATGGCGATATTCTTTCTGAAGATATTGATGAAAATTTAATTTCCAACTGTTTATATACTAATTATTCACCAAATCCAGATTTATTAATTCGTACTTCTGGAGAAGTTAGATTTAGCGACTTTCTTATGTGGCAAGTAAGTTTAAAGATTATAGGCTAATTCTTTGTTTTTCCTTCCCTTTTCTAAATACATTGTTATTTAATAAATTTCAGATATCAAATACATGCATTTATTTTACCACTGTTTTATGGCCAGAATTTAATCTGTGGGAATTTCTCAATGCAATATTTTATTACCAAAGATGTTATTCTGATATACAAAAAGTAATAAAAATACAAAATATGAAGCAAATAATACAAAATAGTAGACAATCAACATACATAGACAAATTACATCATAAAAGACAAATAACACTGGAAAGAATATATTTGTCAAACATTTAATATATGTATTTAAAAAACAAATATGATTAAGATTACTTATGATCATTAAAGTTTATATAACATTATACATCTATGTAAACATACCTTTTTTTAGAAATTTATCATCAATATTTAAAATATTTTTGTACATTTCTTTTTAAATGCTATAATACTATTCAAATACGTGTAAGTATTGAAAATCTATAGGTCTTCTTCTATTCTTGTATATAGAAAAATGTATTAATATATGTATATAATAATATATGTATATTTTTTCATATTGAGTAAATTTCTTTTAAAAATAAATATAATGTACATATTGATAAAAAATATCAGACAAAAATAGAAATGTTATGCATATACATAAATTCATTCTTTTATTTCATTCTGTTATTTTACAAATTTGTATATATTTATATTTATAAAATTCGTATTTAAGATATTTTTCTGAAATATCTTGTATACCAAGTCTGCTGCAGTATATTAAATATGTGGCTTAATTTTAATAGTTTTCCCATTCTTTTTAAATATATTATTTCCATTATTTCATTATTGTATATGATTTCGTTAATAAGACTTTTTTATACTTTAAAATATTCGAAATTAAGAACTTCAGTCTGTTAGAAAGATTATAAAGCATACATTTACTAAATAAATATAATGTATCACATAAATATGACCAGGCACATTATTAATATAATTCTTCTGAAATAGAAACATACAAAGTTACATTATTGCATTTCGAGATTCATATAGTCTGTAAGCATATTATGTAAGCATAATCACGTTTTAACAGCATAAAGATAAGTAATATACAATATATACAATAAGTCGTATGTTCATGAATGTATAATATATTTATAAAAATTAAAACATTTTAAATTTATTTCAAATAAATATTTTATTAATGATCAAGAAAATAATAAAATATATATTGGTTAAGTAAATAAAACTTGATAATATAGTAAAATAATATAATGCTGAACCTGATAAAATTTTAACTATTTTGTTTATATATTCCATTTAAACATAAATTAAAATAAAATTAGTGAATATAAATAATTTTTTGTTAGTTGTTATTCAGAGTTATAAGGTAGATGCCGTCTAGCAGACGGATGTCTTTGCTTTGCTAAGAAAGATTGTTCCTGACTTGCTGAACTTAAGGCTGCAAGCCGTTGATCAACTGCTATTTTCATTTAAACATTAATTAAAATAAAATCAGCGAATATAAATAATTTTTTGTTAGTTGTTATTTAGAGTTATAAGGCGGATGCCTTCTAGCAGATGGTTGTCTTTGCCTTGCTAAGAAAGATTGTCCCTGACTTGCTGAACTTAAGGCTGCAAGCCGATGATCAATTGCTTCTCTATGACAAGATAAACCTAAGCGATAGAATGCAGATATCATTAACTTTTCTTCCATTTCTTTAATTAATTTAGATTCTTTCAAAGAACGTTCCATATCCTCCATAATTTTACGTTGCTCTAAAATTTGATTCCTCAAAACAGCTACCTCATTAGGAGATGAATTGTTTTGTTTAGGATCTAAACTTTTTATTACACTTTTTGCTTTTTCAACATATTTTTTGTAACGCTCCTCTAGTGCAGCATTTTCATACTCTCTGCGTGTTAACTTTTCCTGTAGTGCAAAAGCTTTCTGCTTTTGAGCTTGTAATGCATTTTCCCGTTCTTCGACTTGTAAAATTAAACGTTCCTTTTCTGCTTGTATTTTTCCTAGTTCATCCTGTAGCTGTGTTATTTTTTGTCCTAAATTGATATCAGTTTTATTGTCTCCGCTTGATTGACTACCCAATGCTTCTTCCAATCTATTTTCTAATTCAATTATTCTTTGATTAGCTTTGCGATTTTTACCTCTAAGTATATTCAATCTTTCCTCTGAGTCTTCTAATAGTGCTTGAACTGTTGGTAATTTATCCTCATTTCCTTTCTGTTTAAGTTTCAACATTTTATTTTCAAGTTGTAAACAAACTAGTTTTTCTTTAATTTCAAGAGGAATCATTTCCGTATTTGCAACAGTGCTGTCAGTAGTAAGTTTTGTTATATTTTCTGCTGCTTGCAATTGTGTGCATTTCAATTCCTCATTTGTTTCTTTTAAAGCATCTCTTTCTACAATTAATCTATCTCTTTCTCTTTGTAAAGTGCTTAATTTTGCTTCCATTTTTTTCCCTTCAAATTCAAGTTTATCACATTTATTAGTTTGTTCATCCAATTTATGATGTGCTTCAGCAAGTTGTTGTTTACAAAGTTCTAAATGATTACGGAGCATTGTAGTCCGTTTTGATTCCTCTTCGTAATCTATTTTGGATTGTAGATACTCCAAATTCTTATCTTCTAACATTTTAACTTGTCTTTTTAAATCACTCAAATCTTCCATTTTCTTTTTGTATGATTCTATTGTCTGTTCATACTTTGCTACTTTATCTGCAGTTTCTCTTAATGCATCTATCTCATCTTTCAGATGATTAGCCTCATCAGCTGCTTTTTGTAAATCTTCTTGCCTAGATTGTAATTCTAATACTTCCTTTTCTAATAGCTCTACCTTTAGTCTATAATCATCTCTAGATGTTTCTACTTTAAATAATTCATCTTTCAATGCTTCTACTTGTTTTCTAAGACCAGAATATCTTAAGATAGAACCAGACTCTTCTGGATTTTCAAATTCATCCAATCGTTCTTGAAGCTTTTTATTTTCTGTCACTAATGCTGCTTTTTCTTCTTGTAAAAGCGAAAGTTGTTGATCAAGTTCATGACATTTTTGTGCTAATTGTTCTTTCATATCAACAGTTACTTGAAGTTCTGCTAATAATCTTTGCTGAGTACCATCAGCTACATCCAAAGATTCAAAATTAAGGCTAGTACCTAAACTTAATCTTGGTCCATGCATATTACTTTCTAATTCTTGAATGCTCTGCATAATTGCTTGTTGAACAGTTTCTTCCATTCCCATAATTCTTGTTATATATTGTTGTTTCTGATTGCAGTTAACTGCACAACCAAGAATTAACTGTAATAAACGGTGCAGTTCATAGTTATCACAGTGTTCTCCAATTTTAGTTGCATCGGGTTTAATGTAACCTGATAACTGTTGATTTAAACATTCTATATAATACTCCATTATAGCCTCAACAATTTTTTTAAGATTACTAACTTTTAATCGCCAGTTAGAACTAACATCTGTTTTAATTTTTGCTCTCCAAGCAGCAGTAAACCACTCGGGAGCAATTTGAGCTAAGACATCTGCTAAAGCAACACCATCACTTATATCTTCTGCTGTGGAATGAGGAGCTTGAAGATCAAATGTATCTAACCATTTAATTAAATTATTTAATTGCTGATCATCCATTGTTGTATCTACTTACGAACGTATCGATTAAATTGTAAAAATACCTATACGAGCTCTGTCATATATGACAGTGTTACGATAGACGTCAATCCTTTCAAGTTCTCAGCTTAAAAACTTATTATTTACCTCTTGAGTAATTAATGTAGAGGCTAGGAGTACTTTGACCATTTCTGCATCATTTATTGGTATCGTGTATTAACTTACTTTCAACAAAAATGTCTTACAAATTGTACCAAAACGTTATTTTGACGTTATTTTGACATTCCTTTACGAAAAAAAAGTAGAAGTACTAGGCTATCTTGAGATATTTTCGTTTTTAGTTAATTTTGCTGTAAACTTAAGAAAACCACATTTTATTTTTGAGAAAACGTTGGTAACAATTGTACTACCAATCATATAACACAGAAGAATCTATTCAGTGAAGTATTTCATGGTACATTAATAAAAGCTTGAAACCTTGAAACATACATCAAGAAAATTGACATTTATTGATATAATAGTGAATGAAAGTTATTTTCGTGCGTGAAAATGCATTACATATTAGTATATATTCATGTATTTTTGTAAAGAACAAGATGTATAAGATTAATTTTTATTAAATTATTTGAATCTGTTATAGAAATATTGTGTAAAGGTTTGTGGAAATTTTATATTAAACAAAATTTCTTAATGATAATTATGTATAATATTTTATTTTCTTGGACAATTTAGTTTCATATGGTAATTATTAATACAATTATGGCAACTGAGATGAAAGATAAGTTAATAAATATGCATGAACAAAAAAATGGTAATCTACGTGCCATATTTTATAAAAAACCTGTTAAAAAAGATAATTACAATTTGGATGTAGATAACATTGACACTTTTCAAGAAATAAGACGTCGACGGCTACTACAATTTCAAAAAAAGTATGTTTCTTATATATGGCTATTATATTTTATAAAAGAGCTCTATGAACATATGAACATAAAAGTAATAATATGCATTATTAGATGTAGAGATACTGCATTTAATATTGGAAGAGGAATACTGGAAGAAGCATTTAATTCTGAAGATGAATATGAGGAAGAAATGGAAATTCAAAAAATTGATAAAAAGGGATATTACTACTCTAAACGAAATAAGAATTATGCAAATCAATTAATGATGTCTGAATGGATGTTGGAAGTACCTCAAGATCTCGTAGGAAAGTGGATTGTAGTACCATGTCCTCAAGGAAAACGAACTTTATTAGTTGCACGTAAAGTATGTTAGAAAGAAAAAGTGAGAACATTTTTTATGGTTTATTATATTTCTTATATTCTGTAGGGTATAACTAAAGTATATAACAGACACGGTAATAACCTTGGTAAATTCCATTCAGCACTTCCTGGTGGTAATCCATCTGAATGTAGAGGTAGCTGTACCATTCTTGATTGTTTATGGATAAAACAACAAAAAATATATTATATTTTAGATGTACTTGCATGGTCCAATCAGTCTTTAATAAATTGTGATGTAAGAATTTTTACTTCCGAATGTAATAATACTAGTTACATTTTATATACATTATGATGATTTTTAATTTTTGTTTCAGACTGAATTTAGGTTCTTTTGGTTGAGATCAAAGTTACAAGAAATCGAAGAATTACACGAAAGAGATACATATAGAAATAATTTTCCTATATTACCTTTACCAAATATCAGTTGTGATACTGATATAAGTTTAGCATTAGCAAATCTTTCGAATTTATATCCTTTAGACGGTTTATTATTTTACCATAAAGATGGACAATATACTAAAGGTCGTACCCCACTTGTAACATGGTCAAAAACTTTTATGTTACCTGAAATACTTGGTGTTTCAGTACCACCACCACTTGATGAACAACCTGATGGATATATAGATTTTGTACATTATATTCTTAATAATAGAGCTAAAAAAAAGAAAGTAGAATCAGAAAACCAAGTAAGTTCATCTGCTTTTAAAGTGAATATTAATTAAAGAACTAAATTATTTATTTATTTTTGCTTGTAGATGGATATTGTAGATGAGAATTCCTAGAACCTTATTTTATCTTATTTAAATGAACGAACTTCTTCAAAAATGAAGTGACATATAATCGACTTATTGAAAATGTTAATAGTACTATATTTTACAAATATAATTTATGTGCTATACAAATTAATTGATAATAGTATTCGAAATCAAACAATAATGTTTTATACAATCTGTGATATTTGAAAAAATTATACCAAATACGAAATAAATATATACAATATATAAAGACTGCTTATTATTACAAATATTGTTAAATTATGTTACTCAAGATTTAATGTGTGAAATGTATCAAGGGCTTTTTCATTTAAATATAACAAAACGCGATTCATGGTATCTGCGTTCATTACTTTCATCTGAAAATAAACGAAAAGGAGTGTCTTATAAATAAGAAAATATGAATACAAATGTATGTTTATAAAAATTACACAATATAGGTAATAACTATTTATTTACCCTGTTTTCCATTATCGTAACTGTCGGAAGAATAATTTTATGTAATGTACACAATCCTAATTGTAAACCAGCAAGTTCTAATATTTGAGAGTATAAGACCTCACGAAATTTTTCTATATGTTCTAAATTAAAGGCAATTTCAACATTTGCTTCATCACTTTGATCCTTTACAATTCTAAAAGAAAATTAATATAGATATAAAAAGCATACTTTTTTATTTTTATACATATTGTATAATAGTGTTTTGGATAATCATAAATTATAATATACAAATACAGCAATACAGTGGTAAATATTTACTATTTTTTAGGCATTATGAACACATACACTGTTAATATTTTTATTAAATCCAAAACTAGAAACTTTATTGTAATTGTATCTGTATTTTCTAGTTCTGGTATTTTATATTCCATACGAATTTCATCTGTGTGTTTTGTTTGTTCCTCTTTATCTGCTGGAGTAATTATAATTGGAACAAGCCATATTAAATCATCCTCATGTGCAGGTAATGCAATAATCATACAATCAAACATACGACTTAACACATTATGAACAGTTCTTATAGCACTTGGTGTACCACGACATAATAAAAGAGGTAATCTCACAGAATTAAAAGTGGTTAATTTATTTTTGGTAGTTCTCCATGATAAAAATACTCCTTTATAAATACATTTCTTTGAATTTGTTTGATTATTACTATTTTCAGAATAAACGTCAATCTGTAATTATCATTTTTATTACATTTATAATCATGGAAGATGCGATTACTTTTTATGTCTATTTTGAATAAAAAATGAGAAGTTTTAAAAACTATCAATAATTCTTAATATGGAAGATTTGTAACTTCTCATTTTTTAAACATATTTTATTTGTTGATACTACCTTTATTGGTGGTGGATCCAATGGACTAGGTCTTTGTGTTATGTCTTTCATAATACAAAATTCTGCGTCATATGTAACATCTTCTTGTGATAAATTATTTGCAACTTCTTCTCTTAATCGTTTTGCATATTGTTTCAAATGTACTTCATCTTGATGAAAATTAAATAAAGTGGAAACTCCAAAAATAGTCCAAGTTTTATATAATAATTCTATAAAATATGAAGTATAAACATGAGTTTTAGATATTATTATAATTTAAACAGTTTCAAAACACTTATATGTAAAAATTATTCACATACATATTATTATTAAATACTAGATTAAATAAAAATTATGACTAATACACCTTCTAAGTTAAAAGCTTCAATTTCTTCTACTGGAGCAGAACTAACACACAAACTAAATTGTTGTCTTCCTCTCGTTCGAAGGGAACATGTTGTGTGAATAGTATTACTAGTACTTGGCAATATGTTTTCTATGTTATCTTCCATTTTACAAGGAATGAACAATAGAGTATTAAATTAAATCTTGATTAAAAATTCTATACTGTTTATAAGTTGACAATTGTTTGAAAGTTTTAATTGTGGATCAAAATCGTATCGAAAACATTATAACATGAATATAGTAATATTTATATGTACTAGGGGAATTTTACATTAATCATTACAGTTAAAATAACTAAGTACACATTTAATTATTTTTATGGTATGATAATGCTATATAATATTACAAGTGTTTAAATATGTGTCGAATCTTTTTTAATATGGTAAATTGTTTATCTAGTGTTATGTAATATAACGTTCATGTGATTCATTACTGTATACGTATTATTTGTTTTCCCATACTGAATACCATTAAATGTTAATAATAGTTATAAAACTATTAGAAGAATAAGTGATTTTTATCTATAGAAATTAAAAAATATGCTACCCAATAATAAAAATAAAGTATCTTTGATCTTCCTATACGTGTAACAAAATACATGTATATGTGAATTTCTATTAGTGTTGGAAAATTGAACATCAGTGTGTGTTTATATCATCTCCCGCGCAAAAACATTAAGAGTTTAATGATATTTACTACTTAATTTCTTTCAATTGAAGATAACATTTTAACATCTGAATGTTAGTTATTTAAAAGTTATGGGGACAATAGAGATAACATTTCCGTTTGGTGGACAATCAGGAAAATTATTAAAATGGAGAGTTCGAATGGATACTATGGTTTCAGCGGGTAGAGTGCTGTTTTTGTATCAGAATGTTATTCCGGGAACAGAAGATAGTAAAGGTCCTGAGAAGAAATTTCGGGCCACACGACTCGGTCGTGTTACAAAAATTTTAGCGAAAGAAGGGGATGTTGTTCAACCTGGGTACATAATATCCTTAACCTTATAAGATTTCTTAGTGCTTAATGTATTGCAAAAATAAAATTTATTATATATAACTTTTCATTACGTAAAATGATATTAATTAAGAAAATAACTTCTTTCTAGTAAGATTATTTCTATACGATTCTATCTTCAAATTTACATAAATGACTAATATTATAGGCAAGTAGTAATGACATTAGAAGGATGTAGACATCCTACCGTAATGAAAGACTTGTGTGCAGAATGTGGCGTGGATTTAAGAGTTGAAAGGATTGATAAAGAAAATGAAAGTACAAAAATATCACAAGCTAGTGTACCAATGGTACATAGTGTGCCAGAACTGAAAGTATGCCCAGAATTGGCTAAAAAAATTGGAAAGGAAGATGAGCAACGTCTTTTGAATGATCGCAAGTTAGCATTACTTGTGGATCTTGATCAAACAATTGTTCATACAACAAATGATAATATTCCCTCCAATATAAAGGTACAGATATTATATACATAGGTGCATATATTATATATATGTAGAGAAAGAGAGAGAGAGAGAGAGAGAGAGAGAGAGAGAGAGAGAGAGAGAGAGAGAAAGATTATTATACATGTAATAATAATAATAATAACAATAATAATAATAATAATAATAATAATAATAATAATAATAATAATAATAAGAGTAAGATTAACATCATTGACATACCTTTCTCAGGATGTTTATCATTATCAACTTTATGGACCAAATTCTCCATGGTATCACACTCGTTTAAGGCCTAATACCAAACACTTTCTTTCTGAAATGAGTCGTTTATATGAATTACATATATGTACATTTGGAGCAAGAAACTATGCACATACTGTAGCAGCGCTATTGGATAAAGATGGAACTTTATTTTCTCATAGAATACTTTCAAGGGATGAATGTTTTGATCCAGCATCAAAAACAGCTAATCTTAAGTATGGTCATAAAATTTGTATTGTAGACATCTTATCAAAACAAATAGATACCTTATTAACTATTTTGCTATAGGGCTTTATTTCCTTGTGGAGATGATCTGGTATGCATTATAGATGATAGAGAAGACGTATGGCAAGGATGTGGGAATTTAGTTCAAGTTAAGCCTTATCACTTCTTTCGTCATACTGGTGACATACATGCACCACCAGGATTAGAAAAAAGTGATGTATCTGTTTTACCTGAATTGCAAAATACAAATGAGCTTTGTATTGATGACAATCTAAGTGAAGCAGATAAAAATGGTGCATCTGTATTGTCAGATGAAGGGAATGCGATTGATAACAATCAAAAAAAGGAAATTGAGGAAACAATTGAAGATAAAGAAAATGAACATAAATTTATAGAAAAGAATGATAAAAGTGCCAAAGATAATACCATGAGCGACACTGATTTAAATCTTGATTCCAATAATGAAAATAAAGATGAGAATAAAGCATCAGAGGAGTCGAAAGAAAATTTAACACTATCTGAATCAGTACAAGATATAAAAGCTGTAAATAAAAATCCTGATGAAAATAATATTATAGATGAAGATGACGATGATTATTTATTATATCTTGAAGATATTCTTCGTAGGATTCATACTGAATTTTATGCTACTATAGAAAAAGAAGGTGGACGGAAGTCATTAAGAGACATTATTCCACGAGTGCGGGCTCAAGTATTAAAAGGGGTATATTTAACTTTTAGTGGATTAATACCTACTCATCAAAAACTTCATCAAAGTCGAGCTTATAAAGTCGCCAGAGCATTTGGAGCAGAAGTGGCACAGGTAATATGTTAACTTTTTTCTCATGCTATTATCTTTATTTTAATAATTCGTTATATTGTAGGATTTGTCAGATAAAACTACTCACTTGGTAGCTATTAGACCCGGAACTGCAAAGGCTAATGCAGCAAAAAAGAATCGAAATATAAAAATTGTAAACCCAGATTGGCTTTGGACTTGTGCAGAACGCTGGGAACATGTTGATGAGCGTTTATTTCCACTTACTACAAAGGTATAGGTACTATAAAAATGATGAGTTTGAAGCAAGAGCTTTGATAAAAACAGAAAAAATAATAAATAATAAAATTATTTCCAATTATTCTACATATAATAGTGATATACATATGATGATCAATTATGTATTTTCAGGCACGTGCTTCTAGAATACCGCCTCCACATTGCAGTAGTCCTGAACGTATAGAACCAGAAAAAAATATAGAAAACAGTTTTGCTGATAGTATTAATCCATTAATGTCATTCACACCAGAGGAAATAGAAATTATGGATAAAGAAGTTGAAGAAGATATGGATGATCAAGAATTAGATGCACCTGTCTTTGATACAGAGGATATAGATGATGAACAAGAATGTGATAAAAAATATTGTTATAAGGATTCAGATTCTGATGACTCTATAAACCATGATCGTATGTGTAATATTTATAGTTTATTTTACTATCAGATAATAGTTTTACTAATATCCAATAACTAATATCAAGTTTTACTAATAGGAAATAATACAAATGAACCAATAAGAAAGAAAAGGAAGCTTTCTGATGAAAGTTCAGATGATGATAGTTTAAGTGGCAAAGACGATACTTTGAACAATGACGATGATGACCCTGTAACGCGTTTTAGAAGAGGAGAATGTTTACCCGATGACTTAGATTTAGGTGATAATTCTCAAGATTCAATCGATGATCTGGAAATAATGGATAATGAAGATGAACGAGAATGGAATGAAATGGGAGCTGCACTTGAAAGGGAATTTCTTTCTGAATGATTCATTATAAAAATTGCTTGTTTTGCTTTTATGAATCAGCTATGATTATTATTTTTCAATTTTGAATTGGAGAATTTTAATAATCACTGATATTATTTAAATTGACGTGTTTGCAGAATTTTGATTCAAGTAGTTTGAGGCAATGTTATAACAAATTTAACATGATGTATAAATTTAACAAGGAGAAATACAAAAAAATGATATTGTATTTAATAATTGAATCTAAAATTAATATTACATTTTTAATAAATTGTAATTTTAATAATTATTTTCTTATTTTTAAAGGAAATTGTAACTAATATATGTAAATAGCGGATATATAAAATAATTCGTTTATATTAAAAAAATGTCAAAAGATAAGTATCAAACGAATCGAATATATTTTTTCTTTTTCTGAAAGTTATAACTTAATTTGAAATACACTGTTAATTTTTTTCAATATAACATCATTTATTAATTTCTATCTATAATATGTTTGTATGTTGTATGTACGAGTTACGATGGATTCACTGCGTATGGGTCATAGTCTTTTGGATCATCACTATATTTCATATAAGTTTCCTTGTCTGTAAAATCTCGTTTGCCTTCTGTGATTCCTCTCTTTGGTGCTTTTTCATATCTATACATAGATTCTAAATTTCCATAAAGTTCAGCATCCTTTTCAATATTTTCCCTAATTTAAAATAAATATAAAGTTTTAATTTCAAATAAATGGTAAATATTTTCAAAAGAAGAAGAATATACCTATATTTTCCTGCAACAACCTTTTTACCAGTAATAGGATCTGTAATATCACCTAGTGGATAAATGACATCAACAACCTATAATCATCAAATGTAAATTAGAAGCATAAAAGTTGTATTAAGAAGTTGTAATAAAATATGAATAAAATATAGAGATTCAACTTTTTATGATATACATACTTTATGAGTGATAAGGCGAGTTAATTTTTTTGGTAAACTTTGTATTAAAACTGTATCACCTGTCTTACAACGCTTTTCGGGATCATCGGCATAAATAAATTCATATTTATTAAAATACTGAAATGCGATAATTGAAAACATAACCTCAATTAAACACTTACGAGAATGAATTTACGATTTTAAGAACTCACGTTGAATTTACGTACCATTAACAGATGTGCATCGAAGTCTGATTGTTTCACTCGTATTTTAGCAGCATTTTGTTTAGCACAAGGTACACATACACCTAATAAATAAGTTAATCCTCGCTTTTTTACGATATTCCCTGCCATGACTATGATAGTTACTATTGCGATATTTGTATCTAACACACATATGTACATACACTTGATATACTATATTGTATATGTAGTAGGTGTGATACCAGAAGAATAATTTGTAGCATAATTTATTTTATGATATTTACTGTAACAGCACTCTAGATTAATTGCTTTATTAATCACTATATGTATCCTAGTAAATAAGTTTAGATTTATATATATACCTTTTTCATTTGTCATTTTTGAAAAGTATTATGTATAGCTGCATTTTTTCAACCTTATAGTTTGGATAAGAATATACTCTAGCAATATCTAATAGAGTAGTTTTTATTTCACTAGTGATTTTTTAAATTGTCATGAATTTGTAGAATTATGCAAACTATGCATATGTATATTTTGAAGAATAATAGTCGGTAATATTACATTATTTATATAATTTTTCACAGAGAGAAAAGTGTACATATAGTATTTATACGTACATCTTGAGTACCAGACAGATTCACTATCATCAACGTTAGCATCCAAGAATACTCCAGGGATCCATGGGCTTTAATAATAATTAATTTCCAACTACTAACAGCGCAACTCTAGTTTTCGATAATGGGGCACTCAATTACGCGCTTCCTTAATTAATAACATCGCAGATACTGAATATACATAGTTCGAACGAGTGAAGAGTTAGTAAGAAAGTAAACGTGTTGCATTTCATTTCATCGCATTATTTATTCGTTCGATTCTTTATATTCTTGTCTTACGGAATTTACCATACTGCACTTGTAGAACGCATAACTTTTACTGTTGTAATCACGATTTATAATTTTAATCTCGATCTCGTGTTACTTTTTGTCTTTGTATCGTGGCTGAGAGACGAAGGATCTATTTGTCAAGATCGTGGCAAGGAAAATCACACGAAGAATGAACAAAACCTGGCGAGACAGAAAAAGAGGCTGACTCGAAAGGAGACATCGTCCTTTGTACAAGCATTTGCAATCAGATCGTTGCTACAGGCTATGGACAATTGGTTAGAAGAAACATCGGTAGATATCACTGAGGGATTCGTGGCAGATGAATGAACGAAAGACAAGTGCTACAGAAAGAGACGGTGGAAGAAACGGCCTTGAATCGAAGATACTTCGAAATGTATTACTTTTATTCTTTATTCGTTTCTTCTGTTTTACGCATTATGTGTATATGTATATGTAATGTGCCTTTGGCATCTGCGAGTCGCGTTGTTATTGCGGGATATAAAGGAGCAGGGGAATTCACGGCTGATCGCTCTGTGAATCGACGGCGACCGAGCCGTCAGTCAGCCAGGAAATTCCATTGTCGGTGAAAAAATCGGGACAACTATGGGTCGGTTGTAGTTGCTGCTTCTGTTACGATATATGTATTTTTCTCCTGTAAGTTCGCTTTATTCCGAATTAACAATTTGCGATGAAAAATAACTTTGACGTATCGAAGGAAAATAAAAGTGTTGCGCGAAATTAGTTAGAAATATAACGCGATTATCATAGAAGTACACATTCGCGGTCTGCGATTCAAAAATGGGCACTCGATTTATCGATGGTGAATATTTATAATAAAATTAACAATGTCATCGGTTCGCGTTTACGCTTAGCGGCACCGTGTATAATCACGTTGCAAATTTTGATTCAAACCCCTGCTTCCATCAATTCCCGTTTTTCCAATGTGTACGTATCTGCATTTACATATAAATATGATCGCATACCTCTTGCGACGATTCCATCAGTCCCAACATTGCGCGCTACATATACGAACAAAATGCATAAATTAAACTGGTTTCGTTATGTACCACTATTTGTATAGACAGTTTACATTAAGAGCGCGTACGAGAGAATTCAAATGGACCGCGCGTGTCTTTTTTTATGATTTTTAATAAAAATACGATAACAAACTTATTTGTTATAAGAGAAAATGTTCATTCTGGATGTAAGATATAGATATCCAAATTTAACATTTTCTCAAGCGGTACCCTCCCTAAATGTTTATTCAATGATTTTTCACGCGAACAGATTCACGCATAAACACGCCGCAAGGGTGAATTTTCCGGAAAGCGCAGCTGCGATGAAGGGTGAGGAACAGTATATTTACACATGTAATCGTTCCCTGATTTATGGGCGCTGAGAAGGGAAGCAGGGGTTTTTAACGCCCCACTTTCAAACTTGGTCATCTATATAGCACTGCAGATTAATCATCGGAAACTATGGTGACACCTTTATTTTTATCTTATTTTAACACCCTTCGATCTTGCGATCGTCGCATCTACCAACCTATGTATGCCGTATATAAACAGAAATTGTATTTCGAATTTCAATCTTTTTTGCATTAGATGATCTTGGCGTTAGTGAAAAGTTAAGAAAATTCATCGAGCACTTTTACTTTCAACGTAACCGTTGTTGCTCTTGTTCCGCGTGCGATGACTCTGAACGGTTCCCTTCCGGGAAGAGCGTCAGTAGAACATAAAGAGATTTTATAGAATGTACACGATCTCCATAGGATTTAATGGTGTTGATGCACGTGAAACAAAATGTCACGGGACATTACACTCTCTTCCGGTTCATCTGGCCGATAGCTTTGTCCATGCATAAACCGTTGTCTCTTTCCACCTCCTGTCCCGCCTTTCCTCTTCCCCTTCTGTCTGTCTTCTGAACATGGTTGCTGGCCTTTGAAATCTATTTTCATTGTATGTAATAGCTTTTTGATGCCGGAGCTCAATGCGACGAAGCACGCCGAGTGCATCGTTCGGTTATTGCGGTGCATTGATTTCTGAAAGGCTGACTACGTTAGCCTGATGCACAGCTCGTACAGTACAGACCGGAAACTCGTCTTCGATGTTATCCATTTCGCAGATTGCGAGACAAAATAAAGCGAACGCGTTCCGGGCGAAATACTCGGTTTCTCTCTGCTTCCTTAGCCGATAATGCCCGCCAAGCATTTACCGTGGAAAACTTCGCGCGACCTTCGACCTTCTTGAGCCGTACTTACGCTCGTAAGATACCGAAGAAGCTCCTGAAATGTTTTTCCTATTTTACCGTTTTTTATGGAATCGTGTATGACTCGCGGAATTGAAATCGGACAAACCGCTTCTTCCTCGACCGATATGATCTCCGCAACGTGTAACCGCCGTGTAAAAGTAAATTAGTATTTCATAAGAAACGTTTCAATAAAGTAGATTTTACGTACGTAAGTTTCAAATGTCAACGCCTGGTATCTTATTAAGGTATTTTTAGGTAATGTATGCAACGCATCCTTTAATCGTTTCCAAACGATGTTGCGATATTGCTTAAACGATTTTTAAAAGACGAACAGAAATTTTGCGAGGTAAGGTAGGAAAGGGCAAAACAGAGATATAGCTGGACGGGAAAGGAGTCGTAAACCGGCCCCGTTTCGGCCGAATGAAATTATCGTTGTAAAGTTACTATCTAACGAATTTATGAAACGCTACACCGTCGAGTCCCGATTTAATAACCGCACACTCCTCTGTTCCTCTCTGCTTCTCCATAGTAAATTTTCGCTCGCGTGTATCTCGCGACCTGCGGCAGGAGGAAGGGAGGGCGGGAGAGACGGTGCAGGCACGAGGGAAAGACAGCGAGTTCGAAAGACGGTAAAAGGTGGAAAATGTTGGTAGAAGGAAAGAAGAGCCATTCGACAAAACCGAAGGAATTCGTTTCCTCCACTTTTTCTCGTTGACTCTCTTTCAGATCTTACTCCTGATCCTTGAAAGGAGATATCGTCGCTTAGCCTTTTCCTGTCGGTGTCCTCTCGTAGACCCTCCCGGGGTTATTTCCGACCTACAAAGGTTTGTCTATGCCGCGTGGAGTAAGGTCGAAGTATCGTCGAAGGATACAAATGCCGGCAGATGTTACTTGGTGAAAAATTCCTAGCTCAACCGAGTCGGGCGAGCGCAATTTATTCTTATAGGTGACTCGTCGAACTCGCGGTGGTCGAGTATTTCAAACGTCCGCTTTTCATTTTGCCAGCTACTAGATGGATGCATTTTAACGACGTGATCATTTTACGAAAATACGTTAGATCTCCATCCTCTTGCCTTTTTCTTGCCTCACTCCCCGTCTCTGTCTGTTCGCCTCATTTTTCCTTGCCGGGAAAAATCATTCCCATTCGGGGAATATTCGCGCGAAGATGTAACGAATATTTCAACGAAAACGCGGTTGCGAACAGGGAGGATCAACTCGTGGAGGATTTTTATTCGTGTGTTCGTGAAACGGGAAGTCGAGCTGGGAACGGCATGAAAATCTTGACGTTAATCGCGTCGGGTATGTGTACGCACTCCAGGTGATATTCTCTCAGTGGCGGACATTTATTGCTCTCTAGGTAATGCTTTTCCCTAGGCCGTAAACAGGTCATAATTTACGGATCCGCTTCGACTCTAGATTCTGCAAGAATAATTGTTGGAACATGATATTATTACAGCGCGCGGCTTCGTTCGTCTCTCGTGCAATTTCCCGCGAACTTTGACGCATAACGTAATTCACAGCGCGCCGTACTTCGTCACTGTTTGAGGTTTTCATTAGACATTTCAGACTTTTAAGGTTCGGCTTATACGCTTCCTCTATTTCCAATATACACGTTTTAATGACATTTAATTGCTTTGCATAAATTTGTACATAATACGCGTATTTTGTCGACGATCCTTTACCACCCATCGCTCGTCTTTTTGGAGATGGTTTTTACATTTGCGTTAGATTTTCATACAGATGGAATTCATTTTTACATTTTTCATTTTTACAAATATCAAGGTGTCGAAAGTCGGGTTTGCTCTACCAACAACTATCTCTTGAGCGAGTACCTGCCACGAGTGGCATCCAGCCTGTGGTCAGTTAGTGGTTACTAGCGGTCACTTTCTCCAAAATCGTTCCTGCTGAACTACCTGACTATCGCGGACGGTTCTGTGGCATTTTCTCTTCCAGTTCCAACTACTTTTATGGGCAGTGTCTATCCCAGATCAGTGATCGGAAATAATCTCTCATCCCACGAAGGTTTTCTCCATCGGCAATGCCTCATTGACATCGCTATTTTTCTCGCGATGAAATTGCGACCCAGACAAATTTCAACGTCTAAAGAAGCAGTCCGAATTACATAGAAAATCTAATAATTCGTAACAGCCGACACAGAGGAAATTATTGGTTATTCGAGGATCGGTGTAACAGCCTGGTCTTGAAATGCTTTGAAATGCACGCTAATACGAAAGATTGGCAATTCTTCTGAAATATCCTCTTATAAAACGAGGTACGGTTAACGTTCAGAGATACCTTTCCTTATGACTCTCTTTTCGCTGTTCCGTTTTTACGAACTGTACCAGCTACTTATAATTCCGAGACGGATCTGTATATGTGTACATTATACACGCGATACGAGTAACGAGCATACAAAGTGCTTAACACGTTTTACCGGCGCACAAAGGTTGTCCGCATCCGACAACTTAAGATGTACTCGTATCTCGAAGACGTGCTTTCGTTGATTCCACTTTTCGTTTCTTTCCGTGTTTTGTTTCACCGTTGTCTACCGCAACTCGTGTTCTCAACCACGCGCAAACGTCATTTGCGGACGTGCTTTTGCACGACCGCGAGTACGACACATCCGTGCACTCTTTCTCTACGCGGTTTCGAAAAACGCGTGTCCGTGCACGGTGTGCACACACGTATTCGAATGTGTAAGGTCGCGCGTGTGCGTGCGTGTTCGTTACGTACGCGAGGACGACGACCACACGACGACGTCGACGTCGACGTCGACGTCGACTACGCGTCTGTTTCCATGGTTACCGTAGACGTGGGACCAGGGCCGTACGCCTTCAACCCCACTTCGATGATGATGTGCGGTACGGAGGATCGAGAGGGGTTGCCGAGGAAGGGGCTGGCCGCAGGCGAATTAAGAGTTCGAAAAGCTTCCATCTCTCCACCCTGCTCACCCTTCCGATCTCTTCTTCCCTCGCTTTCACTGCTTTTCTCCTTTATTTATTCTGCCCTAATCACGAACCTCCGAGTAGCTTTCTCGCGTAGCTTGTCGTCTCTTGACAAAAAATCCTGATTACATAATTCCCCCGACATCAATTTCATTCTAGTCAACGGAATTCCCAGGAGAATCGCATTCAACCGATGGGGTTGTGGCCAGGGGTTTACTTTCTTAATGATCGGTCGATACGTTATTTATTCGACGCTTTAATTTACCGATTTATCCGGCCAACACGTGGGATGCTCGCGTATGCGATTCGTTCCGTTTTTCAGTTTTTCCTTGTCGTCGTAAATATTGCAGGTAGCCGTGCCTTTGGCGCTGCGAACATTGAATAATTCTTGCTATATTTTTTGGATCCATCTCTCTTGTCGTTTTTTGCCGTTTGAACAATTCTTTAGAGCACAGTAGGAATAAAGTATCCCTTTACGGATGAAATTCTGCGGAAACAGGATTTTAAAGTCTCGTAATTAAACTTTAAGCAACAAATCTCGAAATGAAGAGTAACCGTAGTATCCGCCAAGCGAAACGTGCGTTTCTTTTCAGTCGCGAGAACAACGAGCGTTCCGTACGTTGTAATTCGACAAATTATTGCCGAATACGAATTCCATGATCACGTTCTAATTACTAATTACATTTTCACAACCGAGAGGCAACTTTCGCAGAATACGTGTAATCAAACGAAAATTACGATTAATGGGACTGATTGTTCTCAGAAGTCGCGATGGCTTTTGGAAATCGAATCGTGGAGGGATGCCACAACTTGGAACAGGGTTGCAAACACGCGAGATTGGATATCAGACGGTAAGCGTGTTGATTAGTAGGCGAAACGTTCTTATTTAGCGTCGGTCGATGAAAGTGTTTGATAAAGTAGCAATATAAATAGCTCGATGACTCTTAAATCATTTATGAGCTCGCCAATCTGTCAGGAACGCGCTGTGATAATGAATCGTCATTACATCGCTTTTTACGCCCCTTGTCTATTCGTCGTCGTTTTTGCAATCATCGTCTATTGTTCTGCGAACACGCAGACAGTATCGCGTACAGTTCGCGTCGTCACGAATCGCGTCGCGATTCATCGAATTTATCGAGCCAGAATCTATCGCGTGTATTCTTCCTCTCTTGCATTTCGAGCGAGCGACGAATTTACATCGGGAAATGGTTTTTCTTTCTTTCTTTTTTTTTTTTTTTTTTTAAATTATATCCGGGAACAAATGTTTAGCAGTGATTTAAGGGTGGTTCGTGCGACACCAGAGACAACAGGACTTTAGGCCGAAGGGGGATGAAAGAGGGTGAACGAAGCGCGAGAGAGGTACAGACTGGTAGGGTGGAAAGAGAAAGCACGTGGCGGTAAGTGTCAGTTCTTTTGTGAGCATATAATACATCATCGATGCGGCGAGGGCTTTTAAGCTGTCCTGAAAATACCAGCCGGCTGTACGAGTTATTAATGTCCCAGCTCCTTATAAAGTACTCAATTTTCGTTCTGTACGGAAGAGAAATATTAGTCGTAATACGGGTACCGCCGCAACGAAACGCTGCAGTATATCAGACCCGGGGTGAAAATTACAGCACCGACGAAGATGTTAATATCGGTGAACTTTATCGTCCACACGCCGGAAGTAGGAACACGAGACACGGGGGCACACACTGTTTTGACAAAAGGGTAGACCATCGAAGTTTATCGCGAGCTTTGCAAAACGGCTCGACGTATATGGTGGATTCGCGTGTTTCACCTTTCATCGAATATATCGCGTAAATCACTGACTCCGGACCATCTGTGTAAAGGCTAACTCAATCGATTACCGACGTATCTTGTTCGATCATCGGGCGATTATTGAATCCAAGACAGATCGAACATCGTCTCTTTATATCGGGTCGTAGCGAAAGTTTCGTCCTTCGCTGTACGTACAACTGGAAATTAATTTTTACTAAAAGTTCGCGTTCGTTTATTTATGATATTTCGTACCACGCGGTTCGTTGGATCAAAATTAAACCGAATGATTAAATTAAATTACGATAAGACCAATGAAAAAGTTACGTCGCTTGCCACGTTATCCTCCAACTTTTTCAATGTAATCCTGATCGCCGCTGTAACGTACGGTATCGCGCAAAATTTTTCGATTATCCACGCTTTCCGTCATTTAATAGCAATCGAATATACATATCTCTAAGGAATATACATATCTCTAAGGAACGTTCTATTAACATCTTTTCTCAATTGCAATGAAAATAACAGCAAGCATCCTACCATTCGTTCGTTAAACGTCTTTTTATGACTCTTTTACGGTAGCGTACCTCTACTCGATTATGTTCTTCGATTCGAATTCTCTATAGTATTATATCGTTCTATGCAGCGTACGGTATTTCGGTCAAATATATTTCATCGTCTCTATTGTCTTGGATCGTGATTTCCTAATTTTGTTTTCAGTAGCGTACTGTCTTGCCAACTGGTCTTTTTAATACTCGGTAGACGATAATTCCAGCTCGCAAGAACAACGAGACGACAGTCGAAGGAATTTATGCAGCGACCAACGATTTATCCAATATCGTAGAATACGATTACGAGAACGGTAAGCAGGCAGTTTCATTTTCTACAATGAGCCGCGCTTATCAACGGTGACGCGATTTCTATGAATCATTCACGAAGAGACCACGATCTTCGCGAGTTTATGCGAATGTATCTTTAAAGCTTCGTCCGCGGTTTTGTACCCTCACGTATCGCCCTTTCACTACGATCGTGAATATTGAAATCACCGAACAACGAGCGAGACATACGCTTTAAGCAAACTTTTTATCGCGAGGACTTCTTTCGGCTTCGTATTCGGTTTCCTTTCATTGGTTCTTCGGAACGGCTTGTTTATAGGAATCTGTGGATAAAATAGAAAATAGTTCCCTAGAGGCAACGGTATACTTTTTTTCCTACAGACGTGATTGGAGTCTAGTTCTCCGGCTTGTATCCATCGTTCCTCGATCGCGTAAAAAAATGTCTTCTATCTGGAAACTTATTTCGAGGAAAGAAATCTCCCGTAATTTTTTAACGGCGCGTTCGTCTCTGTCCTTTGTTCGAATTTGAATGGCCTCCGAGCTTAATTTCGAACGATCCTCCTCGTTTCATCCTCTGCCTCGAACAGCTAATTAAGAAGTTTACGAAGATTTAATTATCTCCAGTTATATATAATGCGAAGTACATTCAGAGAGCGCGCTTTTGTTTTTTTGAAATAATTGCGGAAACATTTACCCTTATACGTCAGCCGTTTCTTGTCTCCTTATTCGCATTCTCTCCGGGTACTAAACAACACGCATTAGACAACGTAAAGTACGATATACGGTAAGTGGTATACCATAGCTCGTCATAAACCAAACAATTATCTTCTACGTAGTTGGATGTTATTCAAAATAAACGGCTGAGTGTATGTAGGTATTACAGGATAACTGCAGGATGGAGATATCGTCGTTGAAATTTATTTCTCCGCGGGTCTAATCCTACTAACGAGTATCGATTTTTAAATCGAGCAGTATTAAAAAAAAAAAAAAAAGGGCGTCAGCTTCTTCGGAATAGTACGCGGCCACGAGTTACGACGAACCACGTTGCAACAAACGCTTTCGAGCCCATCCCTCTGGCGCCACTCGAACATCCCCCTGTTATTTCCACGACAATGTTAGGTCACGGTATCGCTAATATAATTACACATTCGTGCTATCCCCACTGACAACGTACGGCTAACTGAAACGCAATTGCGACGATGTTTTCACGGTTGATACGACAGATGCTCCGCAAGGAAAGAAAAAAAGACGACGCGTTGGCGTAACGTCGCGCACGTTCGCGGGGCATATCTCGTGCGGGTCTGACGTTTTCCCTTCGAAGGGTTTCCTCGATGCATAAGGGATGGTAATCGTTGTCGTTGGTGGGAAAGAAGGGAAGAATCTAGACGGACGCGTGAAATAGCGAGCATCGTCGTCCGTAACGAGGTGTATTTTGCTGGCCGCATGTGCTTCTGTGTAGATCCGGAGTTGGTGGTGACGCGCGTGCCTGAATTCGACTGGATTCGACTGCGCGCGTAAAGGCGCGAGCGCGCAGCCGACCAGCGGCTGGGGTGGCAATGCTTTCGATAGTGGGGGACATCCTTGTGGCTTGGGTGGGGACGGCGGCTCAGGGGAAAACTGCGAGTGCTGGAGCACGCGGGTTGCCGAGAGACAGGGGTCGGCTCGATGGGTAGGGGGTAGGGGTAGCTCTGAATCCCTCGAAACTCCAACGATGCTCTCTCTCTCGACGACTCAGTTCCGAAAGCAGAGCCAGAGCCGAGAGTACACTCGAGGCGTGTTCGTATCGCGTACCGCGTCGAGCTTTTCCATCTGCTCCAGTCGTCGTCGTCGTCGTCGTTTCGTTTCGTTTCCTCTCGTGCACACGCGAACTCCATATATCTGACTTAATTCTCGATCGCGCGGCAGTCCGAGGATCGAGGAAACGTCGCGCGAACGACGGTGTTCCTCTACTTTCTAATTTCGCGAGTCGCTGTCCTCGAGGGGTGCTCGCACAAGGGATTTGAAAACGAAGTTTCGTCCCGGTACGTCACGACGCTTGGAACGTTCGACTTTGTTTAAATTTTTTTAGCATTCAGGAGGGAAGCGTTTAGAGACGCTCGGTTTGAGTAGCAGTCTCGCGAACAGCGAAAAAGGATCGAGTGCAGCGATGTTTCTGAAAGGATTTAGAAGGGCGAAAAGGGTCACGAATGTGTCTGGAAAGCGGATGGCTGTAAAAGAGTGAACGTGCAGCTGAAACCGCTGGCTTGGTGGTCTTTTTCGAGCAACAAAGCACTGGCCCTCTTTCTATCTCTCTTTCTCTGTTCCCTCTCTGTCTCGCTCTGCCTCTCGCTGTCTCTTTCTCTTTTTTTTCTCTCCATCGTTTTCAGGAATTCCGCTCTTGCCGGTGACAACGAAAGAGCTCGTCGATCGACTTTGCCGGGCACGTGTGTGCGTGGGCGTGATGATATTTGAACTCTCGAAGCCGTCAAAAGCCGGGCCCTTTAGCGGCCTGCGCTTTTGTTCCGAGTACACGTACTCGCGACAGGCATCTGGCATTTAATGGAGATGATCGCCGTTTTCCTTTGTCACCGAGTGGACGCGTTTATTTAATATCTAACGCCGTCGAAAGGCCACGTGTCTTCACTACCTTGCTCCATTTTATATTTATCGCGTTTTTGTCGTCCACTTCGTTTGCTTTCTCATCTCGAAACGCTCCGCGCGAGACGTCATTTTTCGCAAGACCGATACACGACACGTGCTTCCGATCCACCTATATGCTCCTATGTACCATTTCCTTTGTTCCTCGATCGACGTTGATGGCCCACCAGGAATAATCGAAAGAAAAGTTCTTGGCGCGATGCAAACGCGTTAACGACTTGTAGGTATCGACGAACGACTATCTTTACGAGTGAGTTTCCTTTTTCTCTCGTCTTTTTCTCTAAGCGGAAGTTAATGGACTGTTTCTTCGACGGAAATCGAACAATTCGAGTGGTAGAAACGGTACACGAGGGTGTAAACCATCGGTACAAAGCGAATGCACGATGCATATGCACAAGGGATTTTGTGTTGCCAGCTTGCGGACCGATGATTAGAGCTGGGAATAAACCGATAGCAAGATATATGGCTTCCGCAAATGTGTTTCGCGAACTACTTTCCTTAGTTCGTTCTGTGTACATTGTTCCCGTTCGACGACACAAATCTTGTAACATTCCGCGCCAATGTCTTTTATTCGTTCCTCTTTTCCTTTCTCGTTTTTCATCTCGGTCTTTGAATCAGCGCGGCCATGATAAATTAAACCATGTCGATTTATTAATTCGAGAACGCACAACATGTTGTATAATTGGCGTATAAATAGACAGGTAACGCGGTGACAGTTCGTATTTCACCACTGTCAGCTGGCTCTTTAATTTCGTCGAGCTGAATCGACGCGTTCGAGAATGCGCGTTACCGGGAAATTTTTAATTAACAACCGACCCTTCGAATTTGCGCGACATATGCTCCAACATCGAATCAGGTAAAATACGAACGATTCACGGTTACGATCAATTTTAAAAGGTCATACGTTTTCACGAAGCACGCGGCTGATTTATGCCGTGCCCTAAATACGTGATTCGTTTGAATCGTTCGCGACGAACCGGTTGACTTCGTTTCACCAAGGCGACGATATCGTTTCTCTCCTTCGATCGCGCGTAAATCATCGTTCTCGAGAGTAAACGTTAAGTGACTCGCACGGCCCATTAAGTACCTCCGTGGTTCGATATTATTTTCTGCTACGTACGTCGACAACATTGTCGTCTATCTATTTCCACGGGTAAAAAGTAGCTGAAATCGTGTTCGATATTCCACTATTAACGACCAACGATAAGTTTCAAATTCACGCGTTCGTTCGATGTAATTCTACCTCCGTAGAGATGTTCGACGCTTTCGAAAAGTTCGTTCAAACGACAGGATCGAATCGCCAGACAAATCGTGTTAGCTGTCACGAATAAATTCGGCATCGGATGATCGAGCCGCTCTATCGTATCCAGAATCGTGCACCGGTTCTTCGATTTAAGTTACATCACCTACAACGGCGCTTTAGTGCCAAAGTTTAACAAGTCCGTTCCGTCGACGTTCCGCCCGAGGAGATTCAACCCGAGCCCCTAAACTCCGATAATTGGCTGGGCACTATGCATTCAGTGAAATTGCATCGGCTGCTTTGATGGTCGTAAAGAATTCTCGTACAAAGAAACCCGAGCGATTCTTTTTATCCGTTCGAATTGAATCCATACTCGGTACTTAATTGCAAACAGACGACGAGAAAGTACAGAGATAGGGGCTGGCTCTTCGGAGTTCGGGCAGGAATTCTTCGGAGAATTCTTCGGAGAGGGCAGAGAAGAGAGAGAGAGAGAGAGAGTCGTGATTACTTAAGCAGAGTCACCGTGAATCGGTGTAAAATTATCTCATCTAGTTACGTGTATCGAATATTACAGAGATCGCGGAACGACGATGGTGTCCGTGACGAGTGGAGATCGGCTGCGTTTGGTCTTCAATTCGACGACGGGACACCAATGAAGCAGGAAGATCGTGCGACGAAGTGACGAATCGGTTAAACGTCCGAGTCGGTTTCGGTGTTAACAGGAGGCACGAGAGCTTCGCGAGTTACGATGCGCGTGAAAAGTTGACGACGCCATGTGACGCGAGTAAAACCTCTGGGATTCTGGTGCGACAGCATAGTTGCACTGATGCTGGATTGTACGACGTGGTCGTCGCTCGAGTGGTTCCTTTGCCACTGGATGACAGCCGGATGTTTGCCAAGTGACAGTGCTATCCTCGAGAGTTAAACTGGAAAAGGACCAGTCGTTTGTGATCGAGTCACGGTGCTTCGGTGAGGATTACTGCGAACGATAGAAAATCAGTAGTGATGCCGTGATGGGCTGCAGCTCGGGATCGTCCTTTCTGGCTACGCTCCTTGTGGGTGGATTACTCTACGTCGTCTTGTTTTGCGAAACGTCCCACGCAACCAGTGAGTAATTTAACGTAATTTAAATGATAATGTGGTATACCATTAACTTTATCTAGTCGCGAAATCGTATTCGTATTTCGTATTCGTTTAACGAGCAGTTAAGGGAATATGAGATTCGACGAGCGGCTTTATCGAGATTCGACAGACGCCATTCGACGTGCGTCGTGGGAACGGTTTTACGAGTTCTAAATTGATGTAGGTCAATATTTTCGTAACGCGAAAATACGTTCGCGGTGGATGAAATGATCGAAGGAAAAGACGAACTTGATAACAGGCTCTGGCACGGCAAAAGGCGAGGACTATCGGTTGACCATGGAGCCGACTTTATCTCGCCGCGTATTTTCAATGATAATACCGTTTATTGTTATAAAAACCATGCGTAACGCTTTCTTCGCTTTCAGACTAAACATCGTACCGACACGCTCCAAGCATTCGAGAAACTTTATTTTCTATGTAAGCTTCCTCTTGCCGAACTTGGAATCTCTTTTCAATCGGAACATCGATTGTTTCGCATAATATCTTGACTTCCCGGCCAAGCGTAAACACGCGACGATCGTCCACGTTTAACGATACCCAAAATGAAACTTCCAATTTCCTTCTATTTTTTCTTTTTATACGATATTCCAGCAAAACACGTTTAATCGCGTCTAGAATATCAGCGGAACTTTTTCCCTCGTTGATCCCGATCGTTCCGAAACGACTTTTAAAGCGACAATAAAAACGCGCCCGCTCTGTTTATGATACTACTTGATCGTAGAAAATATAGGCTTCTAGAAAAATAGTAAAAGATATCGCGGCAAGGTAGAAGGATAAGGGTGGAAACGAACGCGAAAGAATAAGATGGTGGGAGAATGCGAGGACGTAACGAGACACAACGAAACGAAACGTGATGAAATGGCCTGTTTAGCTGGGATATACGCGACGCATCGTGAAAAGGCAGGAACGATACAACGGAATATAACCCCCTTCTCTTGTGCTGGCTTGTCGTATCCAGCCTGCACGAGGCTGGTGGACCGACAAGGGTAGAAGAGAGTGAGTGAGAGAGAGAGAGAGAGAGAGTAAGAGCAAAGAGGGCGTGAACGGGGTGCGGTGGTTTGGCTCAAAGGACGTTGAAGCCAGAATGGGATGCGGACGTTGTCACGGTGGGTGTGAGATGGCTGATATTCTCTTGTTTTCCTTTTCTCTTTCCTTCCCCCTCTTCGTTTTTCCTCCTTTTTTTTTTGTCAAGGAGAATTCTCTCTCTATCTTTTTTTCGTCTTCGCTTTAGTTTTTTTCGTCCGGTTCCACCGTGTAGACGACTAATGTTCCCTCAGCGCACTTGTCCTTGTTCATTTCGTCGACGTGGCGGACAGTCGGAGTAAACGCAGACGAATAGTATTATAATTATTCCCATGGTAGCGCGTCGCCTTTGTAGCTTTTATCGCGAGTTCGCTATAATTTCAATATCGATGCAGTTATTCCCTACAATATTTCTAATTTATAGTATAGAAGAGCATCGTTTGGAACGATATCTTTCCTGTTTCCTGTCTGTTGATTCGTTATAAAAATTAATATTCATAATAATAAGTTCAACGTACAATTTATACCTGTCTTTTATATCTTACGCTTTTTCCTCTTTCGTTGCTCGAGCTTTACGAGGAAAATACGCGTGTCTTACGAGTCTGATCGTCTGTTTACACGTAGAAATATACTCGGAAAGATACCAGCCAACCGACAATTAAATTTCATTGTAAATAGAACGTTTCCCGGTATTATCAACGTGCGTCGAGTTTCTAGTTTTACGAACGTGTTCGTATCGTCTAAAACATCGATTCCGTTCTCTCCTTCGTTTCGTCTTTTGTTCATCCTATTTACAACACCGCACTTTTGAGGAGACGCAAACGTTAAATGATGTCACAGTTATTTTCATAAAACGGGATGGCCACATTTGCATCATTTTCTAGCGTGTTCTGTATTATTATTTCCAATGTCGCCCGACCACGGTGTGCTTCTGCGTTCTTGAAAAATGTTTGTGGACAGTTTCTTTTCACATCAGTCCTTTGCATTCTGCCTGAGCAACGCATCTCTTTCTCGTTCTTTTCTTGTTTCCCAACTTCCCCTCTAGAATTTTCTCTATCCTCCTCCAGGAGCGTAATAACTATTCTTATTTGCCGGCGAATCCTGTTTGTTCTCTTTCTTCCTTTCTCTTCGTTCTTCTTTCTGCTGGCGTTCTTCCGCGCATATTCTCAGGATGTTGAATGGGTTTCTGAAGGGCACTCGAGTCCACGTTCGTCTAACTTTTTGGGTCAGTTTCGGCTATCACCATTTGCTACAACAGATGCTTCAATAAAAGTTCTCAAGCCCCTTTTCTCGGTGTCGTTACCTGAACGCACCTGCGATCCCGTACTTCTTTTTTCTTTTTCCTCCGATCCATTGACTTTCCATGAGATTGATGATGCTTTACCTGGCGACTTTGTTCTGTAGTCCTCCTCTCTCTCTCTCTCTCTCTCTCCTTCTCTGTCCCTGTCCGCCCGGAGAAAATCGCTCCTTTTATTCGTGGAAATTCAGGAACGAAACGGAAGTAACGAGAGGTAAAACAGTTTTTCGAGCGAGCATTCGAGTAGGGAAAAATGAATCCGTTGGAAAACAATAACGATAACGGTACCGAGAGGCCCGCGTGTACCGATAATACATCACATCGGTCGCCCGATGAAAAATGGCTTCACGTAGAAACAATTTCCTGTAAAATATTATGGATCTAATAAACTCGAAGCTTTGTCCTCTCAATTTATCGGGGCTCCATCCGAGCTCGGACTGGTTCGATGGCGCGCGCGAGCAAACATTTTACACCGCTCTTGCGACGGATACAACGGCAGATTAATCAAATTGTGAACCTTTTTTTCCTCTCCTTGTTTCTTTCGCGAATGTAACGACCGAATCGGGTCCTGCGGTTGTCAGCCGCCGTCGAATTACGAAATTATCGACCGGCACATTTTGCCTTGCTCCCGTGTCTGGCTTGTTTCGTTTTATTGGCGTTTGCTCGTTTCAGCGTGAACACCGATATTACGCATTAGAGATTACGTGCTGCCATGCCTGCGAACTGGACTGTCGGCGCGTTCGTTTCGCAAAACCATCGGGCTGCATTCAATCGATACAACTGCGCTTCCATGGAATTATGAGCATTGCCCTGGCATCGGGCTTTTATTTGTTTTCAAGATTTATTTCGAAAATCCCGTCGCTTCGAGTGCATTATACGTACACGCGACGGCATTATGTTGCATCAATCGTATCGCCTGTTTCGCGCGGGTATCGCCCATTGTCAACGGAACTTCCGACTTCGTAGATGTATCACGCGCCTCCAGCATTCGGGTTTAATGAGATTCGACTAACGCGAAGAAATGCGACGAATCGATCGTTCGGATCAAACGAGGAGAAACGCGCGCTCTCGAATGTTGACAAATCTTTCTACGCGTTTATTAACACGATCTTCTCGCACGATAATTTATCAGCTAATAACATTAATAAATTCACCACTTACAGATTGTAGTTTATCGACTTTTTCTTTTTTTTTCATTCGTCTTACAATTTTGCATGGAATACGATAATCGGACGATTTAGATTACATTTCGTTTGGTTTATTGCTAATCTTGTCGGAAGAGAATCTACTGGCATCGGCAGGTAATTTCTGATTTGTAACTTGTACAATTTTTTTGTTCTCATCCCGTTAGTTCAGTCGCGCCAAAGGATTCAGTTCCACTCGCTTCTCTTTGTTTTCGTTTTCGTCTCGACGATTTCGTGTCGCTTTAATGGAAGAGAGCGATTTAATTATCCGGACGCGTGTAACATTTGTAAGATCCATAAGTTAAATCCTGTCGACCTCGTAGCGCACTGATGCAGGCGAATGGAAAACAAAAAAGCTAATGCTTGTCATCCCGTTGAGATAATTAATATCCATTTGAGCCAATAAGCTGCAAGTCACTGCTGCAAGCTGCAAGTATGTAGGAACGCTCGATTCATCTTTCGCTTCTTCGTCCGGGCATTTCCACGTTGCAATCTCTGTTGCGTGTAATTCACGCTTATACAGAATTTTCGTCTACGCAATCATTATGTAGACGCAATAAAGTACATTGAATGCTTTTCACGAAATTAATTACAATAGCTGAGTTAACGATGGAAACTCGCAGTACCGTGAAACGTATTGTGTCACGATGCACGATGAAGCCAAACGTGCTTAATTAGCATCTAGATTACGCATGTCGGTGCGTCAAACATTTTATTTTACAGAATAATGACAGTTCTTCTAATTAATATATCTCTCGTCTATTTATCTTCACAAGAATAAAGCATATTTCGGGCTACAACTATGGCAAGGTTGGAATTGGACAGAGTATTATCCCTCGCGTACCATTGAAATTCGCAGCGATAAATTTGATAAATTACGTCTTGTGCTCTCTATACGTTCGATATTAAATTTCGCTTTGCAATTTCGTAATTACAAACTGTTAGAGCTTTAAAAGTGCGTCTATTGCCCCGGGCAAGTATTCGTGTAAACGCTGCTGAATCATTCGGATGTAAAGGCGTTAAGGGTCAAGAATCGAACTCGCGCACACTTCGAAACACGAGTGTCACGCGTTGAATTTGTCGCTGGGTTCTCGCCACCCATCCTTTTAAATATCTTTGCGTCAGCGTTGGCAACAGTGACATTCCCAGACTGCTTGCCATACCGATAAAAGCAGTGTATCTTGCGGATGCCAGGGAAAAGTGCCTTTAGACAGCCGAGGGTATCTACCTCGAGAAAAAAGTACGATAGGTATTCGGAACAGACGAGTGGATAAAACGCGTATTGCCGAAGATTTATCAATTCGTTTAGCGAATAAACGTTGAATCAGAAATCTTTGATTCGCGTGGAATGCGGAATCCAACGTTCTTACGTCAAGCTTCTGATCAAGGAGAAGGATCAAGGTTTGATGTTGCAGCTTATACCTTCCACGCGATTACCAGCGAATCAGGACGAATGCGAGGAGGAAGCTGCGTCTGTTCTTGATGTTGACGATCCGTTCGATAAGACCAGTTTTAAAGGATTCGTCGACGAGAAGGAGGATTCTGCGGTGACGGTTTCTAATTTTTCCGCTTGTTACCGGATAGCTGTTATCGCGTTATTAATGACGTTTCCCGCCATCTTCGTATCAAACCCTAGTTTGAGCGTAAAGTTACAGCGAACGTCTTCATTGGAAACGACGGCTGATCCGATCATTTATTTTACGGGACGACTCATTTCTCGTACATTACACCTACCAAAGATTTATGTATTTTCGAGGATAGAACTGTGCTATCTGCTTTATGACTCGGCAGATGAGCGAAATGGCTTCCCACCCTCGCGCTACCACCATCCTCATCCTCGTCCTATGTACTCCCAAAGGAGTCCTTTCTGGCAACGACCGCTGTGCCGCTAAAGCATCGACAACTTTTAATGCTCCCTTTTGATTTCCTGTTCTCTCTGTGACGTTCCTTCGCTGTCATCGGCTTCGCGTTTCTTTTTTCCAGCCTGCCTTTTTTAATTGGTTTACATAGTTGATCGTATCCGTGTCTCAACTATAGAGGGAGCATCACGGCAGACGCTAGCAACAAAACGACGTTTAATTTGCCGAGATCTGTTCGCGAACATGGCGAATAATAATGCTTCCGCGTCTGATAGATCGTGTCCGCCGAGTATAGGAATTTTTCACTTCGGTTAAGACACAATTTCAGCGTAACGAACGTGCTATACGTTCGACGAGGAATTGATGGAATACGCTTCTGTCGTCCTAGTTAGTAGGGACGAGGTTTCGTGTTCGGCTCGTCATTTCTGCTGACACTCACAAACCTCGAGCACGGTTCGATTCGAGATGCAGTGATTGATGTAACGATCGTTTTATCTTCGTCTTTTTGTTGACGAACACGCCCGGCATTTCGAGGCTTCGACGAAGGCCAGGGGAAGTGCAGCGGGACTGACAAATCCCCCGGTAACTCTAGTACTAAACAACTAACTAGTAATATAGAGAAAGAGCCCGTTGTACGCGTTACAACGAAATTAAACGATTCGGCCCGCTTCAACGTATGGCTCTCTAGATCGCGATGTTTCACATAAACGGCAAAGATTTCATCGGAATTGACGTTATTTTGTAAAAATACGGGATAAAGATAGCGGCGGTACGAGATAGATTTAGGCAAAAGTACAAGATAAAGATCGATCGCGTAGAATTACCCTGACTAACAACGTTACGCTCGCGGATCCATCGCAAACGTTACGTGTTTGAAATCTACGGCAGAAATGGTTGATATCTGATGAAATAAACGATCGTATCCACGGTAATCCGACGCGTTCATGGAAACCGTGGAATCTTCCAGGGAACGTTTACAAAGGCGCCTCTTAGCGGTAATTTTCGCAGAATACTCGATAAGATCCGACGAGAGCAGGCAGAGGTACGCGCGCTAATAAAATAGCCACTTTTGATCCTTTGATCCGCGATTTCGATGGGTGCGAATTCCGGGCAGTTCTTAAACTGCGCGAAAATTCTTGCGACCGTTCGTTCGTCCCTAGTCTTTTATCTTGAATCTTTCATGAAGATGCAACGGTCCGCGAATGGTCGAACGGATACGTCGATGCGCATCCGGACCGTGATAAGCAAGTTCCTCTGTCATCCATATCGTGTCGGAGCTGCTACGTTCCGGTGCATCAAGATAGGAGTAAATATTGGATCGACGACGATCGTTTCCTTCGATCCTTTCCTCTCTGGGGCTTTACCATTCCCTCCCGTATTATGTACGATGAAACCGCATCGATCGACCTGCGCCACGTTCGAACGTGGGGGCATTATCTGACGGTAATGATGGCGCGTGCATGAATCGATGAAGAGACAAAAGAGGGAGACGAAGAACAGGCAGGAGAACGTAACCGGACAGAAACGGACCATCGCATTATCGTTGCATTCACGCTCGGACAAACCCGTTGAATCGTTATGGATAAGCTATTGATAGAAGAGAAAATGGTTAGTAACGTAGCGGTTCCCCTTCTCGCCTCTCTCTTTCTATCTTTCTTTCTCTGTCTTTGTCAGCACCCTCTCTGTGCCGATCCTAGCCAGCGGAAATTCGTATATTTTGACGTCATCACCACGAACAACCCCGACTGGTCCATTTGTAAAATGCTACGCGCTAGAATATTTCGTCGGGAATGTTTCGGACGAAATCGAATCGGTAACAGCATTGCACCATTCCGTCGAAACGATTTAGCGTAGCCGGTTGAAAAGCTTCAGCCTCGATTTGTTTCGCCCAAGTCAAACACTCTGTTTTCCATTGGAAGGTTTAAAAACCGGCGTAATAAAACTCACGCGCGTTTTCCTTTCTTTCTCTTCCTCCCGTCTCCTCTTTTTAGTTTTGTATTTTCCCGCTGTCTTTTCGCTTCTGTTTCTTCCTTTTCTTTCAGACGCGTCCCTATTAATATTGGGCGATAACATTCGAAATAACGTTCGCGTTATCGAGCGTTACATCGTGTCGATCGTTTCGCATTGCGCGCTACACGATCCCCTGTTAGCGAATATTTAAAGCCGATTTGACGACGACTCGCGTCAGACTTGTCCGTGTCTCCCGCTGCGAGGTTATCGTACGACAGAGACAAAAATACGTGTAGACGTAAAACCTGATTTACGTGCCGCATTTAGCGCAGGAACGCGTCGCGAATAACTTAGGGGAGAACTGTAAAACGACATCCGAAGAAACATTTCGTCGCGCGCGTGTCTTCGACCTCTCTATATCTTTGCGTTCTTTGAGTTCCGAGGCTCGAGATTCGTCGGAGAAGAGCGAGCAGATTGCCTTTTAAAAACGATCGCTCGAGCCGCATCGGGTGTGTCACGGTGCACCGATTGACTGGCTTTCGGGGTCGAGAATACGTCTAATGGACTGTTTCCGGTAATGCGATTGACTTTAATTACGACCCTCGAAGGAAAAAAAAGGAACGACGCGCCTTGGGTAGTGCGGGCTATTAAGTTTAATGGCCGCGCTAGGGAGAGTACAACGAGACATTAAAAATAATTGGTTAGAAAAGCTGTACCGTCTTCATGGAGCTCGACCTATCACCATCAGGATGCGTCAATATGAAACAGGTGGGAATCGTATAGACTCGATGAACAAGCAGCCGGACATCGATCAAGCCGTAGCCTTCTCCACGGTTCAATTACGCGTTTCATTCGTCCTGATCATTTGCGTATTCATTCGCCGATCGAAGATCGTTTTTAATCTGACGCTCCACTCGCCGTTATTCGCCGGACACTCTGTGTACTCGTTATCGCGTTAACTCGTTATTGCGTCGAGCTCGTTGTTCCATCTGATCGTGAATTTTAACACGACCACGGGCGAATCAATTTTGTATGAAAGTGCGCGACCGCGTACGAACGTGTACGCGCACTCGCGCGATCCAGGATATAACTTTCACTCGATGTTCCGCGGCCGAGTATTTTCCTTGAGAGGAAAATAAACGTCGGGTCGCGGCGCATAGCGCGACACAATCGAGCTGCGAAACTGTAACGAATTTCCGGTGAAACGCGACGCATAATGCAGCCGATACGATGACGTTTGCACAATCGTTTAAATAACACCCTCGGCTACATTTAGCGGCTACATACTTGACGATAAATAACATTTGTACTCGCTACCGATTCTCGACGGTCGGCCGTTCACATCGTTTATTTTTGATTAATTGGAAAGCTCGTGTCACCGTCACGTGTTGCCAAACACCCGAGTCGCGATACAATTTGCTCCGACACAGCTTCCGCTTTTTTTTTCCTTCTCTGCATCCACAGTCTCCTCGATTGCTCTCCATCGTATCTCGCATCCGCGTTGCTTCAAAGTACTTTCTAAAACAGACAGATTTCTGCCATATGCCATTTCGTTGCCGACCATTTAATACGATTTTTGTTTTACAATGGATTCTAACCGTACGAGCATCGATTCGTCGATGTTATCTCCGCATGCAGAGAGAAGTACATAACGCGTAATCGTGCAAGCATCTCGCCGTGACCGGTAATGCTCTGCGTGGTTTATTATATTAGACACCAGAGACTGTGAAGAGTCTCGGTTGATTTTAGTTCGAGGAGCCCAGGGGTTTCTGAATCGCAGATGTCCTGAACGTCCAAGGGTCCCAAGGGATCTTGGGGGTGCGCGGAGTGCCGAGATCCTAGTGAGTTACGCGATCTCTGATATCGTCAGATTTGCGAGATGGTCTAGAGCCTCTAAGAGTCTCGGAATTGCAGAAATTCTCTCGAATTCCCTTACTTACGAACCTGTTAGACCTCTCGCATCCCTGTGAGACTTTTAAAAAGTTCAATCTCTCGATGTAGAGAGGTGTTCGATGTAAAATTCTTATTAGCCATGAAAACCTACGTTCTTACGATTTTACGTAGAACCAATATTTCGATATTGTTTCGTATCGTTAATAGAAGAATCAAGCTTTTCTACTGCTTTAACGTTTCTCATTTTTCGAGCCAATACACGGTACCTATGTTAACAATATCGAAACAGCTTTGACGTTCTTTACCTTATATCTCGAATCAGCTACTTAATGGCAAAACAATAAATAACGTTTCTCTAACATGGAACAGTTTTACCGGAGATGGAAAGCTTTCACCGACGTTTAGATCGGTACTCGCGTTCTTTAATTAGAATACGAACTACCTATAAATTCGGCATCGCCGTCGAAAAGGGGAACAGGGAACAATTTCACCCCAAATTACTCGTACGCGCGAGTGGATAGTCGCATTGGGAAAGGAATTTATTGGATTGCGGAAAACGGTCGATTCGTTCGTTTCGTCGCGAGAAGGTCTACAAAAGGGACAGACAGCCGGTACGATAGGGTTAGCGTTTGCCAGTTAAAGGTATTTATCCTAATTGTAATTGCAGACTTACGGTTCGTTCACTTTCTCTCTCTCCTTCTTCCTGTTACTTTATAGATCTCTCCATCTACCTCTCGTATTTCCCTTTTCCGCTTGCAATCGCGGAACTGTTCTGTCGATTCTATCTCGTAAGGGAACCGATAGGGAAATAATGAAAGTTTAAGCATTCGGGAAGTTTCAGACGCGGATGGATCGTCCGTTGAAGACGTACTCGCGAGCGTAGCACCTCGAACGACAGATTCCATCGCGTTAGAAATAATTGCGTTATCATCGGTAAAAAGTTAATGGATATTCACGATGAAGAGGTTTGTTTCGCGTGATCCGCGAGTATGGTATGAAAGAGACGCACGCTGACATAGTAACGGCATTTTGTAGTCTACTTCGTCTACTTCGTCGTAGTCGCTCGTCGTAGTTGGTGTTGTGTTCGCGTCGCGTCGCCCGCGTAACCATGTCGCCAAACCGACTAATTTGCATTTAGAAAATGCCTGTCTCTCCCCTCGACATCCAACTACTAACGCTAATCTGATTTCTTCCCGTAAGCAGCAGTTTTTAACTGACGCTCGTCACGCCGTTGCCGCGTCCGTGGGAGCTTTCCGTTTCATCCGATTTCACGTCACGGGGACACGTTTGCAATTACACGGTTCGTTTATACGACGATCGTATCGCGTTAAACGCGACCGCCTTATACCGCAAGTTCCGCGCCACGCTTTTCAGTGTCACCCTGTGCGTATCCCGTTTCCGTTCCCTTCGACCGCGTACGAATTACTAGTCACGTAAATCCATCCACCTACGAGTTTCGCCTCCAGTGGATGGTAATCGCAGACCAAAACCCGAACGTTTCGTAACGGTGATAAATCGAGGGACGAGTATATCGTTGCGTGTCATTAATATGAATCGAATCGCAATCCCTTCGGCGTGAAAATTAATATCATCTTTGAAGATGGATAACTCGATTCATCGTAAATTCAAATTACCGACACGTTATACCGGCAGGGACTTTAACTGCCGCCACACCGGAAACCTGTTAATGCCGTCATTTTCATAATCGCCAAACGATAGCCGTAATCTTCCTTATTCATTCGTTTCTTCGCTTGGAATACATCGACGAAAGGACGAGAGAACGAATAAATGAATAAATGGAGAGCGTGACGCGGCTGAGACGAACGTAATGTTTCGTTCTGAAATCGGTCTCTGAGATAGCGGTTCGAATCAAGAAATTAATCAGAGCGGCGCGCTGTGTAGCGGCCGACGAGAGGAAGAAGTTGTGCCGCGCGAACAACAGCGTGCGGACGGACGAAGACGAGAATCGAGTCGTTTTGCATGTTCTTGTTATGCGCGTGCTGTATGAGTTATGGGAACTCTGTAGCGCCATTTCTGCTGCTAATGCAATTTTAATGTATGCTTCCGAATTAACGTTGGGGCAAGTAATGAAACTTGCCGACGTGTTTGAATATTTTTGTTTGAACGCGTCGTTGTTTATCGCGCGTTAGGAATTTCGAATTTTTCCTATTTGTACATTTTCTTCGAACAACATTTTCCTTCGTTTCACATCCGACAATTTGCTATTCCGCATCCACGGCCGGATTACAATTGTTTCGTTAACCGTTGGTGGAAATCGAGTTGCGGCGCAAGCCGAAGCAAAATAGTTTTCCGTTTTAATTGATTTACCATTTTAAAACACTTTTGCGTGTCGAAGTAAGCGCACAATGCACGATTCGAGTTTCGTCTCGCAGGTATATATGTTTATTCGTTTAAGCAAAAGTTTGAAATTAATTCGTTGCGCGTTCATAGACCTGTACACGCCGTGTACCGTGTAAGTACTTGCAGCATACGTAACTTGGGTAGAAGTCGCAAATGAGGATACGTTTTTATCCGTGAAAATATTAATTAGAAACGTTTGTAAAGCCTGCGGCGAAATAGCTTATAGTTTTCGTCTATGCGCGTACTTCTTCGCCATTTTTGTTTCGCTGGTTTTAGAAATTGTCCCAGTAATTTGCAGGAGAGCAGAACAAACAAGTGGAAACTTTTCGTTTTGCGGACGCAACGGCGGGCAATATTGTCCCACGGAAATAGAGAATTCTCTCGTCGACCAAGTGATTTGTCGTAATTACGGATTTTCGCTTCCCCCTTTTTCCCAGCTTTTCGTTTCTTCGTTTTCTCTTGCCCTCCTTTTTCCCCCATAATACGGTCTCAACGCCCGGATGTAACTCGGGGTTAAAGAAAAAGCAATAAAACCGTCCCGATAACGGACTTATCGAAAAATAATAAGACATTCTCCGTAGGTTGGCCCCTCCGTTTGCCGATCGCACAGGACGTGCCCCGCGAACTAGTACGGGCCAGAAGCTCTATCCACTCTTTCGCACAATCATCGTGTTTAGTCTCTCGTATTACATCGTAAAACGCATAATTAGCCAAGCAACGTGCGCATATAGTGGATATTGTGAATTCGATATCACTGATATTGATTAAACAGTAATGTTACTTTAATATCAATTTGATATTATCCGGGCTTTCGATATTAATTTATTTTCACGTTACTTTGGATAATGCAGCTGATTCGACCTTTTCTACCAATGAAAATTAAAATGCATTCGCAAAGAAATTATTGCTCAGTGTTTTTACACGAACAACGATCGTCGAATCGTTTATCCAATTTGTTAACGATACCTGAACCGTAAGATTATTTTTACGCGATTCGAACAGGATGCGATTCTTCGTTCGCGAAACGCGACAATCTCGTTAATTTTCTACTATATGTGCACCGTATATATCTGAATGCAACGAACGCTGTTCGTTCGGTTATCGCATCGCAAAGACGCGACGATGAATTTTTTAAAAGACTAGCTACGCTTTGCCAGCGCCACGGTGGTTGCCTCTCTTATTTTCTCTCTGGAAAAGTCAACGCGCGTTACCTTACGGAAGATTCGATTCGAGTGTTATTAAAGCATTTCCAGCATCGCATTCGTGAAAGAATTACGAGGCACGGTAATAAGGACCGGCAGACTTCTAGGCCATGGTAATAACGTGCAAGAATTCTGTCTCGTGTCTTTCCTTCCGCTAGTGGTACTTAATTGGACTCGTTTCCGTCTTCTCAGAAATTAATTGAAATTTTCCCTGATACTTTCGTTCTGTGCTCCAACACGACGGAATACAAAAATCCGATGAAAAGTCCAACGGAATAATTCAGGAATTACGACCTTTCCGTTCTTTATCTTCCTATCAAATAAAATCGTTTGCTGTACAAGCGGACGCGGATATTAGATCTCCATCTAAACGTTTTGCTCGGCTGTCGTCGTTATTTTCCCATGAAAACACATATCCTTCAGCCATGAAAGTTTGTATCCGTCAAGCAATCGATATATTCGACTTTCTATAACGCGAGTTCGCGTTAATCAAATAGCGTGGCAAATAGAACGAAAGTTAAACGTAAGTACATAGAATTGTCGAAGTAGTTACGTAACACTCCGGTGACTTTTGAAATTCTGTTTGTTCGGAATAAGCGGCAGGAAAATTTGATTTGTACAAGCGGCAGGGCGAGAGGGAGGGAGGGAGGGAGGGGATTGCGAGACGGGACGGAGAATCTACGATAGTTTAGCAGGGTTGATTAGTTCATCAATCAACGACCGAGTGTTTACTCCTTCGGCGTCCGATCAATTACTGACTGATCCACAGCGTCGGGTCGTAGGGGACGAACGTCGCTCAACGTTGTTTCGTGCAACGACGGTGCTTCGTAATTTTGAAGCGTCATGAGGTCATTGATGGATCGTCTTCGCTAACTTTCTTTGTACGCTCCACTTCTGCCTTTCGCCGCTTCTATCTATCTATATCTAGAGTTAATCGTCCAAGTGCATCGCCTTAAGAAATTAGTTTGTCGCGAACATCGCTGGACGACGACGACGACGACGACGACGACGACGACGACGTTCTGTTTCTTTCCAAAGAAGAAGACTCTACTTGTTTTTTCTCTGACGGGGCTAGGTAATGTCGTAGCCGGCAGCGAGTCTCCTCTCGCGAAATTAAATTGGTCATTTGTCATTTGTTCGTCGATCGCGACGGCGTTTATAGGACAGCGAGAGCAAACAAAAGGAAAACGCGTTCCTCGAAGGCATCCAAGTTTTTTCAATTCGCAATTATCCTGACTTTCGATGGAACACGGAAGACAATGGCCGACGTAATTTCGTCGTCCACCGAAATCGGTAAGGGAGCCCGAAGAAATTCTTCCGATGGATAAAAACTCGTAGAAATCAAGGACCGATGATATCCGTTAGACTTGCTCGTCTGCTTGTGTTTTGTATTCTTCGAAGTTCTTTCGCGTTTCCATTATTCTAAGGCCAACGAAAAAGTTTCGACTTGCCGCGGATAGGAGTTTCGCTCGGGAAAACAAGAGGATAGAGAAGAAGCGAAATAAAAGAACAATGTCTTGGTTTAGATTCGTTTCCTTCGAACGGATATTTACTTTTACGAATTAAAATTAGAAATTGCAAAAAATACAGCACAGCGTCTCCACCGTTTCAACCATTTTCTTCAAACTTTTCCTATTTCTACCGCCTCGTTTTTTATAACCGTGCACCGGGACGAAATTTATATCAAAATTATTCCGGCTAATATCGAGATGACGAATTCCATGGCGTTAAACTCGCACGATTAATCATCGCGAGACACGTATTTATGCATACAAACGCGTTCAAGCCTTCGCGTTGCGGCGGCTCTAATTCGAAGTAATTAATTCTTCCGTTCCAAAAATTGTTTCACTTGGCCCGTGAATATACGAATACGTGGGAGATTTCCGTTATCTGGAGTGGCCGTTTCCCTCGACGCTTTATCTACGTTCGAGAGATCCCGAGAGCGCGTCTCGTTTCTCGTTTCTCTCCCGTTGATGCTATTTTAACCCCGAGAACTTGGTATTTTCTCCTTCGTACGTAACTCCGATTCGGCAACCACAGGAAGGAAGAATCACGATTTGTATCTGTGGGCAAGCAATGGCATCGCGATTGGTCGATCATGGTATCTCCATGACCGCCGAATAAATCTGTTTCGGAGTTCGAGTACCGATATACTCGTCGAATTTCATCCGAAGGGTCGAACGTCTGTGTCGTCGTCGTATCACGTAAATTTCTATACTTCTATCCCGCGAGTAATCAAAATATACCCGAATTTTTATATCAGTTTTAAGACGTCCTATCGTATTCGTTTCTTTCGTCGTTCTTTCATCGACACGATCTTTTTCTCGCACGATCGTTCGTGTTACGTTCTAAAGTCTGAATTACATATATGGCGACGCTTCTCCGGCGAACGCGGTTCATTCTTTTCACGGTAATTGCACTTGTCGTGGAACTTCTTCCCTCGAGATTATATTTTTATGCAGCTTGGTTAAAATTTTGACACGTCCCGTGGCATTTGTTTCCTTCGCCGTTGAAATGAAGCTGCCGAGAAACGTGCGGCCGCTACGTGTCTACGAGTAGAACATGCGCACGATTACCTCGCACAACATACCAAATAGGATGGTACCTAGGACGAAGATTTGGAAAAACTAGTCGAGCGGAGAAAACGTTTGTCGATACTTTTATCTTTATTCAGGTACAGTAATGTGCAAAAATCTTGACGGTCCGCGTCGCTATTTTTATCATGAAAACTAAACATATTTCTAGGAAATATCTCTAGGTACTGTTACGTGGAATATTTAGATACAACCTTCGTGCTATTTCTTGGTTTACAAACTTTTTAAAAATGCTGCAGCAAATAGAGCCCTGCTCCAAATTTGATAAAACACGCACGCCACCATTCTGAATAAACTAGCAGAGAAGACAGTAAAAAATGGGCGTCAATTTTTTCTGAAATATTGAAAACTGAATTTATTACATCATTATTCAACAGCGACGTTGAGAGAAATATTACTTGAAATATTAATTCGAATAAATAATCGAACGTGTTTCGAGATGATTAATTTTCGCTCTAAATGTTTCTCCAGAAGAAATAACGACAAAGTTTAAGCAATATCAAGTATCCATAAGAATATCATAAAGGAAATATTTTCGCTCGATACATAAACGATCCAAAATCTAAGACTTTTGTACGTTACAGTACTTTATAAACCGCGCGATATTTTCGTTCGAGAATCTATCGAAGTATTAGCGTCGGCAAATTACATACTTTGAATTTTAAATTAATAAGTATGTTGTCGGTTGTGAACGCTTGGAAGGGAAAATATTCGGAATAGTGGCGAGTGGTAATGCAATTTAGAGACGGCACACAGTGACTTCTCGTGTTCGCGGTGAAACTTACTGCGATTTGATGCAAATCGAATCTTCCAAACCTCTCTCCTGTGTCTTCCAAATATCGCGCCTCTCTCACATAATAATTGTGCTCTTCGATCGCAAATTCCGCCGGGGCAATTGCACGAATAAACATTCTCCTTGAAATAATCAAGCAGATAGAATTACTAAATTGCGGCGGGGCTTGGTTCGGAGCGGACGAATCTACATAAACGAAACTGTTTTAAGTTGTTTTATCGAGTGTCGCTGAAATTTCACGAAAAGCAATTCAAAGGGAGATTTTATGTACGACCATTTGCGCAATTTGTAAAACGTTATTTTAGCCAGAAAATAATCCGATATCGATACCTTTTTTTTCAACAAATAGTTTAGATTTCACGACGAATAAATTTACGTTGTTTAAATCACGTTTGCTGATATTTTATCGCGTTAAAGAGTTCGTATTAGAGGGAACTTTGTCACGACGCTCTATAACTGTGTGTCTATCGCGTACTAAAATTTTATTCATTCGCGTAATTGAGTGCGCGATTTTGCTTGCAGAAGCACAGATGAATAATTATTAAATAGAAGTCGCTGTACCGTAATAATATTTTGAATACATTCCAGTGCTGAAATAATTTCGACCGTAATACGTTCTTTTACGAAGCGGCACGGCCAGTATTAATCGTCCGATTGTTTGAATTATCCACGCAATTTATTTCCCGCGTGCCCACACCCATTACGTACGTGTGTTTAATTTCAACACATTTCACGTTGTCGCGGAGCTTTTCACATTCAACCGTGAATTCTAACGCGCGTGCCTAAATTTCCGATACAATTCGATCGTCTTGATTGGAACGCTAATTAAATTGCGCTCTGTTCGATTCTATCAAGACTTTTCTACTCTTTACTCAGCGGTTACAACCCTTTAACGAATAAAAGTTAATTTTTTAACGTCCGTTCACGGTCGCTCGTATTCGTGCGCGGTGAATACCACCGAGATACACGTTAATTGAACGTGAAATTCGCAAGAACGTTCGAACCGTGAATGAGCTTATCGAACGAAGATGTATCGCGTCTGAACGACCATCGTATGAATATTCGACGCGCACGTGGAAATATCCGAAGAGGCTAGACATGCTCAGTTAGACGCACGTCCGTTGTGGAACAAATGGCGAATGATATCTCGGTGTTCTATCGTCTCCTCCTTCTTCTTATTTTCAAAATACTTTATTTTGCGCAGCAGATTGTACCTATAGAAATAAATCCGCCCAGTTGAGCAGATAGTTGCTGCGATAACTCACGGCATCCTCCGCCCTGCCTCGGTAGTCGATCCCACACGAAGCCGCGCGCGAATCCGCACCAACCCGCACCCTCTGTTGTCGACCCCTTCGCCGCCGATCTACCCCCGTCGAATCCCCGCCAATCCCTTCGTCCAGCGAGTGCCAGTGCCACCACCGAGCTTATTCTCTACAGTTCAAACTCCTCTTCTATCCTCGGCCGTAGATGTCCGACCTTTCCAACCGTCGAACCAACCAACATACCATACCCTTCTGCTCTCTCTCTCTCTCTCTTTTTTCTCCACCCTTCTACTATTCTTCGCCTGTACGCGTTCACTTTTCTTGTTGCCCTCGCTATTTGCCAATATTTCTCTACTTTCTACTCCCCTTGCTCGACTCACCTCGATAGTACAGACAGATTTGTAAAATTGCTGATATTTTTCCTGGCGTTGCGTCCGAGATCGCGGCACCCTTTTGTTCCCTATACTCTTCGCATTTATTCGCGACGTCGCGTCGGGGAAAAATATCAAGCTCGATGTGTCAATCGTTCATGGAGGCGTTCCGTCTACTCTACAAAAGGTCTGTTCGCCGATTTATGGATTTGTAGAGCGCGCAGCGATCATCCGGTTCATCCACGTCATCATGAACGTCTAGCTGTCTTACGCTCAGCAGTTTGCTGGTCGCGTGATGCGACCGTAATGCACGACACATAGGACTTGCTCTCGACGGCAGCACGAGGCTGAGAGGCCGTCGTGTTGCTGCTTTCGGATATTCGATTCACTTTGACCGAGCGCGTCGTTGTCCCTCGAGGATACTTTCACATAGTACGCGAATTTAAGATCTCTCGCTTGCAAGGGTCTGCGTACTTTCGACGAAATGCGTTCTCGAGACTCGATGGCAGGGGTGGCGCAGACTGAAACAAGATAGAGAGTGGTGAGTGGCAGGTGGACGAGAATTCTCGGCCACGCGTTGTTTCCAATTCCAGATCTTTCGGCGTGTTCCACGAAAATCGAGTTAACATTCTAATGACATGGAAGCCGTGACATTCATTTGCCGAGCAATTTGAAGCGGCGAAGAAAGCCTCGAACGTCGGGCACGTATTTCTCAAATTCCCTGGATTATATGGGAGGGGGATGTGCGTTTTGGTTTTCTTGCATGAAAAGCGCTTGGGGCCAAGATAGTATAGAGAACCTGAGGGGTTCTTCTCGTGCTCGTAGACGCGTAGAGTGTCGAAGGCTGCTCTAGTACGATGAAAGTAGAGGGAGGTGGAACGAATGCAGAGAACTTTGAGAGGGTGAGAAGGAGATGATAGCAAACAGATATATATACATATATATATATATATATATATATACACATATATAGGTAGGCAGGTAGATAGATAGCTAGATAGCTAGATAGCTGGATAGATAGATAGATAGATAGATAGATAGATAGATAGATAGATAGATAGATAGATAGATAGAAAGAGAGAGAGAGAGAGAGAGAGAGAAAGAAAGAGAGAGAGAGAGCAGTAGGGGAAGAGCGAGATGAATCTAAATTCAAATGAGAAGCGACGTACCAACATGCCAAAGCCAATCTCAGCCGATGTTATAGCCTTCCTTACCATCCTTCTCAGGGCCTGGTGACTCAGTGTGCTCTCGCTGCTACGTTCGACTCGGTATCAAGGTAGCGGTACGTCAACGTCAGAACATCCGGACAGGACTAACAGTCCTGATCCTCTTCCTGAGATCATAAGGACCACCATACCGAGCTGTCTAAAGCTTGGATGGAGATATTTGAATTCGCAGAGGTTGCATTCAATTGGACTGGGTGTCACACACATACACACACGCACGCACGCACACACACACGCACAGAGAGTATATTGTATCGATGATTAAGGTGGGGACTGGTTAACGCTTTCACTTCTCCTTTGATAGTGTCTGGTATGGTCGTAGGTTGCATCACGGTGCCGGATTTGAGTAAATATTAAATCGGGTGAAGATAGGAGGTCAATGTTTACGAAATCTCGTACAAAATGCATTAATCGAAATAGCGAAACATCGTTTCAAGGAATATGAGATACAGCGTGTTTCGCGAATAACAGCACGACATCTTTCATTTAAATGAAACAGTCTTACTTGATGCTTTTTTGTGTATCAACTTCTAAACGTTTATTACCATCTATGAAGAATGATATCGGCTAAACCTCGTCGCCTGTAAATGCTGCACGAGTATGAATGCATTCAACGACGGTCAGATGTACTCTATGGGTAATTTGTGCGATTTCTCCATGATAAATATGCTCGAGCTGTTTGATCGTTGTTAATGTAGCAAATCTCTTCAGTAGCTTCGAAGAGTCAGACGTAATTAAATCACGCGAACAAGGTAGTTAATCGATATCGTTAAATTTCGACACGATGTGGCGAGGAAACGTTTCGCGCACGGTCTGTACCGATCCGTTCTGGCGAAATAATTTAACAATCATAACACGTTGTTGCGGCGTTAAATGTTTCACATTTGCTAGGTAAAATACACGTTGCATTCGTGCATGCTATAATATTGTTTTCGATAGGTCGATAAGTTCGAAGAGAAAATCTCTCGACTTTAACCGGAACGCGAGCTGTCTTTTATTCGCTGCTCTTTTACTTCTCTTATACGGACTTACATGGAAACGTATCGCGGGCTACTGCCCGTGTTTACGAAATATCTACATATAACGTTTGAATGGAATTTTCTGACTCGAAGGCGGCCACAGTTTATTTAGGAAGAGTAAAAACGCAGGTTAAACTTGATCCGCCTCGGTTCGCGTTTCGTATTTCATGTGTAGCGCGACGGGTTAGAGAGCTGAAGGGTTAACTGGAAAAATCTGTCAAGGGTATAATGCGCTGCACGCGTCGCAGAGATTTTTTTTCCACTCGCACGAAGGAAAACGTGGAAATTCTTTTGAAGGAAAGATAGCTGGGTGGCTGCAGTTTCCCGCCAACACGGAACGGCTGTTATTCCCAGGTTCGTCCTCTTTAACGAAATCTGTACTTAAGTTTTCATCAAGCTGTGCATATTCTTTTCTAAACACGGAGCAAACTGCAAGGCGACATTGCGCGACAAAGTCTTCTCGTACTTGGCTCGCTTGGTTTTATAGTTGCGAACAGAACGAATTTTTCACAAATACGATTCGTATTTCGAATTAATTAAAGTCAAAATTTTACCGAGAAAGATTTATCGTATCACGTTTTATAGATACACGGAGAAGGACCAGAATCTTCCTCTCTTGTACTGTCTTTAGACCGTCGTCTTTAATGGGTTACACCAATTATCTATTCGATAGCTTTGTGTACTCTGTCTTTGCTCTATTGTTGAACTTCAACCGAAGCACTTGGAAGTTGGAATAGACTCACGCTATATAGTTTATGATTTTGTTTCAATGGCTTTAACGTCAACAGAAGTAGAGCGTTCGATCGAACGATACGTGTTCTTCGGTCATCTTTTTGACAGCCGATTGCCTGACAAACGACTATTAGCTATTCAATTTAATTAAAGATCAATTCGATACAGCAATCAACTTCGATGTTCCATTTCGTCGAATGAATTCGCTTCGCTGCGCAACGGGCATATAAAATCTTTTTTGGAGTTTCAGGCTTCTTGATATTTCAAATATAGGACAACAAGCTTACATCGTTAATGAGGAATGTCATGGATCGATCGATCCATGAAACATAGATTTTCCACTCCTTTTCTGCATGACCGGTCGCGATGTACGCCACATGCAAGCTTGAAACGCGCATAGAACTGGAAACGGTAATTTCCTCTTTCGTTTTACGCTTGAACATTTCCCAGCTATGACAGCGCTTTAAATCGATCGACGATTCATGCGTACTCTCGCGTCGGAGTACGACCCAATCGCTCGTTCGTGATTTCGTATCTTCTGGGAAAAAAAAGCGGAACAAAAAATAAAATAAAATGCAGGCGTCCATTAAGCCCGATGCAAGTGAAAATAATTCACTGGACGTTCTGTTTTTTTCTCTCCCATGCTATTTTTTCCCCCTTTTTTACACAACCGCTCGCCCGGCTGTCCAGATATTTGTCAATGACACACTTTCTGTCGTCCCTTATTGATAAACTTTCGCTGCCCTCGCGCAATTTATTACAACGGAATTCTGCGTCGTTTCCTCCCACTGACAAAACCTGGCTTAATCGGATGCTCGAAACTTTAGATTAAATTCGCTCGTGGCGCGGACGGGTCGGCATAAATATCGAATACATAATTCCTTCCGATTTATTGTTCGGTTAATTACACGGAAGAGATTCTTGGGTCGACCGTAGCCCATGTACTTCGATACGTTCTCAATTAACTCGTGAAACCAGGGAAAGGTTAATCCCTGGAGTAACGGCCACGATGAATGATCGAACGAGTCATTCGACTAAAATACCCCTTTATCGAATCCTTCCTTTCGTGCTCTTTCATATATTCAACTCGTTCTTCCGCTATTTGATTTACACTTCCGGCTTAAAATCTTCGAGTCACTAATCTCCCGATATCAACGTATCTCGGCAACAATCGACCATTTCTCGCGATGTTTGCTTTATCCGGCAACTATACGTTACCTAATTCAGTGACGTACGTTAATGTCCCGGAACGAGCATCTCCTCCAGGGGCGAGTCTTCTCCAACAAATCTCTGGTTAATTCCTCCGAAATACAGACGGATGGCGACTGGCTGGTTGTACGTTGTAAAAGAAAATAAAAATGAAAAAAAAAAGCGAGCAGAGAAAGGAGGAAGAAAACAAATTTATCCAAGGTTGGCCGATTCCGTATCGAATAGAGCCGCACGATCTCGCGGACCTGGTCTATTGTGCGTACGATACGTGCAGTTCGTTTGTCGAATGGACAGAGCCGGAACTCAGTCAGCACCGCGGCGGAATTTTTCTACCTTTCGTCCGGCTTTTGTCCGCGATCTTCGCATCGCAAAGCTATTATAAACCTGGGGCACGGGGAACAGGGGGTAGCGGACTGAACCGGGTCCGCCGCAAACGGATAAAATACGGCTGCACCGACATGCCGCAGGAAGTGGCCTTTCCCTCGGAAAATGGGCTTGCGCGTGGATTTCTAAATTCAACGAGAACCTCCGCTCGAAACGTCTCCCTTTACTCCCTTCTATCCTCTTTTTCCTCCTCACCCTTTCCCTCCCCCCAAAGGCTACGTTTCGTGCGTTACCTTTTTTCAACCGTTCACCCATCTTTCTCACCCTTTCCCGGTTTCTCCATTTGCCTCTCTGTCTGTCTGTCTCTCTTTTGCTGTCGGTGATTCACATGGAAGAACCACGAAAGGGAAAAAAATATTGCGTCCTGGCTTATACGGTGATGCATTTATTCGTCGCACTAAGCTACATCCTTTCCGCGCTCGGAAAGGATACACACTTATTCTCGTCGACTGAAAGCATAAAGTTTGATACTTGGCTCTCGCCGAGTTCTCGCGTTTGTTGCTTACGCTATTATGTCCACAGCGGATACTGTAGCTCCATTCTCAAATATTTCCATTGTCTGCCTAAACTGTTAACTACGACGCAGAGGAAATTTTTCGATGGCAATTTTGTGAATTTTGAAGTATCTATTCCTCTTTTAATCCATTCCTCTTGGTCTCCCTTAGCTTGAAATCATTTTTTAATTGTACACGATGCTTTCTACAACGTTGTTCCTTCGACTTTTCGCGTAACGCGAATCCCTTCGTCCATTATCAGCTTTGAATGGGTTAAACGATCGGTTTACCGCGTCCTTCGTTAAGTTTTATCGTCACACGCATATACGCGAAGAGCTCTTAGTTTTAGATTTTATAGTCTCTGTGGTGATCGCGTCGGCGGATTTTCCAGCTTTTCACGCTTGCCAGCAACGTCGATGATTCCGTAAAATCGGAGATTTCTATCGTAACGCGTGTAAATGTTTAATCAAGATTGGATGAATTTGATCGAATGACGGAGGAACACGTTGTTTCGGTAAAGTCGTGCGATGAAATTAAGTCGGTCGATCGATGATATCGATAAATGGAACGTCGAAGCGTAATTCGAAGGAGGGAAACCGACATTCCGTAGCTCGATATTAAACGTTTTACATATGATGGATATTTTCAGGCTTTGTCCGTGTCATGCTAACGACCAAACGTTATTTACCGGTTGCCGTTAAATTGATTTTGTTATAATTGTCGCGGCAAACGTACTACACACTGCGTCGTGATTGCGAATAATTGAATTACGTTACCCTGAATTTTCTTCATTAACTTCGCTGGACCTGGCTTCAGAGTAGCTAAGTGTTTACTCGTTAGCATTTCATTTAGTAAACGTTATTTACGCAAACAAAGTCCGAACTAAAGCTTGACACTCTGTACAAGATGCTTTAATTGCCACCTTCCGCGACAACTTTTTCATGATTTCACGAAAATCCTACGCGGCTACAAATATATACGTGCATATATATATATATACCTGGTGGAAAACACGAGATTTTTCAAATTTTTTCTCCTCATACCTGTTCTAATATTTTTCTATTTTACTCTTAACACGACATTTTTACGCGAGCAGTAAACTCAGCCAGAAATATTCCACAGAATTCGCGTTACTAACATATTTAAATCATTTATTTGAAATAATTTCTGGCGTTACCGTAAAAAATATGTCGCCGTAAAGTAACGAGCGCGATGTTAAGCACGATATTACTACATTTAAACTTAAGCTCGTATTTTTTTCGAATCACACTCTGACAAATTAAAATTAGCATTCTGCAAGATAAATCCTGCAGATATATACGCACATATATGTATCTTTAGAAAATTCCGCGCAAGCTTTTTGCCTGTAGTATTCATGCGATGATATGCATAAGCCTTAGATTACACGAACACCTCCTATCGTCCTGTGATTTCCAATTGGACGTACCTTTACTTTCCTATTAAATCTTTCTCGACCATCGTCGCAAATTATCCTAGCAATTCTTAAACCAAATAATTCTTAACAAACAACGAGGGAATTAAAACACCAACATCTCCCATTTTTACTTTCCAAATACTCCGATGCCTATTTCGTAGATGGTTTATGGCTTCTGCGGAACGTTGCGACTTTAGGAGCTCGTCCAAGCGAAACCTGAACAACGTGTCACGTATGTATACGTCTCCAAAGAGAGAAAAGAGAGAGAGAGAGAGAGAGTTACAGGACTCACACGGAAGCGAGAAAAATATGCCCGAGAATGAGAAAACAAATCTGCTTTTAAGTCGGGACACGCCGGCGGCGCAACGGTGGATATTAAGTTTTTTAGATTCGTGATGCGATGTTCGCGAGGCGTGTGTATTCGAAACACGACACGGAAGAGAACGATTCCTTGCACATACACGCGTATCTACCGGTTGTACCGCATATGACACGTATAAACTACGCAGATAGGACAATGCAAACTCTTGTCCTTGCTCGGGTTGTTCCCTCCTCTGTCTCTGGCGATTGCGGTGGCCACTTGCAACGGGAATAACCTGCACTTCGGTGCACGGCATCACCGATGTAATGACCGAAGTTACCGCACCAACGGTACAGTCGACGCAGAGAGAGGGAGCATTGGCCGCAACTATCGCGTACTATGGTTACCTTTGTCCATTTTTACCGTCTACGGTATGCGGAGTCGTTGTACCCGCGTGGACACACGCGAACCGACATTTCGATTTCCACTTTCTACGAACGCATCGTCCGTGTTGCCCGACTGACGACGTTGTCTTCGGATAAAAGTCATATTCGTATATTGCAAGGTTCGTTGGTCGGAGATCGGCTATAAAAGATCGGGGTCGGAGAATTTTAGAGGAACGAGTTTTATCACAGAGTTAAACGCGTACCTTGAATTCCTCTCCTATTAACTTAATACGAACGATCGTATCGCGCGAAATATTTGAAAAAAGAAAGACGTTTATAGAGTCTTCGTGCAGTCTATAAAGTGCGCGTTTTTGATAAAACGAAATTTCGCTATAATTTTATTGCACTTTGTGCTAAGAGTCGCTTTGTACATATTCTCAGAAAACAGATAACGTTATTACACGATGTCATTATCGGCTTCGTTTGAATAGAAACGGTCCTCCTATAAGACGTATGAATATTTTTACAGACGAACTATATCTTACATGCATAATGGATCATTATGATTTGCCTGCAGTGATGCTACAGCATCTCACTTTCGATGGTTAATGGTACACTTTTATACTTAACGTTGAAAAGAAAAAGCTATCTTTATAGTCGAATAAAAAATACACTGGTTTCAAGTTACTACGAGATTAGTTGGTAGATACATGGCAAATCGATCGCAAGCTCGTCCATAAAATAAGAGAACCTTCTGGCATCGCCGAGGTACGTTTCCATACAAAGCACATTGTATCTTGGCAAATCGTTTGATTCGCATGCATCTGACCCAGGATATCTCTCTCGTATCGTTCCCAATTTGTCCACGCACGAGCTTTTGACTTCTGATCGTCGAGATCGGTCCGGTATAGCCGTGCTAAAGGTACCATCCCCGACCCATTTCCATCGTTTTGGGGTAGGTTATGGTGCAGCTCCCGAAATGCGGAGAGGCGTAATATCGAGATGCCGGTTAGAGATAGCAATACTGGTTACGTCTATCCGCCTCCAGCCATATTCCGGCATCCGCCTCGTATTACCTATGTTTACCCGTATGTTAATTCCGGCCGGCGCTTGCTCTTGGACGTCGGGATGTTTCGTTAAGCGTTGATCTACGTTCATGCCGTATTACGCCTATACGTGCGTGACAACCAGTTTCTGGCTGATATTGCTCACTGACGGCGTGCATAACGTATGTACCGCGACGACGATAATGTCAGCGATATTAATAGAAGCGACACTTCGGCCGAGCGAATCAATCGCATCGCGACTATTGTACGGCGACCGTTGGGTCGTCGGAGCGATAGGATTTTCTGATCGCATCGTTTCGCAGCAAGAACGCGCTCCGTTGTCCTGCAGCGTGTTCTCAAGAGGTTAGACGAAGCTAAGGTTAAGCAGCTAAACCGAAAGAAGGCTAATACTCCTTCTAATAATGCTCCTTTCGGAAGCTATTTCTCTAGTACGTATTCACGATTCTACACTTGTTCAGGATCAATACGCAAGCAGCTCGTCAACTGTTAGCGAACAGTTCTGGTCAACGTGGACGTGACATGTGAGTAATAGGAAGCTGTGTTTAGAATGCGTTCTACGGTTCTACCGTGTTTCGAAGCCGCAAACAGCGTTTGGATTTGTCAGAGCTATTAAAGCGAAGTTATCGATTTTGTCGTTGGATCGAATAAGAGACGTCGCGGTCTCGACACCGAGTTAACGCTGTTGATAGGATTTCGCGAATACGAACCTCTTCTTAAGATCGACTCGTAAGAGCAACGACAGCGATAAGCAGCTCGAGTTTTAACGCTGACTGTATTTGCGTCTGGTGGCCCATCGTTGCTTAGAACGAGATAAATCGTTAAGAGCGATATAAGTCGAGGCTTCTCGTTTTCCTCCCTAGCTGTTTATTCTCTTCCGCGTAGCTGTTAGTTGAAAATCGGCGTGTTTGTTGGAGTGGCTCTCGACGCATTGACTCGGTCTGATGAGGGTGTGGACTCTTGAAAGCACTCCGCGCTTCTACGCGCTTTGGAACACGTAAACGGAGAAAGTCTAGCTTGTAAAAAGTTAATTTCACCGGTGTCTCGATGTATACGGTTCTTTAATCCGTTGGTTATATAAACAAATTTGCAAATCACGCAGCTAGTCGACGAATAGAAAAGGGGAAACAGTGAAAATCGAGAATCGCTAGGTGGATCGATGTTGGACAACTCGATGGAATCGAACGGCATGTCGCGTCGCATCGTATTGTCGCGCTCGTCAATTGCTCGACTCGTGAACTTGGAACGAATCGCCACCGGGTCGGAGATTACTGTCAGTCCTCGCAAGCGCAATATGTATCGACAAATAAATCTAGCGGAGTGGAATGTAAAGTGGGGAGAAAGGTCGATTGGCGAGGGAGAGCGGCGGAGGTCGTGAGCAAGGGGTGAGATCGTTGGTTTGGGTGTTGACGGTGGAGAGGATGTAGAAAGAAAGAGGGAGAGAGAAAAAGTGTGTGTGTGTGTGTGTGTGTGAGAGAGAGAGAGAGAGGAAGCAGAGGTGGCAGAGGCAGAGGAGAACGGGCGAAGAAGGAGGGAAAAAGGGTGTTGAGGAAATCGACGTCGGTGGTGTTACTGCGAGCGAGGATAAGTCGTGCCAGGGATAAGGAGTTTTAATGTTGGAAAAGCTGCGACACCGGGAAATACCTTTCAGAGACATTTTCAGTACGAGGGTACGTCGATTCCAAGATTTATGGATACTATATCGTAACGTCGGCGAGATGTGATTAAATTTCATCGGATCAGCTCGCGCAGCTGGTACAGCTGACTTTTCTGCGTTACTTTTACAATAACGTCATGGAGTACAAGGGGATCTAATATCGACTCTGCTGGAGATGCTACATCTTTCCTGTACATGTAATTTCATTACGGGTAGCTGGTCCACGTCTCTATCTCTTCGTCGTCTCGCTCTCGCTCTCGTATTTGCAATGCGAAACAGACGCAACGATTGGATTAGCGTTGGAATCGTGCTCGATAAACGTCCGATTATAATCGAGAACGTGCCGATTCGTGAGGAACCTAACGGTTCGCGTATCAAGCAATTTGGTGATTCTCGAATCTAAGGAACGCGATTGTGCGTTTGTATTTGCGGAAATGAGAGGGACGGAGATAGGAAGAAATCGTTGAACGAGTCTGTACGATATTCTCGTTGATTTCCCAAAGGTTTTATGTTCCGCAAACACATTATGTCTCTGGCCCGTTAACAGAAAACGAATACTCGAAGTAAATCGAGCGAAGTCAACCGACGATACGATACTCGGTGAAACGTTCGTCCTTCACGAAGACAGATTCCGGTCCGGATAAACGAAACAGAATGGGTAATGGGAAACGATACGCAGGAAAATACATCGGTCTTTAAACGTTTCGTAAGTGCGCTGCGTACAGCGGAGATCGTAACAACGTAGTCAGCAATGGCGAATCTTTTATCCTTTCGTTAAACTTTCGATTCTCTTTGTTTGAACGTTTCGAGAAACGAATCAATTGGAATATCTAAAGTATAAGATCATATTTGAGACGATAGGAGGAAAAGTTAATGTCTATAACGTGTCTCCTTCGATGTGTGCTGATCTTCGAAGAATTTCCACCTATGTACAACTAACTTTTGATTTTTCAATGTACATTCTGTTGCTCTATGTATGTTAACGGTTTAAAATTTGACGCGTAACTATACTAACACTCGTTTTCTGATCGTTGGGTTGTCGTAAATCCAACGTTTGTATTCGAAGGCGCGAGACACCTGAAAATGAAAAATGAAAACAGGAAGGAAAACGTTCTCGTCGAAGCGTATACATCCGTAGCTTAATTATCGTTTTAAAAATCCATCTACAAACGAAAACTCTAAGTGGTCATTCGCGTATCATCGAAGCGCTTCAACTCGTCCAAACGTCGGCGTACGGTTTTAACCGTGACACGGGTTAACTGGTGCGCGCACATACACTTTCTGAATACGTTGCTCGCAGTGGTTACTGGAAGACTGGCCGGTAACGACGTTCCAGCAACTTGTCGCTTCTACTGGACTATATTTAGAGCAAGAAATTCGTCGGTTCACGGTAACCCCTGTGACAAACGAGATATCTCGATGTGGAAATACTTCGCGAGTTGGCCGAGTGCACGGGCGGCAAGGCCGTACCCTAAATGGAATATAATCAAGATACAGCGTTAGCGAGCGTGTCGGGAATGGTGGTAACGGGACTGCATGTATCTATCCGTCGACAGTCCAAAGGTGGTCGGAGAATAGTAAGAGGATGAGGGTCGTTCAAACGTTTTCCTCGACTGTTACTTACGGACCATTTACTCACGATTATATCCACTTCTGTGATCTAACGTTCTCTGGCAAACCTAGGACCTTTATGCTCCGGTCTAGTTTAGCGCCTCGAGAGAATTCACGACCGCGCAACCCTCTGCTTCCAGTTTCCAGCCAACTTTTGCCACGCGAAGCAATCCTTAAGGAAGTTTTCGATCGGTACAAAGTGTATACTTATTAGACGGCGCGTAGCACCGGAGAAGAGCTTCCACTGATCTCTTTCGAAACGTGGCGAACTCGACTCTTGTTAACGTTCGTTTAGGAGTTGCGCCGGAGTTGCGGCAAAGACGAGTCGATGGAGGATCTATGAATTTAAGAATTTAAACTTATTCGCCGCTCGAAGCGTTCCGACGCTCGTCTCCGCGAAGAAATATCGCGCGGCGAAGCTACCGCGTTGTACTACGCAACGATAGCGTTGGTTTTGATAAGTTTGCCCGAACGTCGAAGATCGATACGCGTGCCAGACTATCTTGCCTAGTGTCCGGGCTACCGTTCCTCGCTAACCAAACTTGCTTTCTATGGAGCAGCCAAGTTGCTTCCTGATTAAACGGTGAATGCCGAGAATACGTAGCACCATAGCTCAGCCTAACCTGCGTGGAACTTCTCGGAAATGTGCTTCGCATAGAATCACAAGTAACCGTGTATCCCCCGGGATAGTTTGATTCTCTCGGCGAAAGAAACCGGAAGAGAGAAACGCGAACACTTTGAAATCGTGCACGCCAACGACCTTGTATATGCACAGGCTACGGTCAAACTTTCCAGAAAAATTAACTTTTTCCTTGTTTTATCGTATGCCGGATTACTCCGGAGCGAGCGTTTCTGACTCTAAATAGACGCTTCTTAGTTAGATGTATTTTCAAGATTATCTCTCTCTTGCGGCATACGCGACGCGATACGTCAATGTTATTAATAACATTGTACGATCAACGACGACGCGCGCTTGTTAAATTTATTCGTTTAATTTTGTACGTGTAACAGGAAAAATTGTCTGAATTTATACAACCCGCGCAGAAGATTAACTAAATAAATCGTCGAGTAAATAATACATATACGCGCGTCGTATTTACCTTGGCTACTGCCTTTTTACTTTAACTATTCTGAAACGAATTTATTCGTAATTCCGGGTTATGGCCGTGGTTATTACCGTTCTTCAAAGTTAGTTTAAAACAGCAGCTTCAAGTACGCGAAACTTATACGTTCGTGAAAGACTATTTCTCTCTTTCACTCTCTCCTCTCTCTCTCTCTCTCTCCCTCTATCTTTCTTATTCCGTAACACGTACGTCACATTAAAGGATCGCAGCGTTTAGCGCACGGTAAAAGTTCATTGCACGGTTCGAAATGGTGTCCTGGTGAACGTATAGCCTAGGTACGCGAAGCGGAACCAAAGCCTGATCCACACATAGTCCGGATATATTTCGTATTCACCCGAAGGTATTGCCCGAGACAAGCTTAATCCCGAACCGGTTACGACTTCCTAACTTGTGATCCTTGCACGAGCTCGTGCAAGTCGATGCTTGTGCCCCGAGTCCAATCCGTAATCCTCGCGCGGCTTGTAGTTTCCGAGACACATTTGCAAAGGTTCTTCTCCTTCGATTCGCCTCTATTTCTCTCTTATTGTCTTGGTCCGTCGTTTCCTTATTCCTCTGTTCGCCCTGTTTCGCCGTTTAAACCGGGCCAGCAGAAGGAAGAGAGGAAGGCATAGAGGCGCGAATTAATACTGCAAACGAGGTAATTGGAGCATAAACTCGCCTTAAACCTCGGAGGACCGAAACCAAAGTGGTCCCTCTTAATTTCTTGGGCCATCCCTCTGCGGCCGGAGTAGCGTTAGCGGATGCGGCTTGCAACAGGGCAACTCGTTAGCAAATACTATTTATGCTAGAATTCGTCCGTGTAATTCTGTTTCCCGTCGTGCTTCTTGCTAGCAATCGCGCGTCGTGTCGTGGTAAAAGAAACCAGAAGGAACGCCAACAGAGAATGAAAAGGAGAAGAAGAAAAGGAAGAGAGGCGGAGGACAGTCTTCTCGAGAAGAGACGAAATATGATACGAACGATGTTCGTTAAAAGGTTCGTACTTCTCTTTGCAGCTTTATCGAACACGCGCTAGCCACCTTCTGTTTCTATAAATCGTTGCGTTTCTTTGCGCACGAATTACCCATTCAGTTTCAACGTTTCTCCCCGGTCGCAAGGTACTAATTAACGACCGAGATTTCATCTTCCCCCCTTTCTCGTTCTCGTGTTCAAAAGCGTTATGTACGTACGCGCGTAACTTTGATGATGAAAATTGAGCCGAGCCTAGAGCGTAGGGATAAAGGCGGTAGAATTATACTCCTGGCGACTCTCGCAACTTCTACCTTCGCCGCTCAGTTGCCACGCACAAATGCGTTTCTCGTCGAAATTGCAGTCGGCGACGATTGTTCCGCAAGCCGGGAGATGAAAAATTAGTTTAACGTTCGCCAACTATGTCAATTCGTTGTCGGCTATGCTATTCAGCGCGAAAGCTGACATTTCACGCGGGACAAGATGTTACGCGACGCAGTCTGCTTCTACACCGGAAACGATAACATTGACGCCCGCTGGGTCACGAGCGTTTTTTCCCCAACTTTTTTCTGCCGTCTCTTTCCCCTTTTCATTTCTTTCTTCTTTCTCTAAAAGACGTATTCGTAAGCGGAATGTACCGGTGTAACATCGTCGCGCCAAAGGATGACCTAGTATGCATCCAGTTCTCTTCTTTTCTTTCTCTTTCGCTTCTATCGTGTCTCCATTGAGTTGCTCTTTTGTATTTGGATGGAGACACGCGAGTCTCTATCGATACAAAGGCGCTACCGAAAGAAAAGGATGCTAATACAATGCCCCTCTTACGGCTGGATAATACTCTGAACTGCTCGCCAATTAATTTGCATTTCACGCGTTTGTTTTAAACACCGTTGTGACTTTTACGCTTTTTCCCCGCTACATCCTTTCCTTTTCGAATATCTCGCACGGCATCGGAAACGTTTCCGTGGAAAATTACTCTCCCTTAAAATTTTCGAATAAACGTCAAATCAATTTCTTGGATCTTAAAAGTTTTAACTATAACAGCTATACCACTTTCATAGTTGAACTACAGCGATAGAAAATGATAGACGATAGATTATTATTATTTCGGGATACAATTCTCAATTCGGAAGACAATCGGAAAGCAGATGTTGATAATAATACACCTGGTATTTCTTTCAGGTTTTACCGTATCTTTAGACTGTTTTTTAGTCGGTTCCATAGAAAGTGTGGTATTTGGGAGCATGATCGTTACGCGAGAATTGTTTTCCGTTGATTAGACGAATTGACTGCATTCGTCAAACTGGCACGTGCGAGTTTATAAAATTAATACGAATCTTCGTGCAAGATACCGCTCGACATCGTCGTGTATCCGACTCATCTGCTATTTTAATGCTCGAAAATTGTCAGATTTATTTCATCATCCCCATAATTGTTATCGATCTCGCGGGAAGATGTTTCTATTCCGACTGCTTTGTTTTCCCTTAAGTCGTGCACTCAGACGTAATAACCTTTCGCAAGCCTTTTATCCGAGCGCCTGGAATAGCAATTTCTACGCGATATATTTCCAAGATCCTTTTAAGTGTTAAAAAGTTCCTCGACTCTGTCTATAACGAAATCCCTCGTTTGCTTGTCCATGACGAGTGGAAAGTTTTCGTATTATTGAGAAGAACGGAGTTATATTACTCTGTAATGCTAGTAATCTACTTATACAAACGACAGAGAAGGGGATGTACATAGATCTCTCGCGAGAATAGAGCGGCAGACAGAAAGAGAAAACACAAAGATAAGAGAGAACAGGAAAAGAAGAAGAAGAAGAAAAAAAAATAAGAGGAAGCATCTTTTTTTCCCCATTTAATTTATCATCGAGTCTGGTAATTACTGCTTGACCGAGCAAGAATTTCTTGCCCGACATGACGTCTTCTGAAGAGTGTTAGAGACGGGAATGGAAAGCCATTCTTATGCAATCTAAAAGTTTTAATGACGTCGAAGCTCGGGGAGATAGCCAATATTCACTTCGTTCCGTCACATTTTCTCGCCGCCGCGTTGCGTTGTTGACTTTTTTCAATATGAACGCGTAAAGTCGCACTGCTCGTTGAAACTTACCCGACGACGACGACGACGACGACGACGACGACGACGACGACGACGACGACGGCGACGACGACGGCGAGAGTGCGAGGATCGCGGACGCATAACACTCCAGCGAACCATCGAATTTGTAAGTGTCGTACGTGAATTTCAATTCGCCTGGTATTCGGAGCAGACGTTAATTAAAGTTAGAACCGCGGTGCTCGAAGAATTTGCTAGCACGCGTCATCGAGCGTTCGGGTTTATCGATTGTTCCGCTTCGCCGTTGTTCGACAACACGTACGTACGATGGATCGTCCGACGAACGATACACGAGGAGTTCGTTTTTTAAAGAGCCTAAACTTTTCGAAAATTCTTCCAATTACGGCGGACAGCCGTACGTAATTTTTACGACGATACATACCTTACGAAGGTTGTTTCGAGTATTATTTTTATACAGATCCGTTGATCGTTCGTGCGAATAAAGACGCGGTTGAATCGAAAGACGTCGAGAGCCGCGAGTAACTGGAGCGAAAGGGTTTCTTTTAGCCGGCAGCCACTTGTTACACGGTGTAAAAATGTTCCGCGTAGGGTTGACGCAAAGGGCAGTGGTCTAACGAACGGACGAATTCTGAAAACTACGGGGAAATTAACGAAATTAATAATCTACGCGCATAAGAGGCGAAGGGGAGAGAAGTGGGTGCTTCAACTCTTCGTGCATGGGTGCTGGAAGCGTAGGTAGAAGTTGTAAGGCTAGCAGTTACAAGGAAAGTTGGAAGGAGAAGCGGTTAAAAGAGGAAAGACCGGTCTGCCGCTTTCAAGTACATAAGGCAATTTGCTTTCAAAGTATCTTTAGTTAATTATTCCATAATTGAAGAAACGGAGAACGGGCTCGTTCTTTCTCTCCGATGAAACTGTTCGAACTATCGACGCGAGTTTCCGCTCTGTTGTTTTTACGTCTCCCTCCCGTTTTCCGCCTTCGTTCTACGTATCTCGTGTTTAATGAATATTCACGCGAGTGTGTAGAGGGAGTTCGAACCTTTGAACGCGACTTGTTCATTTTGAGAAGTCCCGCTTACGTAAGCCCCAAAATCCTTGCTTTCACGCGGATTAGTCGAATGCAAAGGCGGGTTCCGCTGGCGCTGATACGGTGGAACTTAAATTACACACGTGCCCGATTCCAGTCTATGGCCTGATTAAATCTTACGCGAGTGGAGGCAGATAGACCGTTTTAATTAAAACAGTTTCATCGATGTACGCGTCGGCTGCGGAACGATATGAAAGTATGTTCTACGGAAACGTCGCGTTCCAGCGCGTCGATGGCAAGTTGGCGCGGTGAATTCGGCACAAAGTACATATATCGCGTTTCGAAACAGCTTGTTGCTTCGATCGAGACCTATATTCTTACGTCTATAAAACACGCTATTTATGCGCTCCATTACGTGCCACATCCTATTCGTTATAAATAAACCTGACTCCTTTTATTTAGAATCCCCTTTTTTCCCAGCGTGTCATTCTTCGCTCGAGATTCCGAATATATTCCACGATTCGCGCATAGAATTCCTGCCTATTATTCCAGCTTCCGAGTAATATCGCAAATACCATTCCGGAATACCCAAGCATACCTATAGCCAGTAGTACTTATCGGTAATACTCCTAAATACTTGAGAGATTTCGTTCGACCCTTGGTTCTGTGATAATAAACTTAGGCCCGTGTCGAGCTTCCTGCCACGGGAACAACGCGTGTACGCTAAACGGTTGTACGCGCGATCGAATATTTCATCGAGCGTGTCGCGTTCCATAAACGATACGGAACGCTCTCGACCTAAAAGTACTGCGATGGACAATCGCTTCGGTGATAATGACCTCTCGCAAGGAATCGTTTAATCGCGTTGGACCAGCGACGAGCGAAGGACAGACAACTTTAAACGCTTTCGGTTAAACGGACCTCGGCGCACGGTGTCTAATAACATTGAAAATCGCTGTCCTTGGGTTCGCTAGCTTCGTCGATTTTAACGTTAGCGACGGAACGTGTAACATCGGGTTCGATATCCAGGATAAGGGGGCGTAGGTAACCAATTCAATAACGGGGTGTCTAAACACGAGACTGTACGACCGCTAATGGTTAGCTTGTGACGTAGCAGCGAGTCTACCCTTTGTCTCTCTCTCTCTCTCTCCTACTCTCTCCCTTTACAATGTTCGTTTACTCATTCTGTCTGCTTTCCGTTCTCTCCATCCTCGTTCAATCCTATTCGCATCCGTTCGCTCTACAGCTGTTCCTTCTCCGCTCTCATCCGGCTGTTGTACGCGTTCTAGAGGCAGAGGCCAATGGATCTGTGCTTTACCACCGGCCAGATAGGTGGTACACGTTAGGTACGTATAACCGAACAGTGTTATGGGCATGTTCTCATGTCAAACCGCAACCTAACGACCTTAGGGGGTTAATGGTGGCGCCTGCCGCTGGCCCCCGCCGATCCAGTGATAAATTGCTGTTAATGAAGCCGTCGCACTTCTCTGCCATCATCTGGTCAGCGTGCGCATGGTAACGCGCCATGTACCTCTGGTCGCTCTGTTGTTTCATCCCTGTGAGATATGTATCGTAACTTCGATACGCGAATCGATTGTTACCGGTGACGTTCGTTACGAGCGACTTTTTCATCGTTACATTTGCATCGGATATGCCGTGACAACGAAAGCCAATCCTGGCCGCGTTCCCAACCAAAGTACCCTTTCTGGTGCTCGTAGCACACTCGAGCCCCGTTAAGCATCGTCGACCAGCAAGGTGGTGAGGAAGTGGTTGGAAGACGCGAGAATTAGAGTTCCCTCGTTCAATATTTTTTCCTTTCTCTTCTTATTCCTTCTTTTCTCCTCGATTTACCGACTTTCCCTTTCCTCTTCCCTCTGTTTCCCCTGCTTCTCCTTCGTCTTCTTTTTCTTATCTATTTTTCTTCATCCTCTCCGTGGCTTCTGGCCTCTGCGTCTCCAGGGAGATCAGGCTGAATTTCTCTCCGTCTCTGGCACCGAGCGAGGTCACTACGTGTTTGGCTACTACGGATAACAGGTATCCCACGGAGTTTGTCTATCCAGTTTTGTACGAGGACCCGGGGATTGGATTCTTGAAAATGTTTGTCGGGAAGAAACGACGACGGAGGTATGCATTTCGTTTCACGCGTATCATATTTCCTCCGTGGCACCCGGTTCCACGCACAGAGTCGACGAATCCACGGTTCTACCGTAGATCCTAGTTGTACACTGCGACGATTCTGCGGTAGATGAGAGAAAATTTTCACTGTACGAAAGTGGTATAAATCGTTGGCTGAACGACGGAAGGGAGCGGCGGCGCACGCTTCAGCGCGTTAAGTTAATCGTTTCGACGAATCGTGCAGCGAGATTAGTTATCGGTCGGTCGGCTTCGCGGTCGTCGAGATCTCGGCTGCGACACGCTCGACGGATCGATACAGTCGATTTGCTTCGCAATTCCGTCACTATGTTTCGACTTACGAAGAATCGCGGTTTCATCGTCGATGCAAATATCCCGTGGAAAGTGGCCGCTCGCGTTTCTCATACAGCTCGTTCTTCTTGTTCCCAGCAGCAATAGCGGAAGCGCGATTTTTCAAATTTCCTTTCGCACTTTGCCGGCGCAGTAGCGTAATTTGCATATACGCGAGACGTTTAAAGACTTCTTAGCGCGACGGTTTTGATTTACCACCGCACTGCACTGCACCCGTGCTGTTGGCGTGTGCCTGCGAGAGCTAGACGGCGGAGAAGAGAAGCGAAACGGTGGAGAGGTAGAAAGACGACGTCCACGTAAGATGAAAGGGAGATAGAGAGGGAGAGAGAGAGAAGATATACACGCGCACACGAAGAGGTAGAGGGTGGTACGAAGAGAGTGTAATCGAAACGAGACGAGGGTGAGAAAGAGAGAGAATGTGACGGAGGTGGGAGACATCGTTTCTCGTCTGCATCCTAATTACCTCATTTTGCCTGAAACTGCCCGGAATCCGGGATACTCAGCCTCGGTTGGATTTCCAACGTTCGGAGCTCGAGCCCATCCTTACGCCTAGCGAGAAGAGCCGCTGCAATCCCTTCCTTCTTTTTCTACTTTATCCTGCTCCTGCTCCCCTTCGATTCCACTGCTGCAAGAAGAGAAAGATGGGGAGTAGGCCGGAGGCGAGAAAAGACAGGGAAGAGAAAGGAACCGGGGAGTAGGAGGGAATGGCTTTCATAAATCTCTGTCGTAAAAAGAGGATTTATTTGGGGAGGTGGGCACCTATCCTGATCCCGTTTCCATTGAGGCACACAGCGCGAAACCGAGCGCGGTAAAGTCGCGCGGACTGCCTCGTTAGCTCTGCGATAAAGCGTTTACCCGTCCGCCGATGTCACTTCCGGCAATCACTTAGACTCGGCCTGCTACCGACGCTTTCTTTTTTTCTTTTTCTCTTTTTCTCTCGCGCTCTCTCTCTCTCTCTCTCTCTCTTTTTCTCCGCCCTCTTAATTTTTTTCCATCTTCTGTCATCCATCGTGTCGTATCCACCTATCCCACGAGAGAATGAGAGAGAGGCAGAGAGAAAGAGAGGATCTTTCTCGCGGTTCTCGTTTCCCCGAGAATCTCACGTGTCTGGGTTCCTGGTCGTCAGTTGTCGGCGCCGCGAAAAAGCTTGTCGTCGTTGAAAAACGATGGTCGACGATCTATCTCTATCCTCTCCTCGGTTGTCTTCGCTCTTTTTCTTGTCTTCCTTTTTTGCTTCATTCCGTTTCAATGCAGCGTTTGAACGGTCAATCGAATCGTAGGAAAAATACATATGTATGTACTATCGCGGCCGAGTCTTAGGCTACTTGACACTGACCTTTCACGATGATGATCTCACAGTAAGAACTAACGCGTTTATCAAACACTTGCACACAGTGTTGCAGCGCGATTCGTAGGAACGAGTTTCTATAGTTTCGTAACAGAGTCACGAAGTAAATGTCATAAAATGCATATATAGGATGATATAGAATGATCCTGCGAGACGAAAGAAAGCCAAGAGCGTAAAAATCGCCAATGATTCTTGAATTCGCGTGTATATGGTTTTGCACGATACTGTATCAAGTTCTATGATCTAACTTGCCTTCTATAATGATAAAGAGTACAGAGATATTACACGGGCCATTTGTTCAATTTTGAGCTTCACATTTCATCCAATTATATTCCTGCATATCCTTTTATTATTATTTTTTTTTTTCCGAAATTTCCTCTCGAATATATTCGCAACTGTGCGCAGTTATAGATAACATGCACAATTATATACGACTGGCTCGTTTCCATTATTTACGGAACGTCCGGCTAATAAAATCGGGAAAAAACTAACCGCCGCGATTTATATGGATGGATGAAAATATTTTTTGGTGTATCACACGACGCAGCTGCCGCGGGATATTTTTTTAATATATTTCGCCAGAAGATGCCCAACCCGCGCGTTTTCCCTTTCCCACGTTTATCACCGATTCGTAAATATTTTACGTTTAATTGGTTATCGCGGTTCAATAGAATCAAATGCTTCGTCGTCCTCTCGTAAATGATACGAGCAAGCTCTTCCTTCATTTTTTCCTATCCGCGTTTTTGTGCCTTATGTGCGATTATGTCTGTGCAAAAATGCCCGATAAAGATAAAAGGAATAAAGTAAAATAAAGGATAACAGAAGGCAAAATAGATTCTATCGTTCGTTCCGAGCTTTTCGCAGCAGTGGCGCGGTTTTTGTTAGAAATTGACGGCCAGTGAAACGAACGAAACTCGACGAGTTACACGTTCGTTCCTCTGCCACGATCTACCTTTGAAATCAGAATCATTACGTTCGCAGCGTACGACGTTCTCTATCCCGAAATTGACCCACGTGTTCTCGATTTTCCACGGGCCTCTCTATTTTCATGGATTTTCGCAGCGTTGCTCGATTCCTCTCGACGCGTCAAACTTATCCTATCAAATGTTTGCGTTCGACCGGTACACACGATCCTGCGTTTTCCTTTCCATACTTCCAGGCAAGAGACGAAGAAGCTTGTCTATAGAAGAAGAAGTTTCCAACGACGCGCGTCAACTTCTACAAAGTAAATCGTTATCGTTGTCGCAAAATTCCTCGCATATTGACTGGATAATATCGATGTATCGAGTCGATGGAATCGTCGGTTCGTGCGAGCAGGGGAGGCTGAAAAGCTTTCCACGAGGAAAAACAGGTTCGTGTGGCGGGGTTGCGTCCTCGAGAGGAGTAGGGGGAATCGTAGAAGGATCGAAGTTCCTTTCGTCTCGCTGTCAGCTAGGTTGCCGAGGATGGGGTGGAAACATCACGATGGGAAGGCGGAGTAGACAATGAGATTCGTCTACGTACAGAATTGGAAGGCTGCGATCGGATGATAGTCGGAAGGTATAAGGCACTGGGGAATAAGGCTGCGACAATTTCTCCGGGGAATATCCCGCAAGACTCGCGTCCTCTTGAGATAAGGGGGCACCTGCCTTCTCGTCAGGAAAACGAAACGAAATCCCGGGGCAACTTGAACAGACACTGGCGAAATAACTTTGATCGGCAACGCTGCTGCGTATTATAGAAATTGGATTTGTCTTGGGTGCAATTCCCTGGTTTTGCGTCGAAACGGGATGGCTGGCAGGTAGCTATGCTTCCTTTAAATTTCAACGGCCATATAACGAGGAACGATCGTTTGACTTTTGCCACCGCCGCGATTTTACGTCTTCGCGATCGTTTGTTCCACGACGACGAAAGTTTTGTTTCACTTGGACGTACGTTATGGTGGAAAGGAGGTTGGTAATCGGGATTAAGAAAGTGGAACTGCAGGGAAAAGTGGATCCGCTTCTCCGCTATGGATATGAAACGAGGGAGGGACGCTGTAACCGGAACCAGTTCGAGGAACATCGCCTGTGGCCTGTGTAACTTGCGACACCAATTGTCGTCAGCTATATCAAAGCTCTTAGTCGCGGGGTTCGAGAGGTTTGCGCAGTTTAACAGGCAGCGTCTGTAAATATATGCAGAAAGTTATCTGACAGAGAGGCACTCGCGATTTTGGAAATTGCTACGAGCTAGATTAGAACGTTCCGCGCGAGCGAAGTAATATTCTCCTCCTCTGCAGCTTTGAAATAGAACGCGATCAATTCACCAAGAGTTTATTGTATTTGGCTTTACCGAGCTCTCGTCGTTTGTTACCGGATCAGGCTTTATCTATACGAGTTTATCATCCGGAGAATCTTAGACGTTCAATTTAGCGTAGATGGTTTAATATGGTGGACTATTAACTTTCAAAAAAAAAAAAAAAAAAAAAAAAAAAAAGAAAAAGAGAAGAGTCGATTTATCACGAACTGGTGGCATCGATCGAACAAGTAACGAACAAACACGCGAATCAAACTGCTTGCAAAATAATTACAAAACGTCGCGAGTTGATCGACATGTCGCGATCGAAAGTTTCGAATTCTAAAGTTCGGAGAATAAGTAAGAGAAATACGAAACGCGGTATTTTCCGAAAATAGAACGATTCGACGGTAGCTACCTGAAAAAGAGCGAAATCACGATCAATCAAAGTGCAGGGATGATTCGATGGGATAGTTTCCTCTAACTACGAACGAACGGGCTTGTTCTCGCAAGCACATTCGAAGTCGCAGAGAGGAAAAGCTGGCCGTATGCCAAGTTGGCGCAGGAGTGCCTCCACTTACCAACTTGCATACACGTTCTATACCAGACCCTTTGCACTTTCCATCGACTTTTTGGTTCCAGCAGTGACTCTCGTTTTAGTCATCTTCCGGTAACAAGGACTCGCCGTTATAAACGTTGTTAGACGTTAGATTTCACGAGAACTTGTTCCCATTTGTAATCAAATTTCTACAATTAGCAAGAAAAGTATATGGAGGAAGAGAGAGAGAGAGAGGGAGAGAAAGAGAGAGAGAGAGAGAGAAACCAGCAGAGCATCTTGTTGCCTTAATTTCGTCCTTTTAACATGAAAGAAAAGAACGATACAGAAGGAAGAAGTTGGCCAAAAGCACATTCGGAACAAAGATATTTGGGTTTCTTTTAATTCTGTGAAGCGTACCGTGGGGAGTGTAGTCGAGTTTCCGACTATCAAGAAAGTGGAAGTAAAAATAAGAAATTCCCTTTGCCAAAAGTATAATTTTCATCGATGCAGAAGTTCCGCTAGAGAAATTGTCAAGAGTTTACCGTAAACGTGCAGCTGCTTTTTCGGTTCGGTCGTGTCTCGAATGAATCACATTCTACGTACTACCGTGACACAATCGCTCGAAGTTATTATTGCGAGAAAAATAATTTATGTTTATACAAATTTACCATACCTTGCCTTACATTGTCGTTATCATTGTACATTAAAAACGATGATATAATATCTTCAGACCGAGTCCATTAAGAAGAAAGAACAGAAACGAAGGTTATTCGATTGTTTTCTAGTAGTAGAACGAAGAATTTGCACGTCAACGGGTTAACCAGTCTGTTTGGAGGCTCGGGGTATTTAAATCCTTGGCGCTTCTAATTCCATTAGGCGGCGCTCTTTGTGAAACTTCTATCGGCTATTCTACTAACGGGAATGCTTTATAGAGTACTTTCTCGTCGCCGTACGACACAGACACATCCTTACCATGGATCTCGTAAAATAGGATTGCCCCCGTTTTTATTACTATTTTCTCTCCTATTTCCCTTCCTCTTACTTTTTTCCTTTGTTTCTTCTTTCTATCGAATTCGATCGACAGATACTTCTCGTTTTCGAGTACACCTGCCTCTCTGCGCCTTCGCTTACCCATTTTCCCTCTTTTTTTAGCTGACGGGTTTCATTGTACCGTCGTTACACGCGTCGCCTTTGCACGAAGTCAACACACGGTAGGTGGAGCGTGCGCTGGCTGGTTTCACGCACCGGCTATGTATCACTGTTTTCCCCGTGGCCTGCGTGCTCGTGTTCTATACGTGTGTTTATAATCTAGCCGGCATCTAGCGTGACTGTGATACGAGGAACGATCAGCGCCGGCAGTAATTTCGGGGTTGGTCGCAGTCACGAGCCAAAATATCCCGCGGCTCGAAAGCGGCCTTTTTGCGGGCTGTGCAGCGTCGGAGTTATTAGCGGCGAGCGACATTCGTTGTACTTCTTGTTACACTCGCCATTTTCGGTATACGCGCGGTTGCAACGTTGGTTTTCGGAGATTTTGCCGACCGTGCTCTGCTCTCGTTGTTATACCGCCAAGGGAGGGAGAGAGAGAGAGAGAGAGAGAAGGGGAGAAAGAGAAAGAGAGAGAACGTTTCGACGATCGCGCCGATACTCCAGTTTCGGGATTAGCGTACGACCAAGTAGAATACGACAGCTTATCCTGGTCGAACGTTTACGTTTACGCCGTTTCTCTGCTGTTAGAAAAACCGATCGTATCAAATTTCTCTCTCAGGTGAATTTCCCTATCGCTATCGCCTTAACGCTGGAACAGACTAATTAGACAAATTGAGCAATTTGGAAACTTTTGCTTTTACGTTTATCGAAAGCGTACAGACCTCCTTGATAACATCGACGTTGATATTTTTGGAGGTAAAAGTATAATCGTTACTTTGGTTCGAGATATATTAGCTTGCAAAGATATCGGGCAACTCGACGAGACACTTTTCCAAGCGTTTGGTGCGCGAGTCGTCGGTTATTCAGGACCCGCGTCTCTTTCTTTCTACGCCAGTCTTTCTTCGTTTATATCTCACTTTCTCTATAGACCGATACGTTTATTATATTGACTGTAATTTCGTCGTTCGGATTAGAACAACGTTCTTTATAGGTTACTTTGGTAGAAGCGAAATGATAAAACGACAGTCGTACCGAGACATCTAGCACGCGCAATTCTCCGGGATTAACCGCAAAGTGATAAAGGAACGATCGATCGATCATTTGCTTCGGAACGTTAATTTCTTGCGCAAGCAGGATAAGACTCGGGTAGCCACACAGAGCATTCTCGTGGTTGTTTTTCGTTTACTCGTCGAAGAAAGCGTTTGTGCGAGAGGCTGTCGAAGAGACGAAGGTGATCCGGCTTCTAACAAAACCAATTTGAGAAATCCCTGTCCACGTAAACCTTATCTCGTGGCCCTCGGCGCCTGCTGAAACACCGCGTACCGAACGAAGACGGCGACGGTCGTTAAGTGCAAGGATCACGTACTTCTTTGATAAAGTTCTGAGTCGTTTCTCTCGTTTCGAGGTGGACTCCTTATCCTGTGCGAGGAAACTGCGACGCTGCACGTGTACCCACTTATAGAGTGTACGAGGTTTCGGCCGTACCTTCTTCTCTCTTCCTTCTTTCTTTTTTCTCTTCTCCTCTTTTATTTCTAACATTGGCACGCTTACAAAGCCACATCGAAGTTTACTCAGAAAGAAGATCCAAGTTTCCGAGCCGCGGCAACAGAGAAAGATGCTTTTTCGGATTTCGAATTTAATGCGGGCTCTGTTTAATGAAATTGGGAGAGAGACTGAAAAGCTTTTAGTAGTTGCCAAAGATTAAATGGCTTTTCTTTTCCCTCTTCCAGCTTTGCGAAAATTTGCGAACGAAATCAGTCGGATTTTTCACCGACCAGGCGAGTTACAAAGGAGAAACGAAACTGACAGTAATATTCGTTCTTCCGTAAGAAATCCGCGTTGACGAAAGGACCATCGAACCTTCCATACGGAGCACGCTATCGTTACAGTTCATCGGAAACAAAGCGTTCTAGAGAAGATGAATCGACATGGTCGAAAGTTCTAAAGTGCTAAAGTACGGTGATAAAGATACTAAAATTTCTTTTTGCCACGAGATTATTTTCTGAAAAAGTCTCTCCTTTTTTTCTGTGTTGGATGGAACACGGGATAGTCCGAATACGCGACAGGAAGCGATAAACTCCAGAGAGATAGAACGGTAAACATCATCCGTTTATAATATCGTGGGCGTTTCCTACCCAATAATTTCATCTGCACTTCTCGCTGTCACCAACAGAGGTGCGTGCATCGGTCGGTCCGTTGTTCGTCTATGGTATCCATATGTCAGTGATTCTTGTTTATGGTGGGCCGACTGTGTCACGAATCGCGCTCCTTCTTCCCTTGGGAGCTGTGAAAGAATTATACACTCAAGTTCTCTACTCAGGTGGTCGTACGTCGTCGCGGTATGTATAAGAAAACAGGCGGAAAAAGCAGAGCGCTGTGAAACTTTCTTTTCTCTCTCTCTCTCTCTTTTCTTTTTTTTCTGAACGAAAAGAAGGCAACAAGCTATCTTACTTTTCACGCAACGGATTCTTTAACGTTTTTAAGAACGTTAGAAAAATTCTCGCGCGGCACATAAAACGGAGAAAGGGAAGAATAAAAGAGAAAGGAAGATAGAAGACTGGAATGAAAAAGCCGGAATTGAAGAATGAAATTACCAACGGAGAATCGAAATTCTATCTTTTTCCACGCTTATACAAATTTAGGGAATGTTGATCGGTGCAGGGAGCCATCGTGGCGGGCGTAATTGAATGCCGTGCGTGGAAATTCGCTCTCCTGGGATGAGTTACATTTGCTGCGCGAATTAACGCGATTACGTTCGCGGCTACATCTGTATATGGAATTCCCCGAATGCGTGCATTAATCGTCGTAGTTGTAAGAGTATCTCGGAAATGTTGATTGCTTGGCTGAGTTTCTAATGTTCAGTCAGCACGTCAGTTTGTTTCCCGGTGTCGGGCGAAGTTCCCTGGAGCAGCTGCTTTAAGCATTTGTAAGCGGTTACGCGCCTAAGAGGTTCGTCCGTTTCACGAAACTTCCATCGAAGTTGTTCAATCCCATGCAACGAATTGTCATATCGCCGCTCCTATTGTACGACGAGCAGTGCGTCTAACACGAGTATCTAATAAAAGAAATCCACGATCAGAGAAAGAAATCACACGTGGTCACGGTTATACGCCATCGCGAAACATCGTCGATTGACGTTAATCGGTAGCGGTGCGGTTTCGGTTACGTTTGCGAGCACTAATGGGGTTTGAAGCTGTGGCTATGCTATTACGTATCTTAATACCGTAAGAGATAGTTTGATTTGGATTTAACGGGATCCACGATTACGTGTTCATCGAGTATTATCAATGGCTGTTTATCACGTTTGCTAGAGATCGCGTTAATAACGTTCGAAGGTGTTGAGCGATGAATCTATGTTAACGTTGGACATGTTGGACATGTTGGCCAATTTATTCAACGGTTTCAGCGTATCTGAGTTATACGAGAAGCTTGTTTCTTCCTAAATCTAATATCAGAGAACGTTTTTACCGGCTACATACGTATGAACCGAATCGTGTAGATTAGTTTAGTAAAATGGTCTGCGAGAAAAAACGTATGAAAGAAATCCCTATTCGAACCTCTTCTCGGCCATTTGCCACATGGATTTATGGCGATAAGGCACAGGCTTAAAGCGTGACGAGAACACCAAAACGCTCTTGACTGAGAGACGTCCGACCAATACCGGAGCCGGCTGGTAAGCGCTCGAAAACGAAATTCGATGCCAAACGAAATTCTAGGACACAAAGGCCACACACGCCAGCTAAAATAGCCCTTCTGTCCACGGATTATTCCTGGAAATTTTACACGAGAAGGAATTACGCGTTCGCGTTAAATCCGAGCGCTTTACACGATTCCCATCTAACCCGCGATGTCGTTGCTTTTCTTAAAACAACTCCTTTTTGTCCCTTTCCGCCGTATATTTGTACTCGAAACAACATCTTGAACGAAGAGTTCAAATGAAACACTCCGACGGAATGGTATTTCATCATCCGTTTCTCTCCCTCTATCTTCGTCTCTTTCGCTTCCATTCAAACTCGCGTGTCGCAATTAAGGTGCAATTATAATGTATTTTTCAGAGCGTCAGAATTTTAATCAGCAAGAACGGTTTCGACTCGCTGCACCATCGTTATTGTCACGTACCGGGAATGCTTAAAGGCAAACGAATAGAGGGAAAGAAAAAAAAAAAAAAATAGGAAAAATGGTGGAGACGGGGGTAGGAGGAATCCGTATTAAAATACAGTAGCGACAGCACATGTACACGGGATACAGTTGCAATATCACGTTCAGATAGCGACGGAATAGCGCGAGGCCTGGTGCTCGCTTAGCAATTCCGCCACCTTGCTTTGAACTTTGATATTACTTCTGGATAGCGAAACCTATCTTGTATATATGGTACGAGCGAACGAAAGAGGAATCTCGACGACTTTCGATTCGGCGTATGGTCGTAGCATCTAGTAACACGTTGCATTCTGTAGTCGTACTTGGCGGTAGCGAGGAAGTCGACGCGTGGTCGTTGTAAGGAAACCGAAAATTCCAGGCAGCTCTCGTAGCTCGCTCGGTTGCACGTTACGTTTCAGCGTATCGATAAACTGCGTAGATGCGATCTTCTTCGACCGAAATTTTAACGCTCCTTCTAACGTAGCTTCTTCGATGCCAGAACGATGAGTCGACTAAGAGCAACGAAAGGCTTACAACTACAAAGAATACGCTAACGCGATAAGAAGAAGAGCGACTGAAATTCCCAAAAATGTATCGTCGTAAATTGTTTAAATCTGTTGCTTCCAGCGTCGAGTTTTCTCTCTGTTAAACCGTTTTTCGCGTAACTTTCTACCGCGAACATCGCCAACAGCGACGCAAGGTTATTTCGAAGGAGCGATTAAATAATTGGGAAACTGGGAGAAGCGACAGAGTTTGGTAGATCTTTGCTCGATACGTATCAGCGTGGTAGACTCGGATCCAGTCGAGATATTTCGAAAGCTCGGGCGAGACACAAGGTGGGCGTATCAAGAGAAATTAAATTTTCTTCCCCCTTCGAGCGAATCATCTTCTTCCCTCTAACGGCGCCAGCCATCTTCAGAGATAACGAAAACTGACGTTATCCGAGATAACACGGGGTGTTCTCGACTACGAACACCCAACAATGAATACGGTTATTACGTACCAACGGAGCTGCTCGATTCCCTTCGCCAGTTCTGACGAAAGCAGACACATTTTTGCCAGAACGCGAGAGATAATAATCGTGCGGTCTAACGATGCTACCAGTAACGCACGAAACGGAAGACGCGAGGTTATTAAGTGGAATTTCATCGTTTCCTGCAACGTTACCAACTATTCTTTAAACATCGCGATTACATCGTCACGCTGGCGCCGTTCCATAACTCGCGTTACGGTTTTGTCGCAAAAACTTTTACGATTTTGATTTTGTAATCGTCGCTCTTTTAAACTACCATATAGCATCCGAAAGAACTGTCCTCCACAAAAGGGTGACATAATGGCATTCTGAAAAGGAAGTACGAGAATTCTCGTTACTAGACGCTCGGAAATGCAAGGCAAGACGTTCTATGAAAGAACGTCTCCTCGAATATACGCTGCGCCGAACGCGTCTCCAAAATCTACTGCCGTTGAAAACGCGTCTGTTTGTCGTCGTTAGAGGTCGTATAAAGTATGTCGCGCAGCAAAACTCGAAACTGCGAATTGCTATCCATTTTTGTAGCGACGAGATTGTAAAATGGAATACGGTGGTGAGTGGCCGCATAAAAATTCAACTAAAAATTCACTCGATCGACTGGCGTTGTGTCGTCAGTCGCGATACGCGAGAACCGGCTGACCTACTTGTCAGCCGTTACATGACACTGAACGATCGTTGTTAAGGCTCCGGGGGCGTTCATCGTTCCCCGCTTAACGTAATTCACGGCTACGCGTATCGATTTCTAATTACGCGTTGCGTTTGCGCCAATTTCGCGCAACAAATATCGTTAAAGTTCCAACAATGCGCGAAGTCATGTCGCGTCGAGCTTGTCCGGTGGTTGTGCCGCGCGACCGAGTTACAAGATTTAATTACGAACGATGTCGTTGTTCCACCCGTCACGATTAACGCTGTACGAATCTTCCAGCTGCTCAATCGGTTTACCCTCTACGTCGTGATGTTTGCGATAAAGGCTTGCGATAATGTCTCTTGTATCTTTCACGCCAATAGTCGTATTTTCTGACTAGTCGGAAGCAATCCGGAGCGATCAAACCAGAGTAGCTGTGTCGTACCCCGGGTGTTTCATTCCTTCGAACAACATTTCGTCCGAGCGTGACTCCGCTATGATCGTAGTCTAAAGTTCGAGGAACCATGGACACGATGATCCAGGTTGAAAAGGAGAATTGGCCCTTTTTTTCTTTTTCTACTCGGTAGAATAGGTTTTCCTCGAGACACCAATTCTAGAGTTCGACTTGGTCGAATTTTTCGATAAAAAGTGCCGCGAGCTACACGATTGGATTTATTTTGTGGACCTTTCTATCTATGAATGCTTTCTATCTGTAATATTGCTCTCGCAGCGATGTTACTTGGAATCTCGTAACACAGAAATTGTCATACGCCGCAAGCGCGAGTTAAAGATCGAGACGCCTTGGCCGTCGCGATCGAAAAAAGTGGCGCGCAATAAAGCGACAGCCATTCACGGAATAGCGGTGATCATCAACCGCGTGGACTCTATTAAACGACCACGGAAGCTCGCTATAAACTGGCTCGATTATCCTCTCTGGATGGTAAGCGGTTCAGATAATCTGTAAGCAGAGGCTCGAGATGGTATCGCGGTGTCGCGGCGTCGTGGCTTTGCGAGAAGATGGAAGACAGGGAGGACGATGCAGGGGTTGAGAAGTCCCTGTTAGGAGGATGGGGTAAGAAATAAGGGACAGGCGTGTCGGGTAGAGAGAATCGATGGCAAAATCATACAGGATCCTGGTAGTCGGTGTCCCAAACGTGCAATATCGAAGATTTTTCATTCTGGACCATCGTTCTTTTCTTCCTCCTCTTTATCATTTACTTGCATTTCCTTTATCATCCACTCTTTCTCCTGTCTCTTTATTATTCTTTTACGCATCGCCTGATTTATCATCCTCTCGCTTCTCCATTGTTCCATCGTTCCCTCTTCCTAATTCGCCCTTGCCCGTGGTATACCGGAGACGAGATATGGATGGAAAGTGAGTGAGAGAGAGAGAGAGAGGGAGAGAGAGAGAGAGAGAGAAGAGAAGAAGAGAAAGTTAGCGGAAGGTATAGGTATACGATAGGGCGAGTTTAGGGTGGTTGGTGGCTCGAGAGGGTATCAACAGCCACCGATGTCGGCAACTATATGACGAAGAGGCGGAGGAAGATCCGAGATAAGCACTCGAGACAACCGCAGGAGCCGCGATTTAATATTAACGCGGACAGCGCCGCGCCGCGCCGCTCTCGGCGTTGATTACACTCTATTGTGCCTCTCTCGCACCTTCGGTAATCTATATACGCCCCCGTACCACTACCGTGTGATGCATACACCGACCCGTATATCAAATGTGTCCGTACCAACGGAAGTAGGAACCACGAGCACACAGAGTTCGCGTGGCGCGGCGTGGCGCGGCAAAGCGCGGAAGAGAGAGACGGTGTCCGACCGATAGCGTGCTGCTGCTCCTGAATTTCTGAATTTCGAGCGGTCATTCCGAGTGGACTGGCTTTGAATACGTATTCCCGTAATTCATGCACGCGCCGGGCTACACCGTACACCGATTTCTCCGCCGCGCACTTGTTTCTGCTCCGAATCCTGTCGGTTCGATGTTTCTCTTTCTTCCTTCTCTGTTCTTTCGCGCAGTCGTTCCCATCCTTCCCGCCCTTTACTTTTCTATCGTTTTCTTGTTGCTACTCGTTCGAGGCAACTATTGTTCCCGGCTCGTATACACACTCACGGAACATTAAACATTCCGGATGAAACAGTAACATACGCGTTTTGTAGTTTCAGAGATGCTTCGCTCGGGATACGTTTCTCTATACGTATGCGCGAGTGGAACGACGCTTGGACTTTGTGCACGCGACCAAGACTTTATCCATCGTTCGATTAGTACGCGCTACAGATGCTTCCAGAGTATAACAAGACCGATGGAAATACGGACGGTTTGGCAGCGGTCGGATTAAAAATCCGATAGAAACGAGAAATTTGAAATCGGGTGGGGAACAATTCTTTCGATTTAATCAAAGCGGACAGAATATGTATTACCTGTCAGCTTACCGGCGATGCCTCTGTGGACACATTCCGGCGCGTTTCACCGGCAGGCAACGTCAAAATATTAAGCTTTATTCCGTGGGCACATCCGGCTGTACGAAACGTGCACGGAGCACAGCTGGTGCATTTGAATGAAAATTGGAAGCTGCAAGAGCGACGGGATCGCGGTTGTCGCGAACGAGGACGGGTCGTGATTAGCACGTCTTTCTGGATTGATATATAGCTCCGGGCAAGAACGTGACCATGTTTGCAATCACTGTAGTTTCGCTTGGCAGATTTGAAATAGTCATCGCCACCTGTCGATCGTGCAAATTACACGGTCGCGCAACAAGCGCGTAAGCCACATATTCGCGGCAGGTTGCGCGATTAAATTTTAATTACACGCCGATTCAGCTGTGCACGCATACTTTCCAACGCAGCGGCACCATTTTATTCCGGCCAACTGCCGATGTTCAGATCGCGTCCAGTTAACACACGCTAACACACGAACGACGAATCCGCGATGGTGAACGCGTTCGAACGTACAAGGACTAACGAAATTTTCCAAATTATAGTCTTTGTTCGTGCATCGAACTAGCCATAGGTAGAATGCCGGCCGAATTTGCCGAATGTAGTTTGTTATTATTCACGAATGCGATCATCGAACTTAGAAATTAGTCGATCATTGAATTTGGTCGAGCAAATGTTGCTTCGTTTCGTTCATCGGCTTTCGACTTACATACATACGTACCTATATGTACATATATGGATATACGCGACGATTCGTTTCAGCTTCGAACTCAACTTTCGAAAAGTCACTAGTACGGGTTGCTCGGAAAGTTGGTAGCGAAATTCGAGAAAAATCCGAAGCCAATGCACGTATTTTTATGGAATCAGCATTCTACGCAATATTTTTTCTCAGCGAATTTTTTCCGTCTATCGGATAGCTTCGTGATTGGTTTTCCGAAAAATTTCCTCTTATTTGGTAGCGAACTCTTTCAAGGTGCGTTTGCCAGCTTCTGGCGTATTCAGTTTTCCCGCTATAGAAAACGTATAGAGATCGCACGGTGAATACAGCGTACGGCGTACGTTCCAGTCAAGGTTCGATGTTTCTCGGTTTAAGGCGAAGACTTTTCAACGTTCTCAGCAAATCTACGATAGAACTTAACGTCAATTTTCAGAAATGCTACGAACTTTCTACGCAACCTTCTTGCATCCGAACCTTCTTTGCAACGCTTACAGACAAACTGTATCAAAAAGTTAAGCCGTGTATGTTTCTGGATTTACCTATCGTTGTTTTGTCCGCACTTTTGTCGACGTTGTTCGTCGCGATATCACGCATTATGCATTCAGCCAAGCACTCAGTTCGTTACGCGTAATATCGCAGCCAGTTCGGCAACGGTGCACCGTGATTCTCGCGGTCGCGGCAAATCCGTGCGTTTCATTCCGGGAACGCCGTAAACGTTCCAACAAAATCATAAATTATATACTTCGTTGCTTCGGTCGTATCTCGAGAAGATCAAACGGGATACCTGGACTCGATCAAAGCTGCCCGGGGGATTTTTGTGAACACGCGCTTTAGCTTTTTTCCTCCCAACTCCCTGGAATCCCGCTGTTAATTAACCGCATTCTTTTGCGAGGTCGCTCGTCACGTTCGGACGTCGACTTTTGTTAATCAAAGTGTTGATACGCTACAACGTGTGTCTGTCTTGTAAATGCAAATTAGACCGGTACAAGAGTTGCACGGCTGCGTTCGTTGCATTAATTATTCGCTTTGTTGTTTTCGCCACGGTGTGCGCGCGTGTGTGCGAGGGCGCGCGCGTTGTTCGCCGGTGAAATCTTTCGACTGATCACGGGAGCGGAATCGTCGTTATCAGATAATTAACAAGTCCACCAATTACAGAGCACCGGAGAGTATATATCGTGACACGGCCCTCCGTTCTACGGACAGATGTTTCTATCGGTGAATAAATAAACGATTCGATAGGTTCAGGTGGGTTGCGCCATCCAAGTTACGCAAGGCGTCTCGCGCGGACTTTTCCGAGAGATAAATGTTTAATTGAAATTCCGTCTTCCGGTCGTCGCTTCTCAAACAGAGACGCTCCAAGTATGGAGATTTCTTCGGTCGTCTCCTCGAAGCGAAAGGGGGTGGTGGAAGATGGGCGACGGAGAAAGAAGGATGAAAAGTGAAAAGGTAGGTCTCGGTTCTCATTAAGGCGACAGAATTAATCGTACGGATTTCAATGTACGACCTTTACGCTTCTTCTTCGCGGTAACTATTCGCTAGAGCCCGGATGCGTCAGAAACGTTGCGTTTAAACTCTCTCGATATAAATTCGCGACCATCTTTCTTACTTTGAAGATCAAATAAATCATACAACTTTGAGTTTTGGTACGTCCTCCCGTGCAATGACACGCTCTTTTGTACATACGCTCGTGCGTGATCGTCCGGTAGAGCAGTCGCGAATTCGATTTTTCATCGTAGCGTTTATGCGGTATCTGTAGAGAGGGAGAGAGAGAGAGAGAGAGTACAGAGTATCGGGCGAGAGATCGCATCGCTGTCATTCCCACACATCTTTTTGTGCTTCGAAGGATCGGCCTGAAGGAACTCGGCCGTAACCGAATGGTCCTTGAGACGATGCTCGATGGTACTCGTCCTTCCGTCACAGGATCAAAGGAAGCTCGCGCACGGTGCATCCTCGACGATGCAAGGATTTCTCTTCATCCTCCTCTGCGCCCCACCACATTCCCTTCTAGCACTGTGATCGTCTTCCCATATCACCCATTCCTGGTCTCGGTTCTCTCTCGTAGCCTCGAAGAACATAGCGCCGCGTTGTCGTGCCGAGGAATCCCTCGACGATGAGAACAGTCTTGAACCGGCAGACATTGACATACTGCTACTGGCTTTCTGTGAAAGATAGTTGGTCCCAGACTCCAAAACTGACGGCGGATTAAGGGACGGATACACGTATAGACATTAAACTGTCGGTACGAGAAGCGGGAGACACGGGGCGGAGAGAAGGGGATTGAAGGGCGGGTTGGCTGATTAGCATTCTAAATTGAAGCGTTGCGGTCGAGCCGTCGTGGAGCAGGTCCAGTTTGGTCCAGGGTAATTCAGAATAGACCTCTCTAACCCCTTGCCTCTCTGTCGCCTGTTTCAACTCTCTCTCTCTCTCTTCATCTATCTTTCTCTCTCTCTCCCTCTATACTCCTCTCTATCTATTCTATTTTCCTTTCTCTCTCTATTATTCCGTATCTTCCGTCTTCCTTCCTTATCCAACCATGTAGCGTACTCTACCTGCTACCCCGCCACGCACCGATCATTCTCCCCGGTTAGTTCGGCCTATGCCATACACCACAATAGGTTAGACATTTGCATTAATCGGCTTCCCTCCGTGTAACCATCCTGCATTCGATCCTCTCTATTCTAACGGCCAGCCGATAATGTCGACCGATGCTCAATTATTTCGGCACGATCAAGGACGGAGTTTTTCGTGTCTCGTCGAGTTCTATCGGGTTGACAGCCATTATTTGCATTTCAGGCGCTTATTGGTTTCTGGGAACGTGCACGCGTTGACAGCCGATGAGGATAATATCGTCGAATAGACGTTGAAGGGTAACTCCGAATAAAGCGAATTCAATTAGGAAAGTTGAATTTCTGCGACGTTCTCGTACTTTCGAATTCATTAACTCAGAGACGGTGTTCTTCTAAAATTACTTTCTTAGTAAATATCCTCGGTGCAAGTAATACCTAGTATCTTCCTTTCGTACCACGCTCTATTGTCTTAGCGAGAGTTTAATGCTCCGTAGTTAAGATTCGAAAGCCAATTTACGTTTAATCACGGTTATGGATAAAATTTACTTTATACAATTTTTCATTCTGTCGCGAGTACGAACGTGTATCGTGGAATATTCCGTCGGTTCTAACTTCGATTTGGTCGGGACAAAGGGATCTGGATTCGGAGAAATCCACGGAACATAATCGTAACTTTCGACTTATGTAAGTTGCTTCGACTAATTATTCGCGTTCATCGGTGTGAAATCGGTTTACCATTTCTCCGTTCTCTTGATAATCGGGTTACACGTATGCAATATCGTTCTAACGTCTTATTTTACGAGCGCGTGCTTCGCGATCCGATTTCCTCTTAAGCGACGACTTGGCGAATTCAGCTTCTCATCGCGAAATTCGCCGTGAGTTGTGTACACGAACGACATCACAGCCGAGTTTCCATTGTCGAGTGGCGCTATTTGAAAGAATCGTGCTGGCTGTTCCATTATTAATTCTTATCCGATTGTTCGAGAATTAAGAAGGAAACAGGTTTTTTCTTTCAGTATCATTTTTAAGAACGGAGAATGCTCGTTCTTTAATTCAAAGAGGTTACGTAAACGTTAGACCGGAACGTTGTTTATTTTTCGTAATCCCGGAAAGCTTACAGTTTCTTCTTCCACCGTATTCATTAATCTTTAACTTTACTTCGAGTACAGCACAAAGTACATTTAGCTACCGTAGTTAAATACGTTGCGAACGTTTGATTGTTTGCGACTGTATCTCGTGGAAAGTTTCCTCTCGTTACTTTCAAACTCTCTCGACAATTAGTTACCTCGACGACAGATTCTTTAATTGTGAAACATGCGTACGCGATACAATTTCCTGTAATTTCCAATATATCCAGCTAACGCGAATTCGATTTTTCCTTCAAACACGTCATTACAAACGTCTTCAGTTACTTTAGCAAGATCTTGCTCAAGATCAGCAAAACTCTTCGTTTTTCATATTTTTTCTCGTTAAATCTTATCCTTTCGCTGCTATACCAAACATCAACTATTATTTCGTGCACTTATTATCATTATTAAGTGCAAGATCGAACTTTAAGACGCTGAAGCTTAAACGACTGAATAAATATATATTCTTCAGCAAATTATTTAACTTATCGACTTGTTTATCGTAGAGAACTCTGGTTTCTATCGTTTTCCGGGAATTCTGGTAATAAATGACCGACGATCCCGCGGCCGTAGTGCAAAAACAGTCGTACACCACACACGCTCCTATCCCTTTCTTGGGTTCATTCGTTTTCTCATCCCGTAGCTATTTCCTACGCATTCTGTAGTCACCATGGCGACGCCTGCCGCGGGTGATTATAGTCAGTACGAGCTAAAGCCTCCCTTAATTAACGCCGGCTTAAGCCATTTTCGTAACAACAAGCGGCACCGCTATTGCGCCTCTCTAACCAAAGGATAGCACGTTCTTCCATGTATTATGAAATTCGTTGACCGTTTGCGCTTAATCGATGAGTCCTTTTTTTCACGTTTATCTATCGGAAACAAAAATACGTATGGTATGCTAATTTTTCAACGACAGGCTCTTTATCAGTAGGATCGACGTGCGAATATCTACGTAAATTCATAATGTACCGGTACTTTGGATGTTTTATGAATTTCGCGTCTTACGGTATCACGTCCATTTGTATATTTCTCACATTCGAATTTCCTACGTTCGCGGTCTACTCGTAATGACCGAGGAAACGTTTGAGTCTACTAATATAATTACAGTGATCGATTCAAGGGCAATCTCGTGGTTGCAAGATCGATCAGATCGCCGAAAAAACCTCGATCTTCGAAAATACATGAAAATTTACGTCGTCGAAAACAACGAGATCGTCTGGTCCGGTTTTCGGCCGAAGCGGAAACCAGGATCTACGATCATACGAGCAGACGCTACCGAATTAACCCGTGGCATCTCTAACCGGTCGGTTTCTATTCGCAACTATCGCGCTTTCCTACGCTCGCAACAACGGCGGGCTCGATTAGAGCGAGATGACAGACACGGCGCGAAATTTAACGAAAGTAGGTTAACTGGTGTGCCGGTTACGCCGCGGAATCGTATTCGATGAGCACTCCGCGAGGGGAAGTCACCGAGGCTCGGATCGATACCGAGTGTTGTCTGTAATTTAGATTGAAGTCGGCTCGTGAAAAACGGCTTATCAGTGCCGTGAGATCGACGTCGCGTATACAACCGGGTTGGCGTAATTTCCGGCGTTCACACGCTTCTCAAAATCAGAGCCGCACACGTGACAGGGTCCGGACAAAGCCGCGGCTCGTTATCTACGATCGTACTTGCATATGCAGTTTCGCTTGATATAGGGTCACCGTGAAATATCGTTACGACGCGCCATTATCGCGAATAAGCTCGTGGATCCACCGGACAGAGAGAGGGAGGCAAGCAGGGAGAGAAAGAGGGAGGATGTTCGGTTGGTAATCGCGTGAACGCGATGTCTTCGTCTCCGATGGAACCGAACGACACTATCCTTCGAGCTTTAATCGACCACGTTTCGTTCGTTGTCGTTAATCGAACCCGCTTTCAAGGCGTTTTAAGCCTGTTGCATTCGAGCTTTCGTGCTGCAAGTTGCTAGATTCCAGGACGATTGGGATTTGCATGGATGATTGGGGGTTGGTTTTTTCCCTCGTGAAATCGAAAGAAACAGAGCGAAATAGTTTTTGTCGCACGAACGGGGTTTTCGTTACCGTGTAAATTGTGTACGACGACAACGCAACGGTGGATTTCATGAAATTCGTCGCTGCGTATTGCTGTCGTCGGAATCGTAACAGGAGTGACAGCCGGTCGAGTTACGTATCGCGGACGTGAAAGTTTTGCGCACGATGAAACGCTTTTCAATTATTTCTTGCGTAGTTTACGTGTCGTACTGCCTTCACGCTTATTGTAAAAATACAGCAGTTTCATATCCGGTTGCGCGTCCTTCTCCTAGGTATTTTACTCGGGGCAAATGATTGCGATCTAAGTTTAGAATTTGTGACAACGAGGAAGAAAAACACGATTTAACGAAAGGACCGAATGACTCGACATCTGGCATTCTTTAGAAACTTCAACGACGCTGTCAGGGACTATGACGAAACAATTTTTCACGCTCTTTGGAAGTGCTATACGCGTTACACTGGAATTTATAGTTACAACTTTGGTATCGAGTTCACGATTTAAATTATCACGAATTCGTATTTTATAAGATGATTCTAAATACGTCGAACGAGTCGGGTGGAAAATCCTCTCCTCCTTCGATTTCCAAAGATACGATCGCCATAAACTTTTCAACGGCAATGGTCCATCGTGTATGGTCGACGTTAGATTTTGGAGAGAGCGACGTATCGATTTCTTCGTGGATAAAAGCGCGCGTGGATTACGGTTCGACCAGCTCGTCGATATTTTACGTAACACGCGCTTCAATTTAGTGAACTGATTTATCGGTTGGCGTAGTCCGAGCTTTACATCGATTCACCCTCACAAGCGACCTGCTCTACCCTCGTAATAAGCGCGTAAACCTGGAAGCGATTAGCCGTGTTACGCAAGCTATGACGTAACTGCTAACGAAGTAACGTTCCCTTCCAAGCCTCCTACCCTGGCCATCTTTCCCTCTCACCTTCGACCTGTGCACTCGGTGCACACGCTTATATTTGCCCTTCGAGCTCGGCTTATGCCAGCGTCGCGCCGCACCGGTAAAGTAGCAACGGCGAGTCAACTTAGAGTCAACATATTCGAAGTTGTTAAGCACGAGGACGACTCGTCCCAGCGTAGTCGTTCGTAGTCGTAGTCGTTCAGAACGCGCGAGACATGCATATCGAAACGCGTTAAGCGACCGCCATTCTCCGTCCAACCGCGCCCGGCTCTCCCTTTTTCTCTTCGTCCCCCGCCGTCCTTCGATCGCAGGAGAGCCGACATAGAGCTGAAAGGAAAGTTAATTAAGCCGGAGAAAAATTGACGAGAGATTGGCCAAAGAAGTGGCTCCAATTACTAATCGTTAATTAAGAAATTTCCATCCGCGAGCTACGTACAGGAATTAAATGGGGAAGCGTTTTAACGTGCTCTCGGTTATAATAATGACTATCGAGAAAAAGAGAGGGCCTCCGACAGAGAGAGAAAGAAGAGGAGAGACGGAGGAACGAGGGCTGATGACGGGCTGAGCAAGGAAGGTGGAAAATTAGTAGCGCGGCTGGAACGAGAAACGCGTGCACATGGCGCAGGCTACTGAATTCCGGATGTGTTTCACCGTGCGGAATTTATCAAAGGACAGACATTAGCGAAAACTAACGTTGCAAACGGGGCCTCGCGTGTATGGACGAGTATTATGGATGGCAGCTGCATACGCACGTATGCGAAACGTAGGCGTGCCGTGGCTGGTCATTTGCGCGCGAAGCGATCAAAGCCTCGTGGGAATAAATTAGCACGGCGCACCGTGAATTAATATTAAAAAGCGCGGCGAGAGTCGGACCGGTTGATCGGCGACTGTTATAACGTCCATCGAGTTCGTCCCGCATCGCTTTTTCCACGATCGTAATTCCGATCGGGCGAACAGATCATCTCGTTTCGCGGGATCATTCCGTTTCGTAATGAACGAAATAAATTACATTTTGCATGGAATCGCAATTGCTTCGGCGAACGAGAGCGTTCGAGGAACAGATTCGTTTTTTTTTTCTTTTTTTGCAACGGGACACAGCTTACCGGATGATACCACGGCCACGGTGTAACGTGGAATCTGTCGGTGTCGTATCATTGACAAATTTGCATTTCTTCGCCGATCAGGCGGAAAGTGAATCAAGTATAGCCGACCGAGAGGAGTGACGGATGCTGATCATCCATCAGGATCAACTATCCAATCATATTGATGGAGAAATGAATCGCGTTCGGCGCGCTATTGTCGACGGAAATGCGATTCCCCTTTCAGCTTGTCACGAACTTTTTGCGCTTGATATATCGTCAACGGAGAGCCCAGGCAACGCGGCCGAGTAAGAAGCCCGAGAAAAACATAAGTAACGCGATCAACTTCTTTCCAACGATATTTATAACCCGAAGACGAACCAGGAAATCGTGGCTACTTCTTAAACCATTCTTTCCATTCTTCGCTATGGAATATCTTTAATAACTCTTTCGATCGACATCTCATCTACGAACCAAGTGGAAAACAATGGCGCAACGCACCCTCCATTACTTTCCAATGGACCGAGTTAACCTAATTACCTCTCGTGTGTTATCGATACCGATCTTGAACGTTTAGAAAATGACAGAAACTCGATTACATAGAAGAACCATGAAACTATACGATATCCGGCGGAATAATTACACAAAAAGCTTCTTCGATACTATCCAAGGAGATATACAGAGACCGTATCGATTGGATTTTTTACCGGAACAGGGGCTGCATGTTCACGGAGCCTCGCAACGTTTCTACAGTAGCTTCGCTTTTTGCTACTGGAAAGACACCGCCTTCTATTTATCCTGGTCATGGCTCTTCTAAGCTCTTTAGCCTACAGCTCTCCAAATTCGCGATTCGCTAACGGCCACGCGTAACCCGTTGACGACTTAATCTGCACGATCTAGTTCTCGCGACGAAGCTTGCTAGGTGCTGGGGGACACGTGGGGGACGTGGCACGACAGCGCGGTAATTAAGACGATGGATGGAAGAGGGGTGTACAATGGATGATATAGTTTCAGCGCGGATAAGAAACCGGTATCATTTATTAATTGCAACCCGACCCGATGTATTAACGAAACAAATGTATTCTTGCAGCTGCGTGCCCTCCGCTAATTTATCGAGTATCCTCGTATAGCCGCCACGCTTTCCATCTTCTCCACGATGGTCGTTCTTTTTATCGTCGAGCTACTTACTGTTTGTTCGTTCAACGCGTGTCTAGAATTCCGAATACTTTTAAGTTTTCCGTTTATCGATATTTAATGTTACTACGCGTTTCTAAGGATTCGAGTAATTTTTTTTACTCGACCAACATCGGTTTGTTTCTCGTCTTTCGCGTTAAAACGCACCGAGAATGAAATAACGCTGAAACAAATAGTAGAACATCGTTGAACGACCAAAAATAATCCAAGACTTCGAATGCCGCATTCTATGGATGAGAATTGTGTGTATAGATGCCGGTAGCGTGTCTGGTGCGGACTTTGGCCGAACAGTGTCGGGTTCTCCCAGCTAAAATATGATATTCTCGCGGATTCTCGTTTCGAATGCCGGTCGCGCGGAAATTCACGGGATCCGCGGTCCTCCGCATCGATGCGGACGGTTCGAAATTTCGATTGTGGTTATGCAACTCGATGTCCAATGTACATCAGCCCCGTCGATCATTGATTTCGCTATGGATACGGTGTTCCGTGCGTGTTGTTGCCGCATGTAGAAAGCGGTTTCGCGGCGGAGAGCGTGTGTGTCATGGAATCGCGTCGCCTTTCAAAATTCCTCGTCCGACGAAAGTATGCGCCCCGATCGACTTCGCTGCGATGGAATTTCTCTCGTACACGCTATTGCGACCAAATTTCGAGCTTCCAGCGCTGCATCCGGAGACTATTGGTAGCATCTACAGAATCGATACATAGAATATCGATCTAGGTCGTTTTAATGGTCTGTTCGTTCAAGTTAGTCTCGATCTTCTTATAGAGGCACGAAATTACGCGTCCACTCATTTATGCTTCTTAAGTATCGGTTTGTATTTTCATTATTTCAAGAGACGACCAAACGGGAAGATAATATACCGGTAATATGGAACTGAGCGTTGAATTTTAAAATTGCTTATCGCGTTTTTGTCTCTTATCGTCGTTTGTAATAGTTATTAGTTTTTTAAATTGTAGCTTTGTGTTGTTGCAAGCGGAGGAAAATTGGGTGATACATCGTATGTTACAATTATCACGTTTAATGAGACGTAATAGGCTGAAAGAACGAGGTGTGTCGATTCGACCGCGCCCTGCTAGCTAGTTAGAGGATAGTTCCGCTCTTCATTTGCCCAAGCGTCTGGATATCGCTTAATACGCGCCCAACTCCATCCAGTCGCACAGAAATTAAACCCATCAACTCCGTTTTAGATCACCTAATTTCTGAGCGATTAAGTATTAACGATAAACGATAATATTAAAATTTAGAAGCTTTAACAAGCCAGATTAACGAGTATCACTCTTCAATGGCTTCTTTGCCGATGACGGCATGTAATCGACGCGCCTATCGCGGTATGACGTTAGTTTTTCTTCGACGCGAAATTGAAATTGCAAAAACTTCGAACAAGAACGACCTACCGTACGTTGAAAGCGTAATTCTTGGCAATTTACAATTTATAAAAAAGATTCCCAAAGATCGATATCGAGGTCAACGATGTTGATCGTTCGAGCTTTTTGGCATGACGTGTCGCGCAAGTTGAACGAGGTGCAATCCGGTGGAAGGATTGCCGGTATTAAGCAAACATATAAAGAAGAATTAATGAGAACTCGTGTGTGGCATAGCATGGTATGGTGCACCCGTAAGTCGCGCGACTTGAATAATGGATGGGCTGACAAGACAGCTCCGGCGATATACCGACAATGGGCTTCCCCTTCGTCTCGATTCTCCCTTCGTTTCTTCCTTCCTTCCACTATCATCCGTCACGTTTCATCGTGATTCCGAATCTCCTTTCCGGAATATCGAGGACATCGTACAGTCCAGGAAGCCAGGCAAGGAAAACAACTGGCGTCGCAATAAATAACAAGTTGAAAAACCGTGTGGAATCGCGGAGAATTCGCGTCGAACATCGCTGCTGTATTTGCCGTGCCGTGCCATGCATACCGACCGATGTATCAACCTATCATGGCACGCTATACGCGTAAATGTATCGCGTCGAAATATCAACGAGCTCGTATCAATCAATCGTAGCCGATCGGATCATTTGCTCTCCAGCAAATAGACGAACGAATAAACGAACGAAGGAAATAGGGGTGCGCTTAGACGAAGCGAGCCAGCCAATCTTCCTACTTCTTCCGCTTCCAGTTAAAATTAAAGTATAGAAAATATTCTTCCGCTGTTTAACGATTGTTCGTCCAACCGAACATCCGAATGCTCTATAAGCGGTGCAAAAATGCTTCTTCGATCGTTGCAGATGAGTTTGCCAACAGATCGTTCGGACCGAATTTTTATAGCAAACGAGCCAACGTTTTTGTTGGTTTGGCGCGAACGAACGAAGGGACGAGCGAACAATCGTTTTCGCTAAAAGAAGAAAAAAAGAAATTCGACGCGGAGGATGAACGCGTAGCCGTCTTCAGATTCTGTTCCTTTTTTCCTACAAGAAAGTAGAAACGGGAAGCTGTTTCTCGCGAAAATCCGAGAAACAGGAGGAAACGGCGGTTTAGGGGGATAAGCAACCGGATATCGGGAATATCGAATTCCCTGAATTCACCTTAATGGGCATCCCGTGTTCAGACCTGAAAAGTAGACTGCTGGCGGACGAACGGTCGAGTGGGTAGATGAAGTAACGGATAGTGTCTTGAAGTTATTTAATTAAAGAAAGGTGAGAGGAAGGAAAGATGGTGCGGAAGAAAAGCAGTAGCAGCGAACGGAGGCTCCGGTGTATCTGGTGTATAGTTTTCTGAGGAGAAGGAAGAAGACGAAAGTATAGGAAGTAGGGTGCAGAAGAACGCTGTAATGCCAGACAGTTGTTCGTTCCAGCGACCTGACCGTAATGATAAATGAGATTCGAATCATTAATTAACGGCATACCCTTCAACGGTGCTGTCTCAATGACTTCTACAACGTTGACGGGTCCCCTCTTAAACATTTAGACGTCTACTCTACGAGAATGTGCTTCTCCACGTACTTTGAAATTAATTTTTCTCCCTTATCGCGTCGCGACGATAATGGCTGTGACCGGCTCGAAAGCTTAAAACTTCCTAGCAGCGAGAATTTGTAAATAAATGGATCCGAGGCGAGACTGTTCTTTATTTTTCCAATTAAAACTCGTACAGCGTTCCTGGACCGTTCCGCTGTCGCCAAAGCTAAATTCTTTTTCTCTCCTTAATTGAAAAACATGGAGTTGTCACGCGGTATGTTAACGCGACCAGGCTACTAAAGGGAGAGACGCGAAACGAGGGATCGTTCGTTGTTTCGAATCTAAGTCGGACTAAGTCGTTCGTTACTCGAAGAAGAAGAACGTTGAAACGAGTACACGAATGTACGTCGAATGCCTTTAATCACCTTCTTTGTCTCCTTCGCCTGCTTTGCTATCGGCTGCTTCGATTTCGTTCTTTGTCTTTGCCCTCTATTCTGGATATTGGCCGTCGTGACAGCGAGCAACTGCGAGGAAAATTCTTATCTTAGGCACCGCGCTCCGCTGGAACCACTCCAAAAGGTTATGACAAAAACAATTTCGAGGAAAACTTTTCTTAAATCACGTACGATATTGCGGCGTTGCTTTGTTCGCAGCTTTGGGGTGGGCTGTTGTACGCGGATGTGCGGCCAAACGGGCAATGGAACGAACGTAGCGAACGAAGAACTGCAGGTTGGAAGATAGGTCAAACGAAACGGACACGGCCCGTACGTTCCACTTATTCTCAGAAAATACGATCTAAACGATGCGTGATATTAATCCCTCTTCGATCTTTCTGGTTACCCCTTCCCGCCCACTTTCTATCCCCATCCCTTTCCCTCTGTCTTCTACGTGCTCTCGAAGGTTGCATCGAGCGCAGAAAATCTTTATTCTCTGCAGATTTCGCGTCCTATCGAAGCCATCCTTGATGAATACACCGTCGATCAAAAATTGATGGTCGGAAGCAGGCAGGATTGTAAAAAGAATCCCCGATGTCCTCGATAATGTCACGGTTCGATCTCGTGTACACCGGCATGTTCGTTTCGCGTCTACGTTCGTGTATACGTACGTACAAACGTATACGTGTACAGATATACACACAGATGCACAGGTATACAGAGTCGAGAGGAAGGATAGTGGACTCGTATCGAATTTTGCGGCAGATCCTCGATATCAAAATCGCCGCTTGAAATGTTCTGCACGTGTTCTCGGGCTTGAAGAACCTCGAAGGAAGCTGTCTCGTTGCGTCTTCGCCCCGCCTTATCACGTGCACGCGATCGATCCAGTTCGTCTTCGGGTTACGCTCATTTATATTCCGTTCGTCTAACACAGCTTTCGACTTGCCCGGCTAGGAACAGGGGCTAGAGGTAATCCTGTTGCAATGGCAAAGTTTCGCGTAACGATTTGACATTCGCCCCGTGAGTAGACTCGTCGCGGAATCGTAACCGACGACGCGTCGTCGATGTGAACGGTGTCGAGGAGAAAAAAATTCCCCTGCCAGCCAACGTAGCCGACTAAGTCGGTCCGCTTCCCTCTGGCCAACTCTTTCGTCCCGCTGTTTTTCCGATTGATCGCGTAACGCAGTTGTCGACACGGCTCCGAGCTCCGCGATTTTTCCCTTCCTTTCGCCTTCCTTTCGCCTCCAACACGGCCAGCACCGGATCGTTCCAGTTTTTGTCCATGACGAACGACACGTTTCGTCGAGATCGAGAAAACGTTACCGGAAAATGATCATCGGGAAGATTCGTTGATATACGATGGAACTTGGAATATTTGTCTTGCAAACTATTAAAAACAAAGACAATCGTTCGACCCAATCGAACTACGTTATAGAAAACACGTGAAAGTTATAATTTCTTCGTAATCACTTTCTAAAGTTGAACAAATATCGAGTGTTTTATATGCACGAGTATATGAGCCTTTTAGAGGGCAAACCGATCAACTGCAATTTTTGCCAATTTCTCAGTTCCGTTACCACGTAAGTATCGATCGATGTAGCTTTTCAATGGCTCGTACCGTACATACCACTGTATTTATAAAGCGTTTCGTTTCTTTTTATTCACTGGCGTTGCTGTTTTCAAGAAATTACAACGAAAATTTCCAACAGTTCGTACCAGTTTTATCCGACGGATTTATACATTTTAGGTTTACAAGCGGATGGTAATTTTGCAATTACCCGTCGAATTGAAATCGAGTAATTTCCGTAAACGATGTCAGGATGGCGCGATTAATCGTCGTCTATTCGGACGGATCGGCCATCAGGAATTCGCGATTAAATCCCGTGAACAGAAAGCGTCGCAGCTGGAGCTATAAATTTTTCTTTAGACGACGTACACGACGGCTGTTTCACTGAGATTTGCCGCATACTGTCCGCACGGAGGACGGAGCACACGTGTATCGGGAGATTAAATTTTAGTTTAACGATTTACTATCGCGTGCAAGGCGCGCGCCGATCGGACAGTACCGTTTGAAATCCCCGGGTCCTGGAATGCTTATGAAAAGCCCGTGCCCTCTTGCATATTCATTAGCAGCGATATCCGCGGCCGTGCTTTGTTTTAAGCGTCGATTTAATTTTTAGTACGATCCGCTCGCAATGTGCTCGTTCGTTTCTTCGGATCGAGCGTTCGAATTTGATCCGAAAACCATTTCGTTAATTTTCCATCGACGAATCTTGAAAAAGATTATTTCCAACGACATCCTCCTATTTTTTGCTTTCCCTTGCTCCGTTCCTTTCTCCTTTCTCGTTCTTTCCTCTCTCTGTCTTCGCATTCTTCTCTCACCTTCCCTTTACTTTTCTTTTCCTCTTTTTCCCTTATCTTCCCCCCTTCTTCCTTTACACTGTTTTTTCTCGGATCACCATCTTTCTTCCTTCCCTTTCGATTCCTCGCTCTTTTTCACTCGCTATTTTCTTTCTCCTTCCATTTGTCTCTTTCCTCTTCTCTCTCCTTTGTACTTCTTTTTGTTTTTAACAACGAGGTAAATCGTACACACCGGGCTACAGTCTGCATTAACCTTTATCCTGCTTTATCCTGCGCAGTGTGTCGACGAGTACATTTCGTCTACGTAAGATATATGGAAACGGTAGAAGGAAACATCGTTCGCGGCGATAAGAAGTTTTCAGGGGAAACGTATTGGTATCGCCTCGACGCGATTAGCTGAAACGGCCGGTCGTTCCTTTAACCGTAAGCATCTTCGTTTTCGCAGGTGGCCAAGTTTTTCGCCTCGCGAAATTGTTCCACCCGTTCCTCTCTCTCTCTCCCTCTCATTTTCACTCGCCGTTCTCATTCTACCTCTCTTTCTCTCTTTTTATTCCATCCACCCTGATGACGATCATTTTGTTCCATCCCGCGCTTTAGTTAATTCCCCGCGTCGGCTGTCGCGCGTGTTGCGCTCCTGGCCAAGTCGATTCTGCCCGAGCTATCGTCACGCTCGAAAACATCCCGCATGCTGCAACGCGTCACGGGAATTTCCAATGAATTTTCGTATTTTCAGCGATACACCGAGCTGGCACCTTGCTGTTGCGCGCGAGCCAGCGTATACACGCGGCTAGTGGTGCTGGGTCGCGCGGAACGTACGCGAAATTGCCGAATACAGCGACGGACGATCGTTACTTTCCGCGCGGCTACGTAAAACACGTCTGCTTTGTCCGTTTCGTTGGGTGAACGCGTGACGCTCGGCCGATATGTTAAAAAATACTCAACAGTAACTTTATAGCAGCGCGAGTTACACCGTCGCTCGACGCAGCAGCGATTTAGAGAATCGTTTCTGTTAAATCAGGTGAGAATGCGAAGAAGCGTACAGGTGCGATGGTCCTATGAACTCTTTGTCGCGTGTATCGTTTGACTTTTCATTGACACGATGGATTAAAAAGTTTTCGTTGCAATCGTTCGATGCGTAACAAGATGGATGAGTTAATGCGGATCGTGTAGAGGAATTTTATCGTTATTGTTATCGAGATCACGCGGAAGGAGTATGGCAGAGAACACCGTGCAAAACGATATTGGTTTTCATACGAAGAAAAAGGAAACGAGTAGTTCGTAACAAGGACTATCAGGATACGAGAATGTCTCGATAAGATGTCTCGTCGTGGAGCACGAAGGTTGTACGATGGTTACATAAGCTTTCTACGCGGTACAAGTTATCGCTCTTTATTTATGGCAAAGGACTGATTCATCGCAGACGCGATGCAAGTTTAAGCGAACCTTGACTTTTATATTTCGAAGCGACAACGTGTAAAACCGATGGGCGGCATTGATCTTCTTAGATTCCAGTTGCGTCTAGCTGTTTTCGTTATTGCATCTGGAAACATCGCTCGCTGCAAGCTGACAGAGAATCGCCTTCTTGGCGATAGATTCAACTTCTTACCGTTGCCGATACCGTGATAGCGATATAGTGATAAATTGGTCGTGGATATCCAAGAGTCCATCGAAGGGTTCGTGATAATGGTAGATACGCGGTGACGAATAGCTTTGCTTTCGCAGGGAACTTTCAATCGCCGTTTCAGAGAATTAGAAAATTGAAAAGCCAGATAGCTTCGGTTATCTTATCATCGATATTACGAGCCGGTCGAGTTCGAGTTCGCCGATGGATTTCACAATCGCGTGCTATTAACTGACTTGCCAGACCAAACGTGCTTTAATAATCCTCGTCTATTTACTCGACCCTGCCATTTCGACGATATTTTAATAAAAGATCAACTCAGTCGTGGTTGGTATAATGTTATTACGTGCGCCGAGCGGGGAATTGATTTTACGACAACGTAAACGGGTCAGCGTTTGCGAGTGCGTTTGACGTTGCACATAGAAATTTCCCTGGTTCAAGATAAATAATCCTGTAGGTTCGTTCCCCACGTGCGCATTGTCTCCGAGTCAGGATCGAACGGCAAACGCAACCAGATATTAATTCTCTTTCGGTCTTTGTTTTTCGATCGCGTTTCCTTTGATACGCTATATACCCGATTCGATCTCGTTCATCGGGCGTTTCGTTGTAAACCAATGCAAAGTCGCAAGCAGATCGGTTTTCTTCCCCTTGCGTTGACAAATGCCAAAGACACCATCGAATTTCAGATGCCGCGGGCAAATTTGAAAGGCTCGTAACAGTTTTGCGCAATTTTATTTAGGTAGCCAGTGGCGGTACCGCTACCGATACATTGCTTCCGTGCGTTCGATGGTTTCATTTTTTTAAAAAGAATTGTTTCGCTTTTCGTTGCGTCCAAATGTTGCAGCACGTACAGAAACCAGAAAAGTCGTTGAAACGTTATCGGTTGTTCCAACGAATCGTCAGAGATATTTTTCGCCCAATTACGTCACGGCTAACGAAACGTGTAACTATGTAAAGCAGATTGTTACACGTAGCGAATCATTTTTAACCCAAATGTATAGTTTGATCGAAAAGGTCGCTCGATCGGCTGGCTTTCAGCAAACATCGATGCCCAGTTACATCCTCGTTTACGATAAATAATTTATTATGTAAACGAACAAGCCTGTTACCTGGATACCTACCTGTGTACTATCGAAGAGACTTTGCTCGGACAATTATCTTAGATAAACATTTGCCGTAAATTATTCGAATAATGGCGAGCATCGAAGCCACTCGTAACGTCGTCATTAAAAGCAACGAGCTAAAAGAACCAGGGTAGGATGCGCGGCCGTGTACCGGCACATAGGAACGATCCATTTAGATAATCTATACACACATACGGGCACGTTGCAGTGTGCATGGGGCCTGTGCCAACAGCTTGCAGCGATCGTTCTAGTTTTTTTTTTTCAACCTTTTTTTTTTTTGTTTCTCTTTTTTCTTGCTTTTCCATTCGTTCTCCTCTTCCCGCGCCCTCTGTCGTTGATTCTGTAACTACAGTTTCAAAAGGGGAGTCGTACCTTTTTTCCGCGCATGCTTTAAATATATTTCAATAAAAATGGTTCCGAGAGTGTTTTCACGATTCACTCGCCGCGGAACAGCCAGGAATTCGTTCGCTTTGTAAATTACATTCGATCCGAACTACCTCTCTACCTCCCCATTATACACCCTTTCTCTCTCTCTCTCTCTCTCTCTCTCTCACACACTCTTTCTCTTTCTCTTGCTTCGCAATTCGTGAATTCGCGGCCGATCGCGGTTAAGCAAATTTGTCGTGAAACGAATTAACCAGTAATTACAGCGAAATATACCTAAATGGCGACGGCTGTTTCGACGCATCGCCTATTGTCCTATTCCATTCGCCAAATTAGATCTCCCGTTCCTTTTTCTCTTACTTCTTTTCTTCTTCTACTTTTTCGTATAACGCGTTTTATCATTTCGAAGCGGTTCGACGCTGCGTCGAAAAGTTTTCGCTTTTCGTTGCGAAGCAAACGGGGTTCAAACGCGATTGTTTCTTTACGTAGCAGATCTCTTGGAAAATCATGGAATACGGCGGATTAAGTAGCGCGTGTTCGCCTGCAATTTGTTTGCCACTGATCATCAGATTATTCACATGGTGCTCCGAGCAATTAGTGGATCGTTTACGTAAATCACGCGTTCCTGCCTCTTAGCGTTATCGATCCTCTAAAAATCGATAATAGGAAGCAAACACGCACAACGGGCAAATATAAGAAATATTTTAAACACCGTAATTTAATCCGATACTTACCTATCTTTGTTCTCGGCTTTATAAAAATTACGTAGCGTCTTCCGTTAGCGCGTTAAGATTCGCAAAATCCGTTTCGATTTTCGATCCGATCGATATATGGCACTATAGTATTTTTGGCGCGATAAAAAACTAGCAATACGATAATCGAAGAACGCTTTTCCATTATTTAACGCTAGAGCTACCGATAGTTAACGCGAAGCTATTTCTAACAAAACCAGCCAAAATGATTGGTCTTTAAAAAATACGTAATAATAGAATATTTTTAAATTTATTGATTTATTATTTTCTTACAGAAGGAATTCCATGTTACGTAGTATATTTTTGGTATTATTAATCCATCTGGGACCATCATCCCTAAACGAGGATTGACATATTTATAAAATTGTAGAACCAATCATTTTAACTGGTGTGGTATTGCTAGTGTTAGCTAGTGTTAGCATCTAGCAATCGATAGCTGATATCATCATATCGAATGATAGGCAGTAAAAATTTTCAAAACGCGTGGCAAGTTGTACAAAACGAAGAAACTGGTCAATTGTGGTTCCATAAACAAATTGCAGCATCCTTTCACACTTTGACAAGTATCAGTCATTTCGATTGGTATTGGCATAAGTAGCTTTCATACGAAATTATTTTCAGTTTGAATACATAAAGAACAAAATAAAACTCATTATATTATTCTTTCAGTTATCGTTGCGAAAGTCATTACATCATCGGGGAAATAATATAACACGAAGTAAGGATTTTAAAATAAAATTGTAAAACCAGTCAATTTGACTGGCGTGGTAGTTCTATCGTTTAACAAAAAGTAGAAAGATATTAGGAGCGTAACCAGTTCAACCGAATGGTAGGTCGTTGGTAAGGGTTGCTGCCGGTCGTTCGTCCTAGGTCGAAGACTAGGTTAAGTTAGGTGTGATCTCTTATCGGCAGCGAGAAGTAGCGAGTCTACCCACGTTCCTCTTATCTTTCTCGTTTGCCGGTACCCTCCTCTGTTAAACTTACAACCCGACCCACACATACGTGCGATACATATTGTCGTTCGGATGTAAGAACCCGCCAACCGAGTTGCGTTCACCTATACGAACGACCAACCATTGGCTGCCGCCGTATATGGCCTCGATGACGAGGTTCACTCGTTTTTTCGCGCCAGTTCTGCCACCGAATCGTTCTCGTCCTCGTTGACTTTTATGACTTTTCGGGAACCGTTCTGCCAAATCGTTCGCCGAGGAACGCCGTTAAGGGAGCCGCGTAAAGACACTGCTTTATTATATAAAAATAACCCCACGACGTATCCATTACCGTCCGCTCGTCATCGCGACGAACGGCCATTGGCGAATTTAAATTTAGACAAATTTAATCCGTGCTACGTAGAAAGCGATCGATCGGAGGATGAAACCATTAATTTGTAGCGGAAGAAGATGAAAATGGAAGTGGCGTGGATGACGTATGGAAGCAAAACGAAGAGAAAGGAGGAAGACGATGGAAACGAACTGAGCGTGGAGTGCTTGGTTTGCGAGATTCTGCGATGACCAATTTCCAAGATTTAAGTGTTGAGGTTATTCGGTGTATAAAGAGAGAAAAACGCGTGGATAAAGTGTAAGGTACAAAATATATATATTTGATTTAATAGTGAAGTGTAATAATAAGTAGGAATAGAATTTGAGCTGGTCCAGATCCGCACGCTAGCAGTGTTACCTTATAACTGAAAACCCCGAAGCCAACGTCGCCTGTCTACTGTTTATGGTCTGCCTTGCTGCTATTCTTTTGTCTATATGCTGTCGATGGCTTCGGCGCTTGAGAAAACTAAAAAGATCAGATGTGGAGTTTTCCTAGAAGTGGTGACCACAACAACATTAAGAAAATTCGAGACGCGACAATTTATACCATTACGAACGGTCGTTGCTCGGTTTTTAGCTCTATGATCTAAGGAACAGTGGAAAGAGGGTAAGGTTTATCAGGACGACAATGACCAATGGTTGGAATGCAATTACAGCAAGTGAGAGTTCCATTCTACGATCGAGATAACGGGCAAAGTAAACGGTTATTTTCAGCGTGGTGGACGCAGCTCTGGCTGCCTTTCGACCCCGGAATTCGAGGATTTATGACCACGCTCGTTAATCTATCCCGCTCTCTAAACTTCTGACGAGCTTTCGTCGCTACTGTAAACAGAATTAAGAGCGAGTAAAGTTTCCCTCTCCTATCTGCTGGCAAAAAGAATATCCACCGTTACCGGGTCGCTTCGTTAAACAAACTGCCGAGCGGAAGGCCATTCCCGCTTTTTCCAGACCAACCGTGCAAAAGAGGAAGGAAGATACGGGAAGGGGGGCGTGGCGTGTAGGTGAGCAGTGAGAATGTGCACGATCTCTGAACCAGGATCCGGTTTCTTTACCACTTCGAAAAACTCAGTCAGCTGGACGAGCCGAGAAGCGAAAGTTTTCGAACTCGATGCGTCGGAGTGGCGTAGAGGCAACGAACGAGATTGAAATACCCTCGTTTCTGCCTCCTTCTCGATCCCCAAACCGAGCTTCTATTCCTCTACTTCGTCCTCCTCTTCTCTAGCTTCTCCTTTTTCTTTCCTTCCATCTTTCCTTCCATCTCTCAGTTTTCTTTCGTTCCGCCGTTGCTCGCGACGCTTTTATTCCCCCTTTTTCCTTCTTCGTACACAGGGTGCCACGTTCGATTTGTAATTCAGCGAGTTTGAGAGGACTGGCATGCGGGATGTAGAGTTGACGTTGCGCTCAAAAAGTACCGTAGATAAAGTTTGAATGCGAAAGTTACGGGGGCGGGGGTTCGCGCTTATACAGGCGGCGGCGAAGGTCGTGGAGGACTGGGTGGAGCGTTGGAGAGGGTGGCAAAGGAAGGAGATATAAAACCGGCGCACACGATGGGGATCTGGCTCCGATAGGGAGCTGTAAGTACGTTAACTTTGCCGTTTATGTTCGACGAACGAGAAACACCGAAGATTCGAGTGAGAAAAGTCAGCTGGAACACCTCGCGCGCCCTCCACTCACCCCTTCCAACGCCGATTCTTTACGGTTTTCTTCGGCCAGAGTTTGCCACGTGAATTTCGCTTGTTACGCCGGAGATATCGTGCGTTTGACGGGTTTCGGATCTCGTTAAAATATGTAATAGTTTCGTATTAGTTCCTCTCGTATTTCTTCGTTGTCGATGACACAGAATTAACGCTTCAATTTCTATCGACACTTCTGCGTTTCTCTAATTATTTTAACACCGTTGCTGACAATTTTTACGCTTTCTCGATCGATCTCAAAATTCGATTAATCTCAAAATACGTCGACAGTCGTCTAATATAGTCGCTCATTGATCTCAACCGATTCACCTAAATAAAAAGATATTAATAAACGAAAATGTATCGATCTTAGAAAGCGTCAATTAAATCTTAATGGAAACGAAACCGTTACGCTTAATTTCTCGTTTGCCAGATAACTGTTACATTCGATTAATATATCATCGATGAATGTATCATCGACGAGTTCCTTCCGACTGAGCCTAATATTCGAAAACGTCCATCACGTATAGCGGCCCGGAATGAAACCAACGCGCCTCGCTTTCTGCTTCCCCTTCGAACACCATCCTTCTTTTCACCGGCTGTCAGCTGTCAAAACGAAAATTCCTCGGCTCGAAACTAACGGAAGATTCGCGACCGTGTCATAAACTCAAGCAAACGCGAGCGGTAGACCATCTTCTGTGTCATAAATCCGCTAATATTGCATTAGCGGATGTTCGTTATTATTTTCGTCCTTTTTCTCGGCAGGAATTCGCGTAAGAGAATCTCAAGATTCATCGTTGCTCCGCCGTTTCACCTTGCCGACGAATTGCAGGGAATTTTCGTTGTAGCCAGGAGGATGTAGGAAAGCGATCCGGTTCCAGCCGGAACCGGTGTTAATTATTAAAAAAATGAGACTCATTAAAATGCGGGAGCGCATCAGCTTACGAGCGAGCATCCATTGGGTGCGTTTCGCTCGAGCGGTTGCCACGGTCGGCCAAGTTTCGCGGTAATTTTCGAATATTTCTGAAAATTAATCTAGCTATTACGTTACAAGGGGGGAGGGGGCAGAGAAAAGACCTCGGCCATAGACTTCGAAAGATCTCGCTGGATTTTCGTTTCCCACGGAATCCGTTTTCGAGAGAACGATTTATTTTCACAGTTTTATCTATACACAATACACTGTCCGTAAAGTAACGAGGCAATGTTTTTCTTTGTTTCAGGATTGCGACAACGGTCTGGACCCACTGACACACCGAGGAGCGGTGGTGAGTTTATTTAGTCGTTTACGAGTCGTTGACGACTCCGTCCATGTTCGTTGGTACCGTGGACTTTCCTATAAGACGGTCTTTTATAACGCGATAGGACACGGTTGAAACATTCTTTTCTTCTTCTTTTTTCCGGGTGCAATACACGTATTTCTTGCTTACACACGTACAGGAAAACTAACAGTTATAAAATATGTAAAGATTTACAGCTGAACCGGTACAATCCATGTGGTTTGCGTAACTCAGGTTTCTAGGATGCGGTAGAACGTATGTCCCACGTTGTACTTACGCTGTTTTACCGCATCATCCTTTCGTTTCGCAAAAGATATTCGTAAAAACGTGGCAATTTGATACGCTGATTTAGGGAAGATCGGATGGCAAAGGAGGCCAGGCGGCTGAATAATTCGATTGGCCGTAAACGAGTGATCGGAATTAAATTCGAAACGGAAAATTTGAACGAAGCGTACCTTTAAACGGATCCATAGCGGACCGGTTCGAGCGTTAATTTTTCGAGTAATAGCAACTTGGTCGTTCGCGCTCGCTTCGCGGCGCTCATTAGCGTAATTGACGTAAGCCTCTCGATTAACGAGGCTATTTTGTAATTGCGCGGGCCACGGAAAGATGAACGGACCGGCGATAAATTTTCGGCGAGAGTGGCAGCGAAATAAAGATGTTAAAGCACGACTGTCAGCCTCGTAAATCGTTGACTCGTTTCACTTCACCCCGCGCCGATACTTTTAACCCGGGTGATACGCGCACTCTGTTGCAGCTGGATAACGAAATTTCCGTGGTTTACGATTTCCTAAATTCGAAAATTCTCATTTCCTCGTGCTACCGTGCCAGCCTCGATTCCAGCGACGTAACGTCGTCGCGTACTATCGTAGATCCACGTGCTTCACGGACGCCGGAGAAATTCTCGCACAAATTCCAGATATCGTCCCGGTCTATCGCACCCATGTATCCGGAAGATGAAAATGAAAGGAAGACGAGACGATGATTTTTTATACGCATTGTCGCGCGGGAAGTTTCCTGTCGTATGCGCACACATGTTACGAGGGGTTCCAGCGTTATGTCCTTTCCGGGCCATAGTTACGTATACAATGTAGGTCGCGTACAATGTAGTGTAGTTTTTGACGTTAACCACGTTACGCGGATTCGGTTTTATTGCTGGTTCCAACGAAACGAAAAAAGGAAAAAAGAAAAAGCGAAAAAAGAGAGAAGAATGTTTGAAAATCGAACAACTTGCTCGCTTTGTACCGAGAATATTACAAAACGATTTTCCAATCGCGCGATATTTGGTTAATCAAAGCAACTTTAATCGATAGTTGACGAGTATTACGCGTTTCAACGAACCAACTTTCTCGCAAGCTTTCGGTGAAAGTGGAAAAATGAATAATCAGCCCGGCTGGAAAAAAAGATCCTCTCCGATGTTTCGTATCGAAGCCCTCGGAGGAGGACGTTGAAAATATATTTTACCGTAGAAATTGAACTATTTTTTGATCACCGTTAAACCCGGTCGCGCCATCAAACGTTCTGCTTCGTTTTCCCTGGGCACATTTTCGCCAGAAACGGATTAAGAAGTAATGTATTCCGTTAGGAACAGTTCCGGTAAAGTCCTTTTCCCCTGACCGCCGATACCCGGTGGCTTTCGTCAAAAGCTTCGCCGGGGCTCGAGCACGCGCGCACCACACTTTCGACTTCGTCGTGAAAGTTAAATTGCCTCGGTTTTCGTGTCATCTGTGAATTTTTCACTTCTCTGTTTCACGCGAGCACCCTAAAGGACGCGCTTCGCCAAACCTTTTGGACGTCGAGTTTTAACGTTGATTCCGATCCTCTTGAATCCGGCTCGTTCGAAAGGGATCGCCTTAATTGAACATTCGGTGTCTTCTAAGTGGAGGGTGGGTTGGAAGGAAAGGTTTATACGTTAAACGAACCGACAGAGTTCGATGGAAGAGGTTTAACGGCAAGACGGAACGAAAGTTCGATCGGATCCGTCGATGGAGAGCTTTGCAGTCCGGCTCCGATGAAAATCCACGTCCCGCCGTACAGCGAATCGCGTGTGCCCATCCGACTCGTGCTCTCCACAGGTATACGTGTACGTACCACATACCTCGGCGATCGATATTCGATCGCGATTTATATATACGCGTTTCGGTCCGGATTCTGGGTCGGCGTTTCTTCCTTTTTTTTTTTTTTTGCGTTTACGGTCGATATAATCGCGGTTTGACCGCGTGGTTTTACCTATATCGGTGGCCGATATGAACGCGGTGGACCGGAGTATGAAAAATATTTGGGGAAAAACTGAAGGAACGGTGGTGGTGGATCGGTGGAAAACAGAAGCAATGCGGTGGAAATCGAACGAGAAAAAACGCGGGCTATGGCGGAATTCGAAACGAGAAAGGACGAGAGCGGGTAAGGATATAGAACGTTCTAGCTACATATGTTTTATCCGAATTTGTAGCTCACGGCAAAACCGGGTAAAATGTTAGACTACGATCTGTCGTACGAATCAGTTTGCGTTTATTTATCGATACTGTGTAGTTCTTCTCTTCCTTTGTCACCAAAGGAGATTTAACACGCGCGCAAATTCTTTCGTACTCCGTACGTGAAACGAGACCCGACGCGTACTACTTCCTTTTCTCTTCGCCCGAACTTCTAAAAGAAGAAAGAAGAGCAACGATTGTTCGTAGCTTAAGAAACATTGATTCGAGTTGGAAACAGATTCCGGGAATGCAATCCCGGGTCTATATAGGAACGCACGACACGGAACCAAGCTGATCAGCTCGCCATATCCAACCGGTAATTAACCCTCGAATGATATTCGTGCTGGAAAGGAAAGTTTAAATTGTCTCCGCGCACGTACGGGACAGTTCCATCGGTGGCTTTTTCATCGTCGTATTTCAGACGTCGACGACGAGAGCTTTTATCTTGGAAACATATGCAGGAGTTATGCGAATTTCACGCGAGCATAAACGAAACGGAGAGCGAGTGTCGTTGGAAACTCCGTTTGCAGGACGCAGACAAAACGATCCATCGAGGATCAGACGGCAGAGAGGAGAGGATGCGCATACTGTGGCGAGACAAGACGGCGAGATGGTTAACGTTTGAATTTGATGCTCGTATCTAATTCTGTTTAGCCGAGTGATCGAGATACGTGGACGCGGTGCATCGTGTAGGAAAGTTTAAATTATCCTGTCCGCCGAGAGGAAGCATCCGCTTCTCCGGGGAAACGACTACGGTTGGCCGAGTCTGATTAGTTCGCCGGTCCCTGCTTCGTTTTATCCTATACTCCATCGGTTTAGTAACTACTGTGCGCGGCTATGAACCAGAATCGAGTAGGTAAGGTGTTGTAAAGTGTCTCTCCTTTTCGGCCAGGTTGGCCAGAAATTGCGAAAAGTGGAGGATCACCGTTGGTACTGTTCTGAATTCCCTTTCCAATATCATTTCCCCTCTGCCTGGCTGCTTGTTTCCCTTTCCCTTCTCCATTACAACCCTCCTCTATCTCTCTTTGTTACCACCCTTTCTCACTTTCAGCTTGTTTTTAGTCTACCTGGTACTCTTCTATCGTCTTCTCCCTATTGGTTGGAATCGTCTGTTTAATCAGAGTTCTCTTGATGAACCGGTTGCGTCGGTTGCCGGAGATCTGTATCAATTTTCGTAATGAGTCCCTTCGAGGCACCAAGCTGCTTTATAGATATTCCGGGTAAATGGCCTGCGGGGACAATGCGTTCAGTTTAATTAATTCGACGCGCGAGACCGTGCACTCTGGCTGTCTTCGCCGCTCTACGACAACCGCGTAATAGCTTGCCTCTTTGTTCGACCGGTTCGCGGTCATTCATTAATTCCCAACTTGCGACGTGACCGCAACTTTTTCATCCGATTTTTCCCTAACAGATCCATTGCACCGATATTTTTCCCTAATGCAGTTTGGTATCGCACAGGCCATTAGCCTTTCGCAGCGGTTCGTAGGAGCGTCGCTTCGCCAAATGGTCGTGGGATAGGACTTTGATCAGTTTTTCTATCGATCATCGAGCAAGATATCGACTAGGTTTCTCTGTGTCGAGGATAAGTGGAGCATTTCTTTATTTTTAATACGAAACACCAGATTTCACAAAGTCAGTTCCAAGAATTAGTAGGGTTAGTTAGGGTCAGTTGATGTTCCAAGCTATTCCCTGCTGTAACGTTGTATCGAGTGTAAGGCACGACAGATTTAAAAGTCTCCTATGTAATAAGATTCAGGGCCCGAATAAAATTTTGATAGAAATAAGACGCGTACCTTCGTGAAATAGCGTACAATATAATCTGTGCTAATATTATACAAGACAGGCTATTATAAGGAATTAAAAAGGCAAATCGCCGTTAACGCAGTACCATCGTAGATGCATTCGCGGATCTTGCTTAAAGGACTGCGGTAAAATTGCATTCGCATTAAAACGCATGCTATAAAACGTGCGATCGGCTAGCAGCCGCCTAGCCAGCGCCTTTTAACGTCAGCTCGAAAAACCAGCCACGGTGAAATCGAGGGAAAAATAAACGAGACGAAACGGAACGAAATGAAAACGAATTTAACTATCCACGAGCCATTCGGTTGCACAGGCCGATGGCTAGCGGGGCTGGCCTGTAGGGACTCGTCCTTTTTCTACGATCGTCTCTGTAAAAGGGAGATAGAGATTAAAAATTCTGCGTTGCCATGAACCCATTACCTCTTGATACGTATTCGCAATTAACGTTTTACTCTTCGACTTCTCGTATCAGTTTCGGAGGGAAAAGCTTTTGCTCTTCGTTTGACCGTTCGTTCGTAAACAAGAACGGCTGTCGCGCGATAAATCTCGTAGATCCGAGGAAAAAAGCGAGAGTTCGCTATTGGCGATCGAATGTTTCGACGTGTTTTACTTCGGACCGGCTCGCGGTATTTCGTTCCGCGGCTGTCGCCGGCGACTTGGCGCAGATTACGAAATCATATCGACGAGAGGGAGACGCGGGAACGTCGAGCACGATGCCAGCAACACAGAAGGGAGAGAGTGTCGCGCGACGAAAGAATCCGATGAAATACGGTAAGGAGGTCGGGAAGTTGCGAACTCGCTTCTTGGCGAGACGTTGCCGTTTTACGTTGATTCGCGCTCGAGCGGCGAGCATTGTCGGTAGCAGATGCAGAGAAGCGACATTCTGTCGAGTTTCTGCAATTCGATTTGAATCTCGTAATACCGAAGTTTGCAGAGTTCACGGAAGTCGAGATAATTACGGTGCTGTGCTGATTTCATAGACGCAAGGTGGTCCTCCTTTTACACACCGACAGGGGAAAGGATATCGTTCGGGCTTGCTAGCCATTATCCACCGATAATGCTCGAACGAGGCCACTTTTCACTCGACTTGCAAACGAGAAATTCATACGTTAAAGTATAATTAACGAACAGAAAAATGTATTATTTCGTACGTAAAGTTAAAACGCGCAAACGAGTTAAATCTCTGTCACATTTTCGCATAATCCGCGTCCGATTTTTACAATTCCTTCGTTGCATTTACAGGGCTTTCATTTATTTCATTTATTTCAAATTTTAATCGTTCTCGAACGAACGAGATCAAACGAACTCCCGTCGGTTGAATTTCTATCGTAATGGACGAAAAATCATACGGAGAGTGGGTGCACACTGGATACCTATTATACGAATTCCGATCACATAGATTATTCATACGCACTTTAACGAACTATTGGGTTGCCAACCAAGCGATTGCGGATTTTGTCATTACCATCTAATTACAAAATCCGCAATCACTTAGTTGCCAACTCAATACGTATAAACTTTTCTCTTCTGCGCGGATTTTTCCTTTTTAAACGACTCCTATTACGACAACAGCCTTTATTACGGCAGGAATTTCAAATCCATATTAACGATTTCTCAGCGCGAAATAGACCGATCAATTTCTGCCTGCCAGCGCGTTCGTTGGAAGAGTTCTAATTATCCGAATCGTAATTGGAAAATAAGTCGGTGGTTCTCGTTGGGGCGAATCGAGTAATTAATATTCTTCGGTTCGCACGATATACCGGAAGTATCGTCGATAGTCGGGGCTAATGCAGCCCGCGCTATTTAATACCCCCCGAGGAGGAGAAGTATACAGCCGGTATCGTAAGGGCAAAACTCAATTAACAAAGTGGCTCGTCATCTTCTCCCAGGCCTCGAAACTAAATCCGTTTAATGCACTTATCTTTGTTGCCGCAGCAACAGAAAGCACTTGAAATCCGTTTAATATACTTATCTTTGTTTCTGCAGCTACGGAAAGCGTTTCTGCTTTTAACGTGTATTAACTTACACGCGAAAGCGAAAGCACGGCTATACGAAGCACTGTTTCAACGTAACCTTATTAGCGCTACGAAATTAAGTGCAGACGTCTTTTCGTATACTTCTCCTCTTCCAAACCTGCACGTTGTTTTTGCACTCGCGTTATATCATCGTTTCTCTTTTCTTGTTCCGGGAATTAATTTGCTTCGACGTATCGCAGACCCGCATCGAGTAGTTCCGAAAATCACTCGCGAGACTCGTTCGGGTCAGCCATTCGATGGTAATTTCGCGAGAGAAAGATTTTGTGCATAGATCTCGTTGTACGATAGTCGATAAAGTACCCTAGGCGAAAGGCGGTAACGTACACGCAGAGAAAATTTGGATAGAACAATACTGGATGTAATTGCAGCTGTTAAACTGATGTAATATGTTTTAATAGTGTATCACGGTAATGGTATATTAAATAGCATAATGCTCTGTAACGGTGTGATACGTTTCATGTTCATAAACTAGTCATAATTACTAAAATCCCAAGCGCCATGCAAGCTCTTTTAATACCTTAATAACGAAACTATTTCGGTACATAGTACGAACAACAGGTTGCCAAAATGCTTTCGTAAAAGTCATTTCTATCGTGCAACAAACACCCGTCACGAAGATCAACAACGTACGATATCATTGATATTCCTTTTGAAATATTATACGACCATAGGGGTGAACGTGGATCGCGGTTTGATAATAATTCGAAAAGTTGACTACGAAGAGAGAAAAACGAAAGCGCGAGAGAGAGAGAGAGAGAGAAAATACAGAGTAAAACGAAAAAGCGAGGAATAATTACGTGTCACGATCGGAACGACGTGACGCTCCGTTCCACGACGGGTGTTAATTTCATGACGAGAGATCTAATTTGTTCGCGTCAATTTACCACGCTCGAGTATTTCTCTGTGTTTACATTAATTCTCGTAAAATGGCATCCGGCCGCTCTGCCGGCAGTTCGTCACACGATTGCGTCGAGGTTCTTTCCGTGCTCGTGCTGCGAGCCGACTACTTACACTCTTACGCGAGGACACATTTGCACTCTTACACGTTACGGAAACGAGAGGAAAGAGGAATCCGCGTGAAGAACGCGTCTATTTCACGCCTACTTTATTTCACACGGCATTGCATCCGGATCCGTTCTACGACACGCGCAACAACCCGTGCTGCCATTTTCAAAGACACGAACGGAAGGAACTCGCGTATCCACTGCTTCTTCATAGATCGCTTTTCTTCTTCTTTGTACGCGAAACGGAACGAAACTCCGAGGTTCCGAGTACCGTTCGAACGGAATTCTTTTGGTCTTCGTGAAACTGTATCACCGAGCGTTCCAAAGTTTGTTCGAAACGTCGAGCGTGTTTAGAGCGTACGCGCGGTATAAGAACGACGACTGTTCCTGCCTTTTATCCATTATTTAAATCGATCAAAAAATATTTCCAAATGATTTAGAAAGATATTTCTTAGTCGCGGTTAGAGTGGTAAAGGCCGAATAGAAACAAGTTCAAAGTACATTTTTCCGACTGTCCCGCTGACTCTTGTCGTCTGTCGATTCGAGTCTGACCAAACTTCCTCGTTGGCAAGAAGACACGTCAAACTGGTATCCGCGAATGGTATTGTATTCGACTTGATCCGTGCCGAACAGAATAAACTTATCTCGATCGAGGTCGGAATAAACTTCAGGAGTTGGTCGATTCGTAAAACTCGATATCTCAGAGTCGACGAGAAGAAAACGTTCTCGCGAAACCAAGCGGAATGTCTTCGGTTAAAGTTTGCATAAACGACACGTCGTCCGTCGATTTTCATCGTTACCTTTGGTTCTTCTTACGAATCGAATCAAACGCACGCTCTTTCGTTACACCGTTTAATCCCAGGAACACGGAAAGAGCGTCGTAATCGATCGAGCATTACCTTCGAGAGGCACAGTAACGCGATCCTTCGAACCGATACCTTTGGCGAGCTAACTTTGCCGGAAAAACGTTCGTCCCAACAGGGGTGGAACACGTCGCGCGATAATTTTTCTCGTTTCCGCTCACGAACGCACCCTTTTCTCACCCTCTTTCATCCTCCCGCGCCGCGTCGCTGTTTTATTTTCTTCTCCTCCACCTTTTCCCTTTTTTTGTCTCTTTTTTATTACCACGACGCCTGCTCGTGTCACGAAATTATTTCACCGCCAGTAGTTACTCTACATTCGGTACAGATATCGCACGCTCCGGTCGGATAGTTGAAACGCGGGCCGGACAAGAATTATCACCGATGACAGCTACGGGGAATTCACCGGCCAAAGGGATAAATTGGTTCGAAAGCCTCGCCTTTCTCCGTTGTACAGTTGCCATCTGGACGGACAGTTAGAGCCCCGCGTTCGCTGCTAATGGCAACAATTTATTATTTTCAACTTTCCAACAGGACGGTTCACCTTTCGCTCGGCCCGTATTCCCTTTTCTTTCTTTCCATCGGTGAACCTGTTATGGGTGATCAATCGCGCTGCCCGGATTCGTACAACAGGGCTTCGGCCGAAAATGGGCATACGGTCGAGGGTTGTAATGAAATCGGACCTGTCGATTGGACCGGAGGATATCGACTGACTTTTTTCCTTTGCCTACGCTCTTTGCCTTGTCGCTCAGAGGCTGATGATCGGTCGTACAGTCGTTAGTTAGACGTTATCTAAGGACATTTCGTCGTCCACATAGGGTCCTTCCGTGCTAATAACATCCGGTGAAAAATGATCCTGTTACGGTACTACTAAGGTGCAAGGTTTTTCCCTTTCCAGGTAAATATCTTAGGAATGGAATATACGGAATAGAAATCCTAGAATGATAATTTAGTCGATGAGATATCGTTGAAAATCCTGAGCATTTCGTTGCTAATACTTCTTTTCTTTTTTCGGTAAAACGGTCAACTTTCTCTCTTTTATTCCGCGAGAAATGTATCGCGATACGGGCTATTAGATCGGAGATGCAAGATTTCCCGCGCAAAATAGTAAGCGATTCCAGTTGACACGAATTTGGCTTCGTTTCCTGACAGCGTAATAACACGGTATTGCTTCCTTTTCGCCTATATCGTTGTATATACATATACCGCGGCGGACCAAAATAATCCCCCGCGCGCCATTCAGAATTTCCATTATTATCTTGATTATGCAAACAGATTCTAATTGTCGCTTGTAGCAGCCGGCCTGGCCGCCGGTTACACGGCCGTACCCGTGTACGAGTGGCGTCGAATTACCAAAACGTCCAACTTTAAGCACCCCTGCCATTCGCCCTGTGTGTGCATCTATGTGTGGCCAACGTAATAACAGAGCGCATGAAGTTGCCGGTCCCTACGTATATATACGTACGTCGTGTACATAGAACGCGCTCGTGGAAGGAATTACTGCGCTGCGTGTTGCAATTCCAAATGGCTGGAATAACGTAAGGGTCGTCTTGAATACGGGCACAGAACCGAATGTCGGGCTAATTGGCTGCGGTGGTAAATTGGGCCAACGCTTTTGCGCGACCTCGCGACACCCTCTTTCCCTCTCGCCAATTCCCCTTCCTTCGATTACGGTAGCGACAGCTACCTGCAGAAAACGCGCGAATCGTTCGATCGCTCGAACAAAGTACCCTACCTCTTAGCGTATTGTTCCAGATAAAAGATCGGTCGAAAGGATGATCGTCGCGACACGATCGATTCCGGAGAGAATTTCAAACGAAACTCCATTGCGAAGAGAATGATTGCGAAATGAATTTTTTCATCGCGTATAAACGATTTAGGTATTTTAAGATTGCAGATCGAACGACGGTGTCGTTTAAATTTCTCTCGCCGATTCGAGAGGCCATCCAAGTGCGAATGGGTTTAGGATCGTGTAAAATGAGCGACTGCAGATGATCGCTGACTGTTGTGGTTTACCGATATCTGTGTGTTTCTGTTGTACTAGTTGATGCGTGTGTTGTGTATGTTGTACCATCTAACTCTCGGCTCTGTGCTGCAGACTACGCGCGTTGCTGTTGTAACTCTCTGCTCTCTCTGCTACTTTGCACGGTTAGTTGACACGGTGACTGTGATGGTACAACGATTCGCTAGACTCTGTTTAAAACTTTCTGCAAATTTTACGTATCGAACGTTTCACAAACGATACTTTGATTTGAAAAAGTCCTACCGACGTATAACGACGTATAACGTACAATATCCTGAAATATCTTAAACAGATATTTCAGTTTTGTCCTTCGATTATGGAAGATCATTCGCTGTAGCGCGTATACAATATTTAACTGGAGCAAACGAAGTCGAAAAATCATATTTAACTCAGCGTGTAATTTCCAGGGCGATGGATTTCCAGCGGCCGATATGGCGTCGGCCAATTTCAATTTCACTCTCGTTATCGATCAGTCGGTGGTCCGAAGTGAGAGTACGTACGGTACAGCTGTACATCACGCGGAATTAAAAGTTCTCGACTCGCAGCTGGAATTTGTAACAACTGCGGACGAACTCGTGCCACGTTTTCTCGCGTGGTAATTCGTATTCCTGCCAGCGTACGATTCGTAGTATCAATTTTGGCGGAAGAAGAACTATCACGAGTTATCACTATCGTGTATTCGATGATAATACGTTCGACGATAGACACGCGCGTTGTAATTTGTCGTTTCCCTGTGTTTCAATTAATCACAAAGCTATCAAAATAGCTGAAACGACCAATTTTTACCTTCTCATAAAAATCCCATAAACTGGCAACGCCGATTTTTGGAAATCTGCATGATTTTTGTAAAATACGTCCATAGGAACTTACACCTTTCTCATAGTCTTATTATTTCCATTTCCTTCATGCACATTGTACACTTTCGTCGGCTGTGCTAATCGTAGGGTGGTTGAAGAGGCGACATTAAACAGAGAACCATAGCCAGGCTTAATTTCGTAGGCTGCGTCTGTTTGAGTAGCGCGTTCGCTGGTTGCCTGAATTCTTAAACGTCGAGGGTTTATCCAGAATTCGATGATTACGATTTAGAGGCTCCGTGTGGCATACAAATAGGTATACGTGACTGGATATAGGTATACGTGACATTCGAAGAATCATTAATTCCAACGTAATCTCTTAAGCCTGTGCAAACTAAAAGGATCAATGCAGTGCAGCAGATTAATTAACTCGATAATTCTAAAACTAAAGCGTACGAAACGACGCGTATAAAATCGCAAAAGCCTACACGTTCTAATACTTTCACGGATCAGTACGTTTTACGGTAAGCTGCTTTTCGATTTCGTCGAAAGCATATATGTTGCGAAGCGTGAAACGAAAACGTCTGCTCGTCTTCTTTTAATTCCGCGTGATACTCCAAGGTGTCACGAGCCTAGCAAAGAGAAGAGGGCGTAGGAGTAACCGTGGTAGGCAAAGGGACACGGCAAGGGACGGGAAACGATAAGTAGGAAGAGAGGAGGAACAGAGGGTGAGAGAAAAACGACGGAGACGGACGACTTTGGCATTTATCCCTTATCCCGCGGCTAAAATTGAACGCGAACGAAATTTCTGTCGCGGGATGAGGTTCGCGACACCTCGAGGGGAAAAAAAGGGCAAAGAGGGGACTGGAGAAAAGGACGAGAGAAAAGAAGGTAATTGGTCTGGATAGGGGGAGGGTTTCGGAGGACTCTCATTGCCGGTTTTCAAGCAATTCTAGACAAAAGCTTTTGGCCAACCTCGAGCCCGCGTGCCTCCGTAATCCTCCGGTTCTTAGTATGTTCTTTCGGTTAGCCCGCAGCGTCCGCGTATTCGAAAGAAGTTTTCAGCCTGTTCTCCACAAAGGACGAAAGAGTTTCGTTTCTTCGAGGAAAACAAGCGACTCGCTGGTACCTTGAATCTTGCGACCGTTTATTATCAATATTTCGACTCTGAGAAAATGGACAATTTTTCGCCTGGATATCTAAGGGAGGCAGAGTTTTTAAATTCTCACGAATACATCGACGTTCTCATGAAAACGTTCGTAACCCGATAACGTTGTATTTAAAGGCAAACTCTTTCAAACTCGTTCAAATTCCTTTTTCCCCATGTTCCGAAAATTATTGACAGCGAGTACGTTAATTTGTCGGTTAGAGATCGCGAAACTTGTTGGTCGACCATATACGTAGATCCGTTTGAAAATTCCAAGAGGTATCGATAATCGCTGATCTTTTTCGTGACGCGAGCTCGATCTCGTAGTGGCATACAGGAAACGATTGACGCATGTGGGTTACGCGGTCGAGGATTTTTCGATGAACATTTCGAGGGCGCTTCAAGGCTTCGAAGAAGAGGACAGTATCGACTAACGATTGGCTATTGCGGAATTACGAACACTCGTACGGTAGGCCGATCAAAAAGATACGATTTATGCGGTGTTGGATGAAATAACTTGTACGTTTTAACCGGGTATCCTTCGTTATTTATTATCGCGAGGAAAATATCTTAAGACAGGACGATACCTATCGTTATTCTTCCGCCACAGTTAACACTACGATTATCGATGACCAAAGTTTGTAAATCTATAAAAATCCTTTGAAAAATTATCCTTCGTCTTCTTACAAGCTCGATGTATTATTTTAATATTACACCGAGAAGATGATAAAAATAACGTGACACCACCGAGACGGCGAGGGCAATTATTTTAATAAGTTGGTAAATCTGCACGTTTTTTTTTTTTTTTGGAATATAAACTAGCCTAACTTTACTCGGTATGAATAGAAAGCCATAAGTTGGAACGAGCAATTAATTTCGTTCCGGTGATTTCATCGTTTAGAGAATTCAATTCATCAGACGAGAAACGTTCGACGGAACTATCAAATTCTCGCGAGTGCTCGTGAAACCTGGTCATTCAGGCATTCAGCGAAAGCTCTCGTAAATTAGAAAAATTAACCGCGGCTCGTTAGATTTCATTGGCGCAGCAGGGCTCTTATTGCACTCGAGCTGGCTCAAAGCTTTCGATCGTTCTCGTTCAGCTCGATGCCTGGTCAACCTGGTTTCGAATTAACGTTTTCATTTGTTCCGCCGCTTTCGTCGGTCGATACTACGTCAATATCGATACGTGTTGCTTGTCGAGGAAATTCACGCAGCTTGCCATCACGCCGATAATTCCACGTTCGATGATACGTCGTTCCATATTCCCTTTGTCGTCGACGAAAGGATTTCGTTGTCATCAACTTGGTGGCGGTTGAAGCTATCCCGGGATCAATGATCGATGATTTATTCGATTTGGTTGCCTCGTAAACGTACTACGATCCACTCCGAATAGTTACGTAATCGTCGTTGTCCACGCGATCCAATTAAGTCTACGGTTGATCATGAAACGCGATACGATTCATAATTGTGTCGGTACACAGTCGTGTCTCTCGTGAGAAGTCGGTTGACCGTTGTGCTTCAAGTTGCAAATTCAGACGAAACTCGGCCAGAGCGAGCTGTAAATTCGTAAAGAGCTCTGTAGCCGGTTCGCGATGGATCTGCAGCTGTGAACAACCGTGGAATCTGGGTGAAGTTTGATAACGCGCCTGAAGGGAACGAAGCGTTCTAGATGAAGTCAAAGTTGAACCGGCAACCGGAGGGAAAACGCGTCGCGTGCATCGTTTGCCAAGAATTGTACGAGAGAAACGGAAGGCGGAATTTTCGAACTCTTGAATTTTATCGGAAAGCCGATTCATCGTGTACGTACACTATGTTGTTCCGTTTCGTTTAACAAAAAGTTGAAATAGTTTAAGCCGTTTCGGAATAATAACACGGGTAATAATTGAAACGGTATTCTCTGCTATTCGTTTGGTAGCTTTCTAAAACCTTCACCTCCGCTTCCACTTGACATCGTCCTACTTCGGCCAGAATAGTTTTAACGAGAGTTGTTTTGGTATTACTTCAGTAATTACGCGGAAATTGTACCAAACCACCGGCCACAACAGCCGCGTTAAAAAGCGGTCGGCGTGTTTGTTCGAAAGTTTTTCCCCTCTATAATTAATCGTTCGCGGTATTATTAATTAGAAAGTTCAGCACTGTGTTATTTACGCTTTGTACTATTCGTTTTCTGTTCTTCACCGTTGCTGTAATCTTTTTTCTCCTTTCTCTCTCTCTCTCTCTCTCCTCTCGTCTCTCTGTTCAACGTTAGCTTGCAAAGTGCGAATTTCGGTAAGATCCCAATAAATAATGGCGACATGCGATTAATATTCCGTATTATACGATACGATAATTCTAATTATTTATTAACGAGATTGTCGCAAATTACTCCACGCAGGGGCAGTCGTCAAATAAGCGACGTGACAATTACAAAAGCTTTCGAATTATTCCCTCGAAGATTATTACGCTGTCATTGTATAATTTCATAATAATTACATTATAATATTCAAACACAGGTTGATGAACGTCACAAATGATCGGGTAGGTATTAAAATTGAAGCCGTACAGGGGAAACATTGTTAGAATTTCCCTCGTATCAGATGGACTGTCGTTTATTAATCCTTTCGATTTTGCTCGATTGAATTGTAATTATCGCATTTGCATTTACTCGCGAACGTTACAGTGGCTGAAATTGATCGATTTTCATTTTTATCAAAAATCGAAATCTAAATCGATCGTACCAGGCCATTTCGTTTTTTCCTTTTTTTTTTTTTTTTTTTTTGACACGAGTAATTAAAAACTTGGAAACGTAGAACGTATACGTTGCCGTTCGCTTTAGATTGACTTGAAATTGTCAACCGCAAACCTGCCGGAACAGGTGATATAGTACCGCGTGTGATTCATTATTCTTCGCGTGGTTCGATAAACTCGGCCGCTGGTCCCTTGGGAGGAAACGAGAGTAAAAGGGGAAAGGCAAGGTCAGGGTGTTGAAAAGCATTTTTTCCCCTTTCGTGTCTTTTTACAGGAGCGATAAATCTTGACAGGCATCCGGTTATGCCGTGGATTTACCAAGGGGAAAATAAAAATAAAGGAAAAGAAAAAGAAAAAAGATCCAGGACGTTTAACCGGAAGTGTGTTTCCCCGGCTGGGCGGCCATGCGTTTCTGTCACAAGTTGTACCCGTTGCTTGGCTTCGTAGAACGTTCCGGCATATGCGCGAATGAAGCTCGCTTTGGGTGCAATTTCATAAGCTCGAGTTAAATTAATCAGGCTGTTTCAGAAAGTTCGCAACAACGCCATATTATAAACGATAGCGGCGGATTAATAGGAGACGTGTTGCCGTCCTCTCGTTGAAAATTTGTCAATCGTGGATACACGTAAACTAGCGCGCGCGTGCTTTCGCTTGGCCGCACCAAGTGCACACGGTGCTGCGTATTGTGTTACGAAAATTACGAATACACGGGCGGCTCTTTTGCCCTGTAAGACGACACCATGCTCGCGTTGCAGCAACCGGAAACCAAATTAAATTGATAGCTGCGCGATTTGCTTCTAGTCGAGTTAAACGAGTTTCCCTCTTCTGGTCAACTAATTTTCACGTCTTTCCAACACTTCCAATCGTATATGTTCGTTCTCGATCGACACCGAAATTTAACCTCACTGTTTAACTATTCTTTGAATTCCACGGAATTACAGAGTTACGAACAAAGTACATCGAGCTCAATTAATTATCGGCCATACGATATTAAACGTTAGCTCGCTCCTCTTACCGTTACTGTCACTTGTTATCGAAGGGATTCTCATCGGCACAGACAATTCTTCGATCATCAAACTACCTTCTGACCTGACCTAACATCATTTTTTAAAATCAGCTATAACTGGTATTTACATTTTGACACAAACGTATCTTCTTTCCGTTTTCCTTTGTTTTCTTCTCCTCCTTCCCGTTACAGCGCTACAAGATGAATAATATCGGCTAGGAAATTGTTACTCTAGGATGGTCAGCGAAGCATTAAGAGTCTCATCTGACAAGCAGTGGAATTGGACTTGATGTTTTGTACCTTTGTCTGGACTTCTGCCTTACCAGATAAGTAAGATAGATTCGTCCTAGCGCGGCAAGTAGAATAGCGTCGTATCTGGTCAGACACGACCAGTAGGTTGTTTCGTCGAATAAAATGGAACTATTGAGCGGACAAGCAGCGCGGGTAATAGGTGGTTTGTCAAGTCGAACGAGACGATATTTGCTCGGACAAGCATCGAAGTACATATCGTATAAGATGGTAAATTAGTATAACTTGTTACGTACAATGTAGCTCGGTATATAGATATTAACGTAACAAGATAATTAAAACGTTCGACTTGTACTTTCTCTGATCGTGTCTTCTAAGATATGGCCAAAAAAAAGTGGATGACAAAAGTTGTAATTAGAAGTTACCGTATTAAGAGTTGGAAATAAGATAATTTAGTTTCGTTTTCGTTCAATCTGTGAACCGTAAAATTGCGAGCAACTTTCCACGATCTGTTTTCGCCTTTCCGCAACGTTTCTGTGTTTTCGCAGCCAGTCAAGTGTCTTGTAAACTAAAAGCCGTGAAATCGTTGGCTGCAACAGAAGAGTGAAACAGGGGACGGAATATAGAGAAGGGGAAGTCGCGACACTTGCTTTTTCGATATCTCTACGGTCTTAATTGGTGAAAGCGTGAACAATCGCTAATTGCGCCTTCGTCGCATATCTTCGAGCGATTCGAAGCAAAAAGAAAAAGCGTAGTGTACAGTGTTGGTTGCCGTTCTACAGCGAGCAAACAACGCTGCAAGTGTCGAGACGAGGGTTACACCGTGTGGAAACGCTTCTGTGATAAAGGTTTCGCGGTTCAATGACGTTCAAAGGGCAAATATGTTGCCGAAAATGAAATACCACCGTTTCCATCTCTTTCGAGTGCTGTCACGTTAGTGTTTTTCCTCTTCGTTCGACTATCCGTGCCCAAAGGTGGGATCAAATATTTGATATCCAACGTTGCACCGATGCTTTGTGTTTCAAAGGACACACGACTGCTGCTGTTGTCTCTAACCAGCAATTATATGCGCGATTCCTAGTCGCACAGCAAGACGAAACCGCTTCGACACACTAATTAAAATGAATAATCATCGTGAAATGTAGCGAGTATCCACGATCATACGGTACTCGCGTCTGTGTTTTTGCTCGCAGTTAGTCGTAGGCAAAAACAACGGTACACTAACGACAGAAGTGAATGATCGCTTTGTTTTTGGAAGATTTCGAAACCACGAAATCACATTCGAATCTCTGTTGTCCTTTCCCTTCTGCCCTTGGTTTCCTTTTTTTTCAATTTCTAGCTCTGTCTTCCTTCCTTCTCTTTTTCATTCTTCTACTTTTATCTGTTCTTTCCATCGTCTCTACTTTTTCTTCGTTTATCTTCTATGTTACAAACACCACGATATTCTCACTCCTCCTTGTCATTTTCCTCTCATGCTCTCTCTCTCTCTCTCTTTCTCTCTCTCGTCCTTTATCTGTCATTTTACTCGTCCGTTTGTCCCGCTCTTTCGCGCTATCTCTGTTCAGCGGAGGCAGGCAAATGACGATCTCTCAGACTGCGGCGCTGTTCTTCCCCTGTTTCTCCTGTTCCTCCTTGCACTAACCTCCGTGAACTAAAGTACTAGAAACTACAAGTTATAATTACGTCACAAGATAACTCCTACGGTCGATATGCTCGTGTAAGTAGCCACGTGCAGGAGAGCAGAAGTGCTGTGGCAACGAGAGGGTAGTTGTAAGTCGTTCCGAGGGTAGTACTATTAAAGTTGGATGTTATTGGCGGCAGATAACACTCGTACAGGGCGCAATTATTCGCCAGTGTCGTGAATTCAATATTTATGTGTATGTTCGGCGAACTGTGTCGCGTTGATAAATGTTGAAATATGCAAATATTTTCTTTTCGAGAGACGCGGCAAACGTGTTATCGCGTAATATCTTTGGCAACTTTCAAGTAAAAACTTGTTTTCGCGTGATACGTAGTTGCGAATGGTCGAACGATTTCAACCAAATGCGTAGTCTCGTTAAAAATAATTTTTAGATATGCAGTCCGATAACGATCGGAGATACGAATCAAACGAGTGGCTTCCACCGTGGAAATATTCGTCGGAAGTGGCGCGTAAGTAGTTACGGTCTACTGGAATCAATCCTGACCTATTGTGCGCGCACAAAGAGATCTATGTCGATGGATTAAGCGATTAACCACGGCTTAAGCGTTTTCGGAGAAGCTGAATCTTACCCACCGTTCTAAAATTATTTTTACGCCGTTGCTTCTACTTGGCACGATCCGGCGTTTTGATTTACGACCGGATCTTGAGAAAAATACGAGAATCAAATCATCTCCGATACCTCGCGCTATATCCTGGAATAAAATTTCGAACCCTCGGCATAGCATTCTTTTATTTTTCACTTTATTATATCAACTACGTATAAAACTATGTCTTTTATGTCGACGTTAATCGTAAGATACTCGCATTAACATATTCGCTGTATCTTATTCGCCGATATTAGAAGAAGCGAAGGTAATCAGGCAATCGAATTTACTTCGACAGAGAACCGAACACACCTAACCCATTGGCGCCCATTACACGTCGAAACTAGACGACGACTATACACTATATATATATATATATTCCACCCTTTCGAACAACTCGAAACTACCTCCCCAAACGCACTTCGAGTCGCTCTAACTGCTAACGACGACCGTACACGTCCATACGTAACTATCGGTCATCGACTTCTGGCTGTCACGAGGGCACGTAACCGGAAGATTTCTTAAGCGCGCAGTTCGTTGTGGCGTGGTATTTCCATGCGAAACGAAGTCGTCGCACGATCGACGGTGGTTTGTCCTCGTGAGGAACGAGCCATGCACCAAACAAGCGAAATACGTGGCAGAAATACGTGGCGGAATGCTCAACGACGGAAACGCAAGCGGCGCCACGCAACCTGTCGCCCATCGCTTCCTCTCGCGTTATAAAGTTCGCGTAGCACCCCAAGGACAGGGGGCGGTGCGATTGGTTCACAGAAAACGGAGAAACGATCGTCGACGCCGCTGAAAAATTTCTCTTTGCGCCACGTCGATGGACGATGCCTTTCCGATCGATTCGACCGACACTACGGGCGTTTTCAGCCACGTGTCGCTTTGTAGACTGTGCGTGAAAAAGCAGGAGCACCCGCACAAATACGTTCGAATATCTTGGAGCGTACGGTTTAGAGGTTGAACGTTCGGGAATGCGGTAAGAGGGATGCGATGGCGTCGAGTGTCGCGTGACACGACTCGTATTCTAATCGTCAGCCGTGGGGGCAAGGACGTATGCCGCGTAGGAGAAAAAGAAATACCTGTTACTTTGGCTGGGGTCGGTCGGTACTCGAATTAATGACCAGCGATATATCATCGGTTTTTTTTTTTAAATTATCGGAGTCCGTTCGAGGGATAACGATCTTTGCCGGAGGAACAAATGGGCGACGGTCGTTGTTTCTTAAGGCGAGCTATAAATCCGCCTGGAGAACTCGCCAACCACTTCGGTTTGATCGTTATACCTCGAGGCAACCGCTCGAAGAATCTTCGTAAAGGAAGTGGAAACGTCGATACGGAATGAGAAATCCGAAAAGCTGCGAATAATCAGGATTTACGCGAATTTTCTCCATGTTCCAGTCTTTTTATTTGTGTCGCCAACGAAGATGTCTCGTTCGTTTCCCTCCTGTTTTTCCATCCTCGACGAACGTATTGCTTTGAATATATTCATCGTGATATTTGCTTTATTGCGAGTTCGACGCGTCCTATACCATCGGAGGGTTGAACGAACGCTAGCCAGCACAGTTCATCTGGATTATATTTGACACTGTTTTGCACGATGCTATTTTTACTGATTATGAAAGCAGCGCAACACGTTTCTTCCTTTATCTATCGCTTCCCGTACCATTTTCATTCGGGTTCTTCGCGTTCGTGCTCGCGTTACCCGCTTCATTTTCTCCATTTCGCAATTTTTAACGTTCTCCGAGGAAACAGTGCCGGTTCTCGCGCTCCTATCATCCACCATCGACGAGCTTGCCGTTTATCTTTCTTTGGAACCGATGAGCAGACTCGGTTTCGTGTTAGCTAGAAATTTCGTGGATTAAAAATATCTCGTACAGCGTTCGAAGTTGGCCCGGGAAAATGTTCGGTCCATCAAAGGATCGAGTTAATAAACTGTATTTTCGTGAACGTTGGCGAAAGACAAGCGCGAAAACGTTGGCAAACAAGCGAATCCGTGTGCGCCGCGTTTCAACATCGCGCATCGATTCGCGTGTTTATTCTATTACCTACGGTTTGCTCCTATGTTCTTCTTTTGTATAAAACGGATATTTCGTGCGGCGCATCGAGGAATATCGTTACGAACGAAACTCGGTATGCAAACTAGAATTTATAATGTACAGTCAATGCTCGCTAGCTATTCGCTTTTTTTCCATCTTTCCCTTTTCTTTTCTCCGTCTCTCTCGCCGCTACTCTCTTCGTTTTTCTTTGTCGACGTTTCGTATGGGTTTTTCGCGAAACCAACAAATTCGCGTGCATTTAAATTTCAGATGCTCGTATACTGCTTCGGAAAATTTCCTCGTTGAATTTGTACGCCGTTGAAGGAAGCCCGGCTCGGTTGGATCGAAAATATTTGCGAAACGGAAGTCCGATTTCTACGCGCGTTAGTCCTGATTGTACGAGCTGATCGTTCTCGAACGTAATTTAATTCCACGCGTGGCAAGTTGGATGTTACTCTGAACAACGTGCACCGATGTTTCCTTAAAGACTCGCCACATTTTCCCTCCATCTTTCGATAATCGCCCCGCGTGTTTCCGTCACGTGCTTTACACGTTCGAGCTACGTAATATCGGTCAACTTTTCGAAGCACGATTAGATACGGAAGCTTAAGCTGTTATAGTAGGAGCAAGCATGTACGTTATCGCGTAACATGACATTTTAACATGCTCGTGCTACGCGCCCTGTTATACCATTCGGTTAGTCGAGTCACTAGCCAGTCTAGAGGGAGAAATATATCGTAATAAATAAGCAGAAAACAATTCCATTATTCGCGAACGTTTGTTTGTTTCTTGCGCATAAAGAGCAACGTATGCATCTGATACTCTGCATACACGACTCGTTAAAAAGAAATTAACGAGCGTTATTATGAAACATTTTGCATGGCCATTGTATATTCGAATTGTAATTTGCATGGATTCGTTTGTAATTTTCCGTTTTATGGAAAATCGTTGAGCGAACCCGCCACCGTTCGTCGCAACATTTTCGTTGAAATTTCGCGCTCGTTTAATTCGTAGATAATCTCCTAGGCACGTCGTTCAACGGGACTGATATTCGTTTCTTTTAAGAGAACCGCGCAATCGTGTTGCGATTTTCCATTCGTCAATTCCCGAGGATTGGACACATTGGACGGGAAATAGCAGAGGAGGGTAAAACGCGAATCCGCGATGCGAAAATATTCTTCGGCGTTCGCCGACACCTATCCGTCGTTGCGGCAGACAGACTCTCGAAGACGCATATCCGAATTTGCATCTGGGCGAGCAAAGGCAGGCGAGAGATTGCCACGGTTCCATTGAGTTTCTGTTTTCATCGGCAGGGGAATATTGGCATCGGTGCGGGTCTTCTCCCTTTAGAGCCCTTCTGGCAAAGAGCGTCATGGGGCCGATATACGATGACAAAGAAGGAGTAGAGGAAAAAAAAAGGAGGGATAGGCGACTCGGTGGAGAAAGGTCCAAAGTTCGACAGGCAGAAACAAACAGTGTAGTCGTAGGCAAAGGGTGTGTGTGTGTGTGTGTCTGTATGTGTGTGTGAGAGAGAGAGAGAGAGAGAGAGAGTGAGAGAGTAACATGTGGGAGAACTCATACTGGTACATACAGGGTGTTCCGTTAATTTTATCTCGAAAGATTCGCCACGAATACATTAAGATTCATGGAGTACGTTCTTGTTAAAATTCATAGCGAAATGAAAGGGTCTTGCATATTACATGGAAGATTTCACGTTGCTCTTGAAAGGGATGAGAACAGCATTGTAATTCGAACGCTGTTTTTTATTACGTAAGTAAAAAATTCTTCGTTTGCGCGAAAAATGTTTCCCGTGAAAGCGATGAAAGTTGTAGAAAAATGTTGTATAGCGTGTCGGCATTGTTCGAAAAATGTGTCCAACTACGGACTATATACTACTTGCTTGAATATTCTACGATACTTCTTTTGCTCTTCCGTGTTTTATCTTTATTCTTGTTAGGGTACTTTGCCATTTCTCAACGTTACTGCTACGCTCGGTTATTTAAAGCAGAGAATTCTCCGATTTTACTAGCAATTTCCCGTCCAAGTCTCCAACGTTGATTCTAACAACGCGAGACACCCCATATAAGGCACGTAAAGTCTCGCATGTACGTAGAGAGTCGCATGAATCCACTATGTCTCGACATCGGTGTCGCTCGTTGCTCCAGGGATCGAAGACGTCCGTGCTGCGTATAAAAAGCAAGAAAATTCGCGGAGGTGGGCGAGCGCGCAGAAGAGTACGGGGAAGAAAAGAAAAAGGTCGACGCTCGTAGCATACATATTTTATGGGGCAATCACCAGCAACCCTTATCTACGGTTTGTTCAGTTCTGTCCTTCTGCTTAGCCTTCTCTTTCTCACTTTTTCACCCCTCTGCGAACCGCGTACGGTTTCTGGCCGGTTGACCCTCTCGCCGAGTGCTCTCGAAAGATTTGCACGATTACTAATAAACGAGGCCTCATCTACCGAGGGACCCATTTAGCTCGAACGCGCCGATAAATTTTTGCTACCGCTCTTCTTGCATCAGAACCACCGCATGAAAAGATTTTCGCCGCGAGATTGGATGTGCTACAGTTTCGCGCAATCAAGGGGGAACGCGAGTACGATACGGGGTTAGGCTACAACGATGACAAATTCTTTCCAGTCCCTTACTCCCTTCCGTTTCTTTATGTTCGTGCTTCTGATTTATATCCGAGTAATTGCGATGTTCACGACGATCAAAGAGGATTTTACACGTTTAGCAAGGGTTATAACGCGACGATCTGATAGATCTATGAACCCCAGGCCCCCAAACGTATTTGGAATGCGACAATTTCTTAAATAAAATTGTAATCTTTTCCAAAGTACGTGAATTCCTACGATCATCTTTATTCCGTGAAAGCTTTATTACCTCGTGCCGATCACAGCGTCCCGATTTTTTCTCGTCGTTTGCCGAATCGTCGCACGGTTATTCGAGAGCGTCCATTGTTAATTACACGGAGCCATTGGTGGCTTTATCACGAACCTTTCACGCTCGGCAATCGTACTTTCCACAGTAATGCTTATTGTTCAGCCAATTGGCCATGACTAGCAAATCGACGTGGTAAAAGTCCAAAAGAGGTTCCTGACCGTTGATAAGCGGCTCTTTCGAGCTGTGGCCATCGTGCTCTCTCGACGACTCTTTACACACAGCGCGGCGCAATGTGTCGGCAGGTGCTGACCATGTAAAATGCATGAAAGTCGTGTATGGCGTGTATACGAGCACTGCCGGCTGGTACCGGGGAACCCTGAATGCGGGAATTAAAACGCAATTTCCCGCACAAAGGGGACAGTTTATGCCAGCCCCTTCGCCCTACCTTCTCTCTCTCTCTCTCTCTTTCTCACTCTCTCGTTTCTCTTTCCCGCTTTCTTTCTTATCGTTTTCGTCTCTCTTTCTTCTTCCTATCCTCTTCTCTACGCCATTTTTTATTTCCCATTGCATCGTGGTACTACGATCCTCTTTACCACCCCCATTCTACCATTCGCATCTTGCTTTCCGCCTATAACACCCTGCTCCCCCCTCGGCGTCTGTTTAATGAAGCTTACCCGTGAGAGATTTCTTTTTGTTTACTCGTTCCGGCTACACGTTACACGCTGCTTGCAAGCGTTGTTCCGTTGCGATGGAACTTCTCGCGTCCCTCCCTCTCCCGTTTCTCGTTCCGTATCTCTCTCCGTTCTTGTTCTTCGTAGGCTCCGCTATTCGTTCTTTTTCGTCTCCGTTCGCGTTCTCGCGGCGTTCCGCTAACTTTGGCCGCATTCAAGCGAGTCGCCGCACTCTTTTATCGCGCGCCATTCAATAGAGCGCACTCCTCTTCTTCCTTTCCACGGTGGCTGTTGCTTATCAAAGACTTACTACGCTTTCTGCAGTCTAACGGTTTCCCTTGCTGTCTCCGTCGAGAAATATTTCGTTTCCCGTCGTCGATCGAGATCCGTCGCGTTTCGCGCCAACACTTCGCTCGCTAGTCTTATGCAACTACCGCTTGAGTGCTACCGTGATTATCGGCCTGGCACCGACTTTCTCGTTACTTCCGTTGCCGAAGCTTAACAGCACCGATAATCGATCGCGCCATTTTACCCTTTCGCGTGCTTCGTTATGTTTGCGTTTCGACTGCTTACAAGAACGATTCAGAGTTCTTGCTCGAATATGAATCGATCGATGGCGCGTTACAAGATAGTTGGCAGAAGGTGGAACAACACATAAGATGATATTCCTTACGTTTTTTGCTATACTTGGAGCTAATTATAATATTTAGTACCTATATACGTTCCATGTATAACAAATACAACGCGGTGTAAATGCCTTTTAACGTTCACTGTACAGAAATATTTTATAGTAATTTCAAAGTGGGAATGTTCGCATAGTTTCGCACGAGTGTTAGTATACCTCCAACGTAGCCCTGTTTCTACATCCTTCCCAAGATTTACAGTACAAATTTCTATCGAAGCATTTCGCGATCTTTTCAGCGTCCTGACCAGTCCTGACCAATCCTCCGAGATTATCGGGAAAATTAGCAGCCGAAGCATCGACCATGCCATCTTTTTTATCTGCACCGTCGAATATAAACACCGTTTATGCGTACGCCTCTACAAATTCAATTGGATTGTGCGATGGAGAGTGGGTAGACGTTGGAGAGCCATCACGGGGCCAACGGTGCTCAAGGAAAATCGAGCGAGAATAGCATGTGTGAAGTGGCGGGAAAGAAAGAGGCAGTGAGGTCTCGTGGAAGTGGTGTCGGATGGAAGTAAACTCGGTTAAGGGTTGGCGCGTTCTTGCCAGGCATCTCGAAAGGGCTACACACAGTCGACGAAAGAAGGGCTTTAGAAGACACGGGTTGCAGCAGGTGAATCGCGACCGATGCTTCTACAAAAGGAGGCCCAACCTTTTCGAGATTGTCTCCGATAAAAGCATAAAGCAGGCTTATGCAAAGGTGACCGTACGATATCGCGGAACTATCATCCGGTCTCAGACTCGAATTATTCTTTCGTTCCCTTTTCTTACATTTATGCTCTCTCGTGGGATACGTGTGCGTTTGTCTTGCGCTTTCTCGTGCTCATGGTTCCGTTTCCGCCTTGGGGAATCCTTTGAAATTTATACGAAAAAATTGCAGTCGGACCTTTGGAAATCGCGAGGTCTTCGCACCGACTGGGATATACTTTCGAAATACCATTTCCTTTTCTTGCCATCGCTCTCCGTTCTTATAGATCTCCGCTTCCTCCGTACTTCTCTTTTCTTCCACGTTCTATATACGTTCGCCCTACATTCTCTTACTTTCGATCCTCCTCCATGTTTTTCCCTATTCTCTTCTTGCCACTATTTTCTATTCTCATGCATCTTCTCTTTTTCTATATTTCTCTTTTCTTCTCCTCGCCCTCTTTCCCTCGTCCCTATCTTTCTCTCATCCTCCGCTTTCTTCCAGCTTTTTTCCCTCCACCGCGTTTCTTCCGCTTTCTCGACTAGCTTCCCCGGAGTCCCCAATCTCCTATATCTTCGCCGTTTCCTTCGCCTTTTTCTCGTCTCTCTTTGCCTTTCTGCCCTCGTATTTGCCTCAAACCCGTTCTCTACCGCCGGTGACCAACGCCGGCTAGCAACCCGGGCACACGTACGCCGCATACAAACTCTACCAGCATCGTACAAAGCGGCGTATCGTGCGGTGCCGGGGACCGTAACCTCCAACGTCGCGTATCTTGTAAAAGCATAAGGGGACGTAAATCTCGCGTGGACATAAATTCCTTTATCGCGGCCCGTCTTGCAGCCATAGCGCACCGCCTGGCCGAGCTACTTCTTACTTTTCCCTCTTACCGTGCATCTCTATAGATTCGCTGGCGTCCCGCTAGATGCGCATTCGGCCGTAACCGGTCCGCGTTTCCGTAAAATCCAAGCCCATCGGCTTTTACACAGGCTAATAAATATCACGGCCGGTATCGATGCGCAAATATTTAGGCTGGATATTTATAGCGACAAGGTACATCGTATTTTGCGAAGACAGCAGGCGATTACGCCAACTCGCCGCTCCATCGATGCTTCGGCGTGGAAACTTTTCGCGAAATTCACCGTTCAACACGCAACGTATTATGTTTTACGTAACGCGGCCGGCAAATGGCCATTTTCGATCGGACTAATGGACCGTTTATCGACACCCTCGCCGCGTTTGCTCGCATTTTCGTCAGCGCGTACATTTTTTCAAAGTGCTGCAAGTCAGCCGTGGCGGTCGCGAACGCCATTGAAAAGCGAACGATTGCTAGCGTCGAAAATATGGGTTAATATAGAGAGCAGTGGTATTCGTACGAGCCGAACGCAGCAGGTTTACTATCGAAAAAGAGGAATTTTCCAAACTGATTGCGCTCGTTCCACGTGAACTCGTTTTCGATAGGTCCAACTATAGACTATTGAATTCACGCGCAACCAAATAATACTGTCTCCTCTTTGACACGAGTAATGGAGAAATTTGTTTGTAGAAAAGCTGTCTGTAGCAGCGGAGGAACGTGGAACGCGACGAAATACCAGATGTATAAAAGAACTATGGTTAGCGAACAGATTCGCAAGAGTTATCTTCGTTCGTAATTTTCAATCTATCTTTGCGAACATGTCGCAAAAACAGCGGATAGAAATGAGCGCGTGGCTGCTCTCGTCGCTTCGACTCTCGACTCCAGCTATTTCCCAAGCTTTCCTGCGAAAAAACGAAAAAACGAAGAATCGAAGAAACAAAGAAAAAAGGAAGTCGATTTCACGGACGGAGTTCGAGTTATTTTCTTTAGCGGTTGAATCACTCGCGCATGGTCGCCGATATACACGAAGCTTTTACCAAGGAAATCGCTTCAATCGTTGGTAAGTTAATCGATCAGACAATCCATCTCTCTCTCTCTCTCTCACTCTCTTTTCTCATCGTTCGTCCGGCGTTCTTGTTAATCTACCGCGCCGCGTGCACGACGAGCGCGACTGTACAAAAGAAGGAAGAGGAAAGAAAAGAGCGAAACAGGGAAAGATAGGCAGAGAATACACGCGGTGCCAATTAGCAGTTCGCGAACATCGTTTGAGCGGCAATCGAGACAACGAGGTAAGAGGAAACCAATTATCCAACGAACCGGGTGGCTGGCCGCCAACGCAGTTGTTTCCTAATTGCATCGACGTTCGGACACGTTGGCACACGAATGCACACGCATCCACGAAAGGCAACTGTCCCTTCGTCAAAGCGGCCTCGAAATTTCCAGTAATTTCGAGTTTGCCACCTCTGATTCGCGGGTCCGCGCGTCGAAAAGTCGCTTTGAGCGCGCGAGTTCTTTCGCGTTTAACGGTAATCAACAGAGAGCAACGAACCACCGGTAATTAATTTGACAATCGTAGACTTTTAGCTTCTACTGGAACCCGGGAAAAGGTTAAAAGAACTGTCGCAAATTTTAATATTCCAATGCCAGAAGCCACGATCGATGTGGCTTCGCGGCGAATGTATCTACCGTTGAAGTGGAAATTTCACGCGGATCTCTAACGATGTTGGAGAAGCGTCGAAGAATCAAGAGATTGAGATTGGAGGATGAAAGAAGGTTACATCGAGGAGCCAGATTTTACGCGAACGTGACCGATTTCTAGAAATATCTGCCAAGTGAGCGAAAAAGAGCGTGAAATTGGGGAATGTGCGGAGGGCGCGCGTAATCGTAGAATGGAACAATCGTACGGAGAATTAAGAGAGAAAGCTGCTTATACTGCGTCGTCGAGTCGCTTCGTATCTTCCACATTTGAAACGAAATGCACGTTTAAGAATTATTTTGTAGTATGTGGCGGGTACGCGACGAGGGGACTTTCCGACGGCTTCGCGACACTCGGCGACGATGTATATCGCCGAAGCGAAGTGCCTAAACGAGCCATCAATATCCCAACGGTCCTTCCGCCGGATGTTCGAGAAGAAGGCGTGCGTGGCAACGGTCGTGGACGCCTAACGAACGCGTGGATAGCCGGGATATTGAGGGGCGACGAAAAAAAGAAAAGATTCATTCCGTTTCGAAGAGCAAAGTGCGATGGGTCTAGCGTAACAGCGAAGCAAACACATTCGAGAGGCGTGATTGTTAATTGTCGATCGTTAATCGTTGATTATTGACTGTTAATTATTAAATAAATTTTTATTGTCGAGCATCGAGTGTATTTCTTGGGTACTTACATCTAACACCATCTCGAGTATATTTGTTCGCGATCTAATTTACGCGTAGAACTATTATGCAATGCCGTTTTTCTATTTAAAACCAAAGACAATTTATTACGGTCGAACGTAAAGGATTGGAAGGATCGGTAATTGGAAACGTTTCGGGAAATCTTTGATATATTCGTTCGGTTGGACGTATGTTGTTTAAAGCAGGGCAAACAATCGTGGGAAAAGGCGATGGACGACGAAGGATTCTTGGAAATCGCGTAATTATTTTAGTCAAAGTCGAGAGTCAGCTTTTTCGGCCGTGCAAAGATGCGTTCGCAGAATTCCACTGGTTGGCGACGATCCAATATTTTGTCAAGGATGATATTTACGATTGATTTTATAATAAAAACCGAAATCACGTAGAACGCGTACGTGTGTATAAGGATGTAGTGGAAAACCGTAAATATTATCAAATAAATACGTTATTGACAGCTGCCGTTGAACATTTAAATATTTGTATGATGCGTTCGACTAATTTTTCGCGTACGGAACGCGCGGCGTCTCTCGCGAAATATTCACGCTTTATCGCGATTATACGTGCGAAACAATTTATGCAACGAGTCGGTCGATTCAATTAGAAGAATGCTATGGAACGTTCGCGAAAGAAATATTATCGAGAAAATGTCTATTCGAATGACACGTGAATTTCCACTCTAATATTTTTTCCTTCTTCTCTTTAAAAAGCAGCTGCGGATCGTTCGTTCGTGCAAAGGTCGATTTATGACATTCGAAAATCTTATTTACGTACATATGTTAGATTAAAGGAATTCCATCGGCACTGCAACTGCGATAATCCACTAGCGACGCAAGAAATATTATCCCTCGATCGTTTGTATCGTTCCGCGATTTCACAGTAGCCATTTTTCAAACGCCATTTTTCTCGACGGCCGATTTAGAGCTCGCATTATCCCGGCTCGCAACGCTCTCCCGGCCTTCTGGCATCAGTTTCATCAATTAGGTTACTTAAATGTTTGCACGAGGAAAATCCCGATGAAAATTACGGAGGACCAGGATAGTAGAGTGGACGGTCGGGGAGGGGAACGGTGCGTGGACCGTCCATACGTTACCAAACTTGCATTATCGTCGTGAATCAGCATCGGATAAATTATTAAAAGCTTAAACCGCGGCGGAAGTATAAATTAATTAGCGCGAACATTAATGGATTTAGTTGGGTATTTGAATAACGCGATAATCGAATGTCGCATACTTCCGGGCCCCGATCGTTTGCCGGCCAACGATATCGGCGGTGTATCGATCGTTTGTTTGCGCGAGATTTTAAATGAACGCGTATCGACAGTGTCCAACGACGAATCGAAGGAAAACTGTTAAAAGAAAACAGAGGATAGAAGATATGGGTGAAAGAATTTTTGTAACATCGTACGTGATAAAAAGCGTGACGAGTAAATTTAATAGGGCAGCCTGCTGTTCTTTTAAAAAGATATGGAAACGCGACAGGTTTTTACAATATTCCTACCCACGTCTTGGACCTATACCTGATGCGATATTGCAGTCGTATATAGGATACGTTTTCGTAGCGGACAACATGGCGCGACGTAGAGAAACAAGGAGGATAAAGGTTAAAGGTTATACGTTAGGACCGACTGACAATGGCTCGCGTAAAACAGATACGAAGGAAAACGCAGTGTAAGAGGCAGGGATCTCGTTGATAGAGGACGAGGTCGAATTTATGAGAGTTGCCGACCTTAAGAATAAGGAACCAAACGGGCCTTTACGTCCCCGTTTTACTACCTCTGTCCAAGATTTGCATAACGTTCGACCCTCCCTTTTCGCTCCTTATTCTTTCCCAAAAGAAACCATTCCCCTGCACCTGTACAACTTTTTGTCGTCTATCCAGATATGTGTAATTTTGTGTGCTACGCTAGATTAGCCGCGTAGTAGTGACACGCATATACGAGTATGAGTGTGCGGCAGTATGTGCGTGCACAGCGTCTCGTAAAACAGAAAAATGCAACTGTTCCGTTGGTAGTGTGGTAAAGAAGATGGTGAGACAAGGAGAGTGCTGAGACGCGTGCGAATGTGTATCGACGAATATCTTGTAAATCGCATATTAAATAAATCTGAAACTATTTTGATATCGATTCCAAGTATAATCTAAGTGTTCCTGTACATTTATTTCGGCGATTAACCCTTTCGCTTCGACAATCCAGTTCGCCGAAGTACTGTCACTGAGCGAAAGCACGCGCCAGAAATACGCACAGTGTCCGTGGTTGCTGTATATACGTTTTCCTAAGTCTTAAATAACAATAATTCTTGTAAAAACCGTACATGAAATATCGCTTCACTGCCAATGAATTTAATAGATTTTTTAGCATGAAACAGTATACGATCGTTTGGATGTTTGAAACATATTGCGTGAAACGTTTCGATGTTGTTTCAACAATGAGTAACTTTAAGAAGCGATTAATCCAACATGTCAATAAAATCAAAAGAAAATGTTCTGCCGATAACGAAAAGATATATCGTTGACTACAGATAGCACTTGTATATGCATCATTTGCGTGCCGGATATATAGAGTGTCGGACTCGGAAGTCGTCGCGTGGTCGCCGCCTATAAGCGGCACTCGAAGCGACAGGGTTAAGATCCACAATTCTGAACAATTCTTCGACGAAACACAGGGGACGATCTTTGAATCGAAAGGAGGAAGGGAAGCCGCGTGTTTGGTCGCTTCGACGATCCGCGAAATCCGCGATAACGAGGTAACTTACAATTAGCGACCAAGTTCGTTCGAAGGCAGTCTCCGCTAGATGAGGAGCCTGGAGATCCTCAAGGTTCGATGGAATCTTTTATGGGAACTTAATTGGGATCGATCAGTCGATCACTTTTGACCTTTCGAGCATGCACGCCTCTTCCGACTCGCTCGACCGTCTCATCGACGGAAATATTTAATTGATTCTGGCGTGCGCCGTGCCACGCCGTTTTTCAGCTTTCGGTGCAATCAATTACGCTTGTACGGCATCTCGTTTCACGCTGATAGACGTTATTGTGTAGCGATTTTCCATTCTCGGATTCGTCTCTTTGATTTCGAGTGCATTTATGCGCGGCTCTCTTTGATGTATTTCTATGTCGTTCGCGACCGAGTACATTAATATTGTGTACAGGGCGCACCGGTTGTTAATATTCGTTTCCATCTCCATCGTTTAGCCGATCTGTGCCTCCACTTTTTCTTCCCTCCTCGTTTCCTAGTACGAGTAACGCTTCGTTGTATCGTAATTATCTCGTTCAGCTGAGCGATCGTTCTGTATCGCGATCAGCGTGCGTATGTATTCGCTTGCTCTCATCGTTTAATATATATATATAAATATATATATAAATATGAACGTTTAATTATGTCGACGGCGCAGTGGCATCGCGATAATTTTTTGCGGGTCTCTGGATCAAACCATTGGAAGAGCAATCAAAAAAATTGCAGTTCGGAATCTCTTCAATTTCGCGTTAATCGCGCCGACATTAAACCTCCTCCCTCCGTTTTTAACATCTGGCTAATTTTAGCACATAATTCTGTTAAATGGCACAAGAGTAATTATTCCCCCTTTCGCGTTCCTTTCTCCTCTTTCTTTCTCGTCTCTCTTTACGAATATAGAAATATCTCGTATTCACAAACCATATACAAGCCAAGGATATATTTTGCGGCCGTTTAAGAATATTTATGACAAGATTTCGCGATTTATCGTATTTATCAACCGCGATATCCGAAAGGTTAACAATACGATCTCTTTTCCCTATGCGATCCTCGCCATATCGAGCAATATCGATTCGACTTTAATTAAAAGATCACGGAAAGTTTCCAAGCAGAAAAGCGACCTTATCGAACTGTTTTCGTTCCCCCTGCGAATCGGTTCATTGGCTTTAATTTTGGCATTAGCCGCCCTCGAACTCTTTTCCGCCCGGGGTTCTCCTCCTTTCCACTTTTCCTTCTCCTTTCCTTGCCCAACTTGTATTCCTACTTTCCGATTTAGAAATCGACCATGCCGGTCGACGATGCTGCCCGAGCGGCGTCTGTAATTGGATGATTCTGCTTTATTGACACTGGAATTAACCGTTCACCGAGCGTGTTTTCTGCTCGAGATGCACGACGATGTGCCGCGTTTCTCGATCCTCGTTGAACCGCTTCATTACGTATACTTTCCCACGGAATTACGTCTAATTTCACCTCGTGTAACGCAAAATTTAATAACATCCTGACCCCAGCAACGATCCTATAAATTGCTAAATTATATACAGAAAGTTTGGCGAATAATTACGTGGTGGAAAATTCGGACCTTCGCAGCATTCTGGGCCTTGAATTGCCTCATTTTTTCTCGAATCTGTGCGATGCAGTTGCGTGTTTAATTAAATTTGTTATGTTCTATTGGCTGGGCGGAATGTTTGCGCCATCGATACGTTCGATTCCGAACTGTTGTACTACAGTTTTTAATGAAAAACACCAGGCAATAGGAGAGAGGGCGGGCGAGTAAAAAATCAGCCAGGTGTCGTCGGAGTTGTTCAAAATTGTACAACTTTTAATTGGAAGAATCTCGACGTTCTTCGTTGCTTTAACAGGCAAGTAGGGTGGAAAATTGGAAGACGTGCTCGTATAATTAATAACTTTTTCATAGATTCGGAACATTGTATAAAGAAACAGAAACGCAACGCTGGGAGATGAAAAGGAGGGGGGCGGGGGGCAACTGAATGACTAATTATTCCACGTTTAAACTTGCATCACGTGTTTACTTAGCTCGAAAAATCAAACAGCGCGTAAACAGGATCCATCGATCGAATAAAAATACGCAAATCGCGGTTGTAGGAAAAAAGTCGAATTACTTACGGACAAACTATCGCGATCGATTATTATCGGAATTCCGGATAAACGAGAGGTCCAAGTTTCCGTTGGTTAGATGGGACATTGGAAGAATCCAGGAATCAATAAGAGGTACACGAGCTGCGATTCGATAGCGCGATCAGAGGCTACGGGTCGAAGAGAAAGGCGGCTATATATCAGTGGGAAGGAAAGAAAGAGGTTCGAGGTGGTTCCCATCGCGACGCCGGCTCGAAAACATCGAGAAAACTTCCAAGGGGAAGAAGCAATAGTCACGAGTGGAAAGTTCTGAATGTCCACTAACAATCTGTGCCGTTAGAGCGAGACCCAATCCCCCTGGCTCGTCCTCCTCGTTGCCAGAAAACCGCCGTCGTTGCCCCTTTCTGTTCGACCAGCGGCATTTTCTGTATCAATCCGTGGCCAAACCATTGCCACCCCAGCCTTTCTTACTTTATGGCATGAGGATTCTAATTTACAGTCACGCTCCAAAACCGATTCTTCTGCTTTTCTCCAATCTCGCGTTTCTTCTGTTCTCCTATCTCCGTGCGGTCTATTACACCGTTGACCTACAAACTTCTCTTCGTCTCGGCTACCCTCGCCATCTCCAGTTCCCTCTCTCCCTCTCTCTCTCTCTCTCTCTCGTTCGCGATGTACGCTCGACGAAACTTTGATGGAGCGCGACTTTGGGAAAATAGAAACTTCGATCAGATATGGCCGGATATTGCGATATTTGAGCGGTGCCGTTCTCTCGTCGACAAGCTGCTCCTCCGGTTCCTCTTTGCTTCACTTCATTGACGATCCGACGATTGTCCGCCACCGGGGGAGGAAAAAGTTTCGCTGTAAAAACCGACGATAGTTGGATACCGCCGATAGAGGGGCTGGATCGGCGTAGTTATTAAACCGATCAAATTTACCCGATTGGATTTTTCACGAGAACGCAAAGGACGAAGCTTTCACGTGTAATTGTTCGTACGAGGAAATACGAAACCATTTGCACGTAACTATTTTTATTTCAAACCTTTTACCATGAAAATTTTACCGCGATAAATTGCTAGTTCACCCTCAACTTCTATAGTCCCGCTGTACGTATTCATAATTGCAGCAATTACTCCACAGCAAGAGAATCTGTATGCCTGCAAGTTTTCTTGCTTCGATGGTTTCCAGTCTAACGTATCCCCCGACACTGCTGAAAACCGAGAATTCCAAGATGCATGAGACATTCTCGATCTTGTACACCTCTAGAATGTCGATAATATCCCAGACCGCAGCGATCCTTATTCTACGTTGACCGTACTTACATTTGTATCTTATCCTACCTTAGTCTCTAATCTCCGTTCCGTTGCATTTAATCGAGGTCGTGGAATTGTTGCACGTCGATACAGATACTACGTACGTGCATAAGTACGCAACCGACACACACAGTGCCGCGTTATCGCGTACGTACATTTTCGAGGCGCGAATATCCTTTGTACCGCGTTTCCAACGAGTATCCTTCGACTTCCTTCTTCGACCCGACCTTTCTGGTCGCCGTTTTTTCCCCTACAGCCGCGGAGAATGAGAATTCCGACTTGGCCGCACGAGAAACGCGCGAGATCGACGGGAATTTAATTAAAGCAACGCGGTCGCGTCAAATGGGAAGGGGCTTTAAAGGACGAGGCTGCTCGCGTCCACCTACGTTTCATCCGTGTGCTTTACGCTTTACGAATGGAGGAAATTTATATCGATCGCGTCGACCGATTCAAGAATACCAGCGGAAATTTCGGACAAAGTTTCGACAAGCTTTTCGTGTCGCGAGACATACGCGACGAGTTCCACGCGGTCGTCGCCTATTTCCACGAGAATACGCGCGATAAAATACGTACAGCGAAGACGGTCGATCCGGCTGGAATTCGACCGCGAAAGCACGGTTTCGCGAGCTGTTCGCGTTTACGGTGAATGCAAGGGCCGGGAGTGTCACGGCAGCTTTTGATCTCCTTTATGCAGCTCCGCTGCGCGATCGGCGCGCGTCGTATCGGGTATTTGAGTTTTATTTGACAGCTTATTTGCCGGCACGGTGGAACGCTCTTACGAAAATACGCTTTTGTTCCGCCAGCGTTTTCACCGGTGATCTTGATAATAGCGTACGTTCGCGGCAATATGAAAACGGACGGAGCCGATGGGTTGATTATTTTAATCCAACAGGCGATGTAGGTCCGTATAACTTCAGCTTTCCTTCAACGGTCCTAACGAATTATTCTACGCGAGACTTTAATAATTCTATTTCCTTTTTCCTCTTTTCGCTCGAAATAGAATGTTTCAGGGATGGACATCGAGAAGAACGCGAACGATTTTGAAATAACGTTGCGTGCCGTGAATCGCGTCTTTCGTTTTTAATGCTATTTTTAATTGAATTAATATCCCGACAAAGTTACACCGATGTTCCATATTGCCCGCGGACAAAACAACGTTGCATAATACCACAGGCCGCAGCAATGCTTTCTATCAAAATAGTATCGGATTAACTACATTCCAAATATTCGAACAAAGTTATATCGCATTATCAGTATGCAAGAGCGTTTCGAGCAATCGAGGTAGCACGCACGTGGCCGATTGAAAATACAATGTTGCTGTCGGTAGCTCGTCAAAACGCCGATGCAATCGTACGTTTCACGGATTATCGTCCTTTTATCGTTTGCAGGCACTCGATCCACGCGATCGTTTTCCCCGACCGATTCCGTTCGGTCGAAAATCCGACCGGTAACTAGCGTCGGATCGCTTCTCTGTTTCCTGATCACTCGATTGTTCTTCATCGATGGAGACAAGCGACGATGAATTACAAGAAACAAAATGCGCTTTCGCGATGCAAATGCTGACTACACCGTTCGATGGCTGCACGATCAAATATTAGTCTGGCGAATCGTATAACGGATTGTTTGTTTCTGTGTTGTTATGGTTAACGTAAACTAGGATAAATAACCGTCGAGCGAGTTGCAATTATACCGCAAAATAGTAGCACGTATCGCGTTCGATCGTACGCTCGCGTTAATTGCGCACTTGTGTGCCAACGGGCGCCTGATTATTCGGTAAAATTCTACTCGCCTCTGTTCCGTTAATACCGTCTTGAGGAGCTTGCAATGCCGGCCGTTAATCGTTCGAGAATCGATTTCCGATTTTACGCGTCCAATTTGAAATAAATTAACGACTAGTTATGGCACTGATACTCCATCTCTCCAAATGTCTAAATAATTCGCAAGAAACAAGATTAATCGTTTGTTATCAACTACCGCCAATGGATTAACTTTGGTAAATTTAATAACTGTAAGGGTAATTACGATACAACGGATGTCCACCTATCGATCGCAACAGAATCGCAAAATATTCGATTAAGATACTCGATGGAGAAAATTCTCATCGACTACGATAAAATTCTCATTTCCCACTGCCGGTTATTTTTCATCGTCGGTTGCCTTTTAATATTTCGTCTTTATTTATTTCGCGACATACGGCAAGACGTAGTTGTTGGCTTGAGAACGATGGTTATCCTAATTTAAAACTTAGACACGGAATTCCAGTTGGGAAGATATAAAAGTCAGGATGGGGAAAGTTATAGCGGAGAGAAGAGCGGGTCCGCACGTGCACTCGTGGCATTTAATAAGTAGGTTAGAGAATGCATTGGAAATTATGGGTTAGGAGATACGCTCGGTGCCGATCGGAACTGGTTCCGACGAAGGATGCACCAGTAAAGGGGGCGCGTTTCTTTTCCTCTTTTTCATTTCCCCCGACCGTTTCGATCGAATAAGTTCGAAACACGATGCGATACACGGACACAGAAACGCGGTACGACGAACGCTCGAAAGCTGCGGATGCTCGAAAAGTACGATTGAAATTTCGGGAACAATCCGCCGTCCACCGATAAAGTCTTTACCATTGGAATCTTCGCTGTTTCTTGCGGCCGTTCGATGACAAAGAACCATTCGATGCTGCAACAGTTTCGTTCGATCTTTGCGTTTCCTTCGCCTTCGCCATTTCTATTCGTAATACAGTAAAACGTACGTGGATACAGTAAAACGGCCAACCACTGTCGACACGATCGTACATTTTATTCGACTATATTTAATCGCTGTATCGATAATAAAATCACGACAGAGGATCGATCACTTTCGGTCCTCGCCGATCACGATTTTCGCGATCGTTTCGCCGAAACATTTCGATGGGGGATAAAACGTATAACGGTGTCGCGAGAAACTACGATCGGGCTGGCGCATCACAGAGACCAAGCGAAACACGCTCAACTCCCGCGGAACCAGGAATTTATTCCCGATCCTGTTGGTTCGTGTACGCGCGAGTGCGCGCCGAGGGGGGTCGCGAGTCGTATAATTTCGAAATCGATGGATATCCACGCGGAATAAATCCTCGAGAACGTACTTATCCTGCGCGTGTGTCAGCCCCCAGCGCGAAATAAATGCGTTCCGTTGCTCCATGTTCCCGGTTATATTCGATAAATCTGGTCACCGTCCTTTTCTTCGCAGCCCCCGCCATTTTCTCCACGCTCGACTACTTAAAGATTTACGGCACGCCGGATTTGCACGCCAGATATTTATACCCTTGTCAAAGCTGTCACGGGTTGCGGCCTAGGTGTACGCCTCGGGCTTTGCGCACAGGTGAGCCTGTTTCGGCTACCTGTTCGTGACACTCGATCGTGACAATTCGATTCGGCTTTATCCACGGTTAATTCCGGCAAGTCTGCGTCGTCGGTTCGTAATTGAATCGTCACGCACCGTGTAGGACCATCGATTACTTGCCGCGGAATCGGATGCGCACGTAGGCCGCGGCTAAATACGCTACGTATTTAGCCGATATAGGCGTCGTGTCGGCCCCGTTACGATATCGCATGCAGTATCGGGGCCGGCCGATGGGCTTATTACATTGAATTACAGGCGCACGGAAATCGGCCTCAGAAATTACGTGTCATCGGGGATGTCGACAGGAACGGCAGCGCTGACAACAGTTTCCGCGATTTTGACGCGTTCCTCGTCGCATCGTTCGAGCACGTTGGCCTTCGAACGCCGTCTTCTGTGGTTGCACCATACAAATTAGATACGCGCGGCGACGTTACGACGATGGCGTTTAACCCAGCCTAGGTTTGAAATGTACGCGACGCTTTGCCTCGTTAGAGGCGGACAGACCACCGTGCTTAAAAATACATCGTCGAATCTCGCGGAATTTTATCGCCAATTTGTTCGCAAATATCGCGCAAATATCTACTTTATCTTCCCAGTCGGATTATTAACTTCTCCGGTGACCGTAACAATTTAAAGGAATTTTACCGTATCATCGATCCAAGCACTTCGCCAAAGGACGATCTTTGATATTTAACGTCGTTGAATACGAGCGCGTTCTTTCCAGCATTTGCAGACTCGTCGTCGGTATGAAGAAACGGAGACTGACGTGGAATCGCGTGACCTCCTCTACGATGCATAAACTTTAACGATATTACACGATTTTCATTCGCTCGCGCGACAACTCTTACACGGTAAGACGCAATATTACATATTACGAAAGTTACGAGTAATTCCTTCGCGCGACGCTGCTATAGTTGTTCTACCTTTCTGTCTTTCCTTTGCGCGAGCACACTTTATCGAAAGGATAAAATGCTTATATCGTAGCGATGAGTCGTGATTGCCCGACGTCATTTCATTTTTCCAATAAACCTTTTACGGCCCAGAGGCGAGTCTCTTTCTCTTCTTTTTTCCTTCTCTTATTCCCCTCGTCACTATGCTCTCTCTCTCTCACTCTCACTCTCTCTCTCTCTCTTTGCCCGTCAGTCTCTTGTGCATTGCTCCGTTCCGTTCGTTCGCGCGCATTATGAACGAGAGAACAAATAGGAATGAAGGGGCTAAAGTGCGAATAGAATAGAACCTTCGGATCTAGAAACGAAGCCCGGAGAGAGTACGGAGGAAGGGAGATCCGGGAATGATAAGCGGATCAGTTGTAATACCGTAGATCTTGTCGCTTCGCCAGTCAGGCTTAAAGGACTCGATTCGTTGACTCGATGACTGGGCGATAACGTTTGATCTTCGACCAAAGCTAAGAGCATCCTTCCTCGCGATAGTTGTTTTAAAAAATTCTACGCGAAGATTTTGTATATTGAAATTCCTGAATGTTACCCAGTATAGAAGCTTCGACGTTTCCACTTTGAAGTTATCAAACCCGTCAAAACGACGAATTTTTTATTCCCTTGGTTTAATATTACCAACGATACGCGTATAGGTATTCTCGATAAAATTCATATCGATTTTCATTCGGATAGAAAAATAATTAAGCGCAACTCGTTATAATCATCTACAGGATGTTCCATTTTGTTCCGCCAAACGGTATCGGTATGTACTACGATCGAAAATAAGAACTCCATGTTGAACGTAGAGTCGTAGACGCTTTATTACAAAGTTACAGCAAAGATAACCGGCTTAGTTTTGCATGGAAGCGATGTGAATTTCAAAGAAATACGGACGACACACTGAACGAGAACTTCGGTAAACACGACCATCCGATCGAACGAGAATCCACTCGTTTATAATTTTGGTATTTTCGTTGTAACTTTGTAGTAAAACATCCGCGTAAAGATGAAATATCTCATATATACGTGGTTCTTTTTTTCTTAATACGTTGGTGCCAATCTGCGTCGAGTTTTCCTGCTGTTTCCATTGTTCGTGCCGTTTTCAACTTTGACGGTTTGAGGATCAGAGTTGGTTTAATTGGCACGGAATACGTTTCGTTCCATCGATGTTTCATAATCCTTTTTCAAACTTTTCAAGTTTCTCAAATATAACGTTGTCATCATCTATGAATGGAATAGCAATTACTTTGTAATGTACTAGGTTGTCCGAAAAGTTTCTTTCGTTTTATGAGGAAATAATAGACGCACAATACCTTTTGTTTTATATTATTTTATTGAATTATGCACGAACGTAATAATAGAAATAGAACGAAATGGATCATATATAATTCAATAAGAACCTGTTCGACTTCCGGAAAGAAAGTGACTGTGCCACGAATACATCTTTTATGCGCTTCTTCCAGCTTCTATACAATCGTCTGTTATATCGATACACGTAATACAATTTAAAGTGATTAAGCGTGATAGCAAACTAAAGAATCTTCGGACGATAAGTATACGGAACATCGAGGGAAAGCTGATTAAGAAGCCGATAAAGTGTAACAAGGTACATTTTGCAATTAAGGATTACATTATACTGTAGAGTAATAAGCTTAACTTATAACTTTCTCTATAATACTTTATGCTCATCCCCTCGACCCAGATTCTCCTTTTTCAAATAATACCATAGCCCGACGCTTTATTCTTATTTATCATCATTTTCCTTATCGAGTACGCCGACCTCCCACCCTCGAAATTTCATTCCAAAAATCGGAAACAAACCCCATTTAACCGATGCTCTCCTTGTTCTATTGGATTGGGATTTTGTCATCACCACTTAATGACAGAATCGTCATAATTCTTCCCAACCCGAATTGTTTCGCTCAAACTGGAACAATATCCCGTTGCATATCGTTGTCTCTCGGATGTCAGGAAATACGAAACATTGGCGTGACTAGAAAAGATATTACTTATAGTAGGAAATTTTATATAATTTCAGTGGACGTAAATATAACGCGATACGTTGAGCCATCAGTTCCAAACGAAATTCCACGGTTGGCTTAATATTTTATTTATTCCCTCGATGTATTTTATTTCCCGCAGATTGCAGGAGCGAGATTAAGGAACGTTTTTAAAGAGTGTCGCAGTTATAAATATGATTTAACGCGAGCACGTTATTTTCTCGAAGTGTGTGGCAACCCGACGAGGAGGCAAAGTAGGAACCAAGAGGGAACCGGGGGTTAGATAGGTAGCGGCAGAACAAATTCGTCGGTGAATTACTTGCCTTCCCGAATTCCCGGGCCCCGGCCATCTACGATAATTTATTTCCTGTGGAATTCGTTGCATTCTGGCGAGGTGATAAATTAAGAGAGGCTCAATTGTTTCAAGAGAACGATCCTGCGGCTGGCTGGTAGCGGTTTGTCGTGCTGCAAAGGCGGCCATATCTATCCCGTTAAAAGAGCTCCGAAACGATCATCGTTTCTTTCTTTCGTTTGCAAATTCGTCGAACGATTTTATCCGGCGTCGAAAAACCCACCGAACGAAAGACAGAGAATGAAAAATAAAAAGGGCGAGAAGAGACAGAGAGCGCGAGAATGGTCGGGGGAGCATCGGGTTCGCGTTTCTTTTTTGCTACCACAGAAACGTTTCTGCGCGAGAATTAACGGGAAATTTATTAGACCCGTGTAAAGTGATAAATCATTTGTTCCCAGAAATGGGTAATTCGTTTAATTGACGAGAACCACGTATGCCATACGGTTTCTATATGCAGAACAAGCACGAGAGACGAAAGAACGAAACTAATATATTTATATGCAGTATGCTCCGTTAAATCCGTGAAACTACGAAAGATATAAACGCGCGATCTATTCGTTGGAAAAAAGTTTCCCAGCGTTGCACTAGAAATGTAGGTCAGAGCGTAGAAAGATAGGTTATATGGAAAATTTCTAACGAGAAGATGGATAATTTTTAAATATAGTTTCTAAGTAATTCGATCATTACCGCTTCGAAGAATCATCCGCGTTTTCACGAGAAATAATAGCTTGCTAACAATCTGCTAAATTTAACCAATTACGATCCATTCCCTCTCTCGCTTTTATTTTCTTCGACTATGACAAACGATCTCATCCGTGTGCGACATCGATCGATCTAGAAATCCTCGAATCAATTCTCTCGCGTTATTACAGTACTGTGCAGTAGCGGCGCATATTGAGGAGCGAAATCCGTTTTCGCGAGGACGTTTGCCGAAAACGGCGAAAAACGTATGACACGACGCGGTTGGATCCGATAATAATCGGCACGATAGGACGATACAGGACGCGAGGAAATATTACGAGAGAGCGTAATGGTCGCGTTATCGGACGTGCTCGTGCGACGCCATTCGAGGCCCCTGTAACTAATGGAGAGATGCGAAATGATGGGACGACGGAGGAGCGGCGGCGACGACGAAACGGACGTTTAATGGGTCGAAAAATTTGCATAACACACGTTTAATGTATACTCCTTCTGTCGCGCGATGGAAATATCAGCGACGCCTGTGTGCCACGTCAGACCCCGGAATTACGGATACCGTGTACGTTTCCGATGCGATGTCGAGAGGCGCCCGTCGCCATTCTCTTCGTTCGTCACGTGCAAATGCATTGCGCTTTTGATAATTGGAGCGGAACGAACGACATAAGCTTTGCACGGTGCGTTGCGTATCGTTTTACAAGCTTTTGAATCGTCAGAGCGTTTCCAGCCAGCTCTAAGGAGATTGTCGCAAATCCCACAATTGTTACACCGAGTTCCTAATTGCTTTGCAACATTGCCACGTTATTATCGAGGAAGTTCGGCGAATAGTTGCTACATAATAACCTATAATGTTCGCGAAATCTAAAATTTACTAGTCAGACAGTTGGCATTACTGCTGGTTATATTACGCATAAAGCTGTTGCCACAAAAGGTATAACTCGCTAATCACTCGTCAACCGCGCGCACTCAACCTCCCTTTCTTCCATCGTTGGAGCTCAAAGAATAATCACCTTCGCTAATCGCTGGAATATTACATTTCTAAAAACGATACTGCACTCGTACCGATCCATTCTAGTCGCATTATGTCGTAATTAATAGCCGTTCGTTGGCAGCGGTCGTTGACAAATCGAATCCCTGCAGACTGGCCGGCTCCGTAGCTAGCTGTTTCGCTCGGCAAACGAAAGACCGGTCAGCGTTTCATCGATCTTTGAGTCGCGTTTAGGGGATTATCAGGAGCCGGCTGTTGGCACCTGTATCTTCTTAACGCCCTTTCTACGCTCTCGATATAAATTGATAGCAATTACGTCGTTCCAAGAGTGACCCATTATGAGCGACGAGGGTTAGTGAAAGAGAAGGCTACGTAGATAGCGTCTTTCGTTCTGCGTTCCAAGACGAGCAAAGGGCGTTAGGAATAAAGGGAAGAGGATAAGAAGAGACGCGAACAAAGGAGACGGTACACCGATGCGTCTACGCGTACACATCGATGTGTGTGTGTGTGTATGTGCAGGTATTTGAGTGCCTCTCTAGCGGCACGAAAAGGCCAGAGACGAGGGATATCCGGTTGCTCCTTTTGCAAATACTTGAAATCGCGTCGCGTCGTCGACCGAGGCTGCGCGACGCCGCACGGCTGTACAATGGAATTTTCAATATTGTGCCGAGAGATTGCCCTGATTAATGAGACAACGTGGCCCTCCGAGACATTGTTCGTTACCGCATGCGGCCGACGCGTGTATCGCCGCGCCGTCTGTTATATTATATTATATGCCACCGATTGGTTTCACCTTGCGAGACCTGACCGACATATTGCGGTTAATTGGATGGCTTTGTTCAAACCAAAATGTCGATCCAAGATGGTTAGTTTCCTAATACCGATACAAACGGTTAAAACACTTAAAGAAAAAAGAAAAAAAAGAAAAAAAAGACGTACTCGAGCGGTTATCTCGACTTTTGATATTTAATTACCGCTTGGAGAATTAATTGGGATAAACTGCGGTAAAACGAACGCATAGAAATTTAATCGCAAGAGGAAAAGATTACGGATCCTCTATCTTCCTTCTGTTCAACAAGCGAAGATGATTGTACGGGAAAAAAAGAGGTAGAATTTATCGCTTAAAGTTTACAAGTTTGTGGAATTTGTAAAACTTACAATTTCCCAAGCGTAGAATAAAAACGTTTTGTTTAATGGTGGTCGGGAATCGGTGAATCTAACTGGGAAGTCAGAAACTGCGTGAAACTCAGCATTGTTTCCAACTTCCGTTCACCGCAGAACAAAGGGCGAACAGTGTCGCAGCACTGGGAAAGTCGTGTTAAGGGAAACGGTGAAAGGCAGGCCGTGATTCCTTGGCAAGTTGGTGGTCAGTTTGTTAGTCAGTTAGTTAGCAATCAGTTGTCAATCAGAGTTGCCTAAAGCTGGAAGCCATTAGCCTAAAAGTCACGCTTAGAAGCGGTCAAGTTACGGGCGATTCTCGGTTAGGTTGATGTTCGAGGTGTAAATGTTTCTATCGATTCGATGAACAAGCAGATCCAATGGAAATTATTTCGTTAATGTTAACCTAGCTGTCTTTGGTCTTATTAGCAGAAATTTCGTCCAGCACAATTGCCGATAAATTGGATTATTGATTGAATAAGTTACATCGACTAATTTATGTAAGTGGAAGTTCGTTTATCGGCTTTATTAGCGAGATTATTGCAATTAATTGCTCGATGCAACGCGATAATGAAGATACGATCCGTAGTTTTACTTGCGAAATTAATGACTCGAAAACACCGACTGTTTTCACCTCGAACGAACGTGTAAATTAAACGAATGTATCTATAAATTGGCAATTACAAAAATTTCACACACACGGTAAACATGGATCGGAAATGTATCCTACTTTTCGGCTCATCCTATGCGATAAACGATATCGACTGGACAGCTGGAAAGAGACGTTTAACTTCGCATCGTAGGATTTTTCGCAAATATCGCTACTGATTTCACGAGAAATATCTTGGCAATTATTTACGCGACATCCGTCAGACATCGAAGCATTTTTCCCATTACCTACTAAATACGTTGGAAATTGGAAACGCGTAGGTAGATCGATGAAATTTAATATTTGATTGTGGGCATAAATTCGAAGGATTTGTAAAGGAGCGGCAAAAGGGATTCGCCTAGACGCGCGATGATCCGGAATTCCTTTCGCGATTTCACAGACGCGCGATCCCACGCGACGCGTTAAAAGAACGAAGCCGGAACGAGCTTTGGAATTTCCTATCCTCCCGTCTTCCGTGCTCGAATACCTGCATCACTGAATACTGCTGGCTGGCCAAAGGGGACTTTTCCGCAAGAGAATTCTCCGATACGAATGCCTGCGGGGTAAAACGGTTGGGAACAGGCTTACTTGCTTAATACTTAGACGCCGGAATTGCGCAAGTGGTTCGGGACCAGGCAGATAGAACGTTTTCCTTTGCAACCTGTTACAACGAAAAGCAGTACACCGATGAATTCCGCCGAACGCGGATAAATTCGTTAATTTCTCGCCAGGGACAACGGCAACTTCCTTTCCAGCGTTTCGACCCGAAGATAACTCGCCTGGTAATATTATTTCCAGGACTTAACTTCCTCAGACTTACAAGAACAGTATCTAACTTCCTTTTCCTTTCTTTGAATCCCGTGGGAATCGAATCCCTCGCGTTAATTAATCTGCTTTCTACTCGTGCAATTGTACGGTTTCGTCAGAGTATTATCGCGCCAGATGAACACGATTGCCATTCTACATTTTACAAAAAGACTTGTTTCACTGACAAAAATATTCTATATAATTCTAGTAAATAGATGAGTAGACATAAGAGAGCAGGAATATTTTTTATCGGTTCGGTAACGATCACGGTTTTCCAATGATCGTGCAAATGCAAATTTTACTTTCGACGTAACATTGGTTCGAACAAAGCAGGGCGATCGAACACTTCAACAGGTCTTTGGTCGCAGCAAGTCGGACGAATAATCCTCTAATTCGAGATTCCTTGGCTAAAAACTCGGCCCATAAATTTCAATCGAGTAGAGGAGAGACTTTTAAGCGTACAGCCATCCTCGCTCGACTTCCCAACGAGCTAAAGATCTTGAAAAATCTTTGATACTCGCGGAAGGCGGTGGCATCGTTACTAGCATCATCGTAATTCGTATGGCGGCCGCGTAAAAGCGGTGGCCCTGTAAACAAGAATAATCTGCTCCATTCCGGACGGAGTGGTTCGGCCCCATTATACCCTCAACGCGATCGATTTTACACGGATTCCAGTCGCTGCTTCTCCGTCTCTTCCCGTTTGCGGCACGCGGAATTCCGCTAGGACACTCGCGAGTCCATCGCCATACTTAATACTCATTTAGCCAGCTCTTAGTCTCGGTGTAAACGATTTCCGCAGGATTATGCTAGTAACCTTCCTTTCACCGATATCTTCCTTTCAGAAATCCACACAAAGATATGATAGGACAAGCTTTAATAGGTTCGAGTTTAAACGAATATAGCTTAATCGTAACTTGCTAAACGAGTAAGCCCACTACGGTCTCGACGCTGCCAGAAGAATTACAACGATTCCCTTATTGTCCTAAAAACTACTATTTAAGAGGAATTTTGTTATCAGCACCACGAGGATCGACGATGCAATGCATCTGATCTGCTAAAACATTTATCGTTATATTGAGATAAATCGCGGTTAAAAGCATCGGTCGCTAGAGTATACGAAGTTGAGCATTCCGTGTGACCGATGCTTATTTAAAATTTCAACGATAACTTCCAACTCCACATATTTCCTATTACACTATACGAGATGTATCATTCTGATCGAATAAACCCGCCCTTAACGACGGTTCTCGCTGCGTATAGGGTTAATAAAAAGACTCGCGAATAATCCAGCTAGGAATAACCGGCGCATTTGGCATGCAAATGGTCGAAGAAATCAAACGTTCGCCAACTGATTCTTTTTAGCATTCAGCGCGACGCTCCTGCGTTCGTCGAGCAATTATGCTCGTGGAGACGAAGTAATTCTGGCGAGAATTTCATGTGCACGTATGCGCACGCGAGGACCCTCGTGATCACGCGCCAGTTGCCGTCTCTTCCATCTTTTCGCTGTCTCGTTAATTTGCCTTCTTCTCGCGGTGAACGTACGTAGCGCACGTTGTGTATTATAGCGATTGTTGCCGACACGAAGGGTAACACGGAGCATGGAAGTCGCCTTGCAGGCGACTCGTTCTTCGACTCTGCGGCGAAGAGCCATAGCTTCGGGCGATGCACGAGGATCAGCTCTTCGATAAAAGTGTATTTGCGCGAAGTCGTCGTCTACGTAATTAGGTAATTCGTAAGTAAGAGAGCTGCAGCGTGCGGGCGTTTCGGTGAAATGTCTCGCGTTGAACCGAGAAAGGGTTTTTAAACGTCGAGTGGAACTTTTACGTTTGAAAGTCGGGATTCCGTGAGTGTTTGCGAGATTCCTGTGCATTTCCGAGAGACAGAATGACAGAGAAATGTTTGGGCGTACGGGTGAGTGTGAAACTCGTTCCAGCTAAATGTTCAAGGAGATTGGATCTTTGTAGTTCGTTCTTTAAATAGCGTTAATACAGAGGAAAAGTAATTGTATCGTAAATTGGTGGGTTAATGTACGTATAATATCGATGAATTTATACGGGATTGATAATTAAATGTACTCGGTTGTTCGATGTAAACAGCGAGGGTGAAACGTGAAATTTAAAAAATTAATCCGGGCACACGAATACGAAATGTTATCGATGACAACGAGATTGCACCCTTAAATAAATTTTGTTTGCATGTCTGATGGAATAAACGTTTAATATTACGTTGGACTCTCGAAGCCGAGCAATTACCCAGCGTGTGTTGCCAGTTTGCTAAATAAATTGAACGAGAAATTAATAAAAATCCGAGCCGGTTATGGCGAATAAGAAAATAGCTTTTGTTTCGATAAAGGTAATATCTGCTCGAATGTTTTTAGAACGATATTAGCAAAAATACCAGGTAACCGAATACGGAAATTGAACAACACGGTTTGTAGCGAAATATATTTTTAATAAAACTCTTGCTCCTAAATACAGTGTGTACCAAGTTCGCGAGAATAATCAAACGATCGATTTACTCCATTTGATTCACAGTTTATCCAAAGTCGAAGCTACCATCAAATTCTAAAAACTGTTTAATCCTCCTTAAATCCAACTGGTCAAATTTAAAATATCGTTTCGTTTCAAAAAATCCTCTTTATCTGCGACTAAATTCGACGCGTGGAAATCGAATCGATTCGTCGCGGCTATAACACGCTCGCGCTTCGGTCCGCTTTTTTTCTTCGAAGAAAAACAAAGGAAAAGTAATAACGGAAAGTGAAAAGAAGCTCGACAGACGAGATAGAAAAGCCAGATAGCGTTGTCAAAAAAAGAACGAAAGAATGGAAAAAAAGAAAGGCGAAAGAATCTGAATTCGAATCGCGACAAACATGTTACGGTGGAGTAAGAGAGAGTCGGGTAGAGGCAGGAGACAGGTGTGGAACGCGCGAGAGAGTAGGAAAGTTTGGAGAGACGGGCGCAATTGGTGGCGGAAGCGATGAATGATCGGCAACAATGGGAGTCAATCAGGTGGGCGTATTCACGTGAGTGAATCGGTTCGATTATCCGGTACGAGGCGATCAACGACGCAACGATTCGAGCAGCAGCAGCGGCTCGCTGCATCAAAACCGCTTTTGGATTTGCAACGGGCGCGCGCGGCTGGGTTGCGTGTTTCGTCGAGTGGTCAGGCGCGATGCCGGCCACGGCCAACCTAAAACTGGAACCGTTGCAACGACGTTACCGTAATAGGGTCCGATTAAGATGCAAATTCCAGGGCCTCGGCTCTCCGCCCGACAATTTAACCCGGTAACAGGGCTAATATTAAATAAAATGCAGGCCGGCCCGTTGCGGCGAGGATAGACGTCGAGGGGGAAAAGCCGTTGGGAGCCGGCTTCGGAGCCGCACGATGCTTGAAAGCGGCTAATTCTCATTTTGAGAAATTGTTATTAAATTTTCTCCTGCTTCCTGCCGCGTCTGTCTTCTCTTCCCTTGCGTTGCCTCGTCTCGGGACGCTCGCTCTTCCGCTCGCTTTCCCGGACACCCTTCTTCCGCGATTCTTTGTTCTCTTCCCGAAGGAATCTTCTTTCTCGACGTGCTATCTACGCCAAAGTCGCTAAGCGTAACCACGAGCGTTTATCCGATTTACCTTAAATCGTTCAGGAATTGTTTGCGCGACGTTGATTAAGATCTTTGTTACGGTTTGACGCTTCGCGATACTAGATGATAGAATACAGCCCTTTAACGTTTCGAAACTGTTACGTTCCGCGAGATAAACGTCGCTTCTTACGATTAAAGATAATTGTTTATTCGTTGCGCCGTGTTTCCGATCTTTCTGTTATTTTGGCTTAAATTTCTAGATACTTTGACCGATGATATTTTGTAATTTCGCTTTTCGATATTCAACGATCCCAATATTTAAATGCGATAAGCAATTAAAAATTCCGATACTCGATGTAAGGTCTAACGTCGTTGTACCAGCAGCGCTCGCTATCATTAAAGACCAACTCTTGTACACTACTCCTCGGGACACGGTTTCTCCCGCATTTATCGAATTATTTCCACGGCGCGGGCAACGTTTGCCGTTCGAACGAACGCAATTATTTGAGCTCGCCGAAAGTTAACCGCGGCAAATTCTGAAGGCGGCACTCGCCGCGAAACTTCCGCCGCTGCGGGCGTTTATTACTCGAAAGTGAGTTACACAATGCTCCTTCTTCGCGAGCACCTTCGCTTCTTCTCCTCCGTTTCCTTTTCCCGTTTTGCGAGTCACCCCTCTACGAAGCTTTGCCGCGGCGTTTCGCGTCGCGGTGATCGTTTTTCGGGGGAAAATATCGGCCCCGAGCGGATTAATCCGATGGCCGCTAAAAGCTCTGGGAATTTCGTTCGACGACGACGCTATGCCGCCAGGCTCGGCTACCCTTTGTGTCGCACCAGATACCGCGGTTACTTGCAGCTAATGCGAAAATAATTAAGTTGAACTTTCATTTCCCCTCTTTGTTGGCGTGGATCGCGCGCAATTTCAAAGAGACACCCGGAGAACGGGCCTGGCCTAGCGTTCATTTTTAATCGTCAGCCTGTCAAGCGTCCAACTCCGGTGCACCGTGTTCCCTCCTGTGCTCGTTACATTAGGTAATTGGGTCGCTAATCAGCCGCGCGCCACTTCGCCACCTGTCCACAGCCGGGAAAAAGTCTGCCTTTGTTTGTTTCGAGCATCATTTTGCGAGCTTCGACCAACCTCAAAGGGAAACTTGCCCGTTCTCGCGAAACTCGCCAAACATGTATATATATACACACATGTATTTAAATATATATATACTTGGATAGGCATCGTACACGATGTGCCAGATTTTATAGCAAAGCCTAGACCAAAGAGTCTTCAAGTTTGTAAATTGCGCAATTTTTAATTAGCAGGGATATGTACTTGACAATTTCATCGATTACGCGTGATTTAGTCGCGCCTGTTGAGAGTCGAAGCGTCGTTAAAAGTCGAGGACCTTTCGACGTCGTTATTTATTTTAATTATCGACATTGTACGAAACGACGTATCTCGACGTTATCGTTCGATATCGACAAACTTAGTTCTTCTCAACGATACGAGGATATCTATGATAGAAGATGTATCGCTTGTATAAATTACCCAGTGACGCGTAAATACGATACCGTGTGTCATCTTTTTCTGTATCGATCGATCTCTTGAATCGCATTGAAAGTAAGAGATTACTATCAATATCATTATCGACATGCAACTATCGACGCGTAACTATCGACATGCAACGCCGTTGAAGCTTCATCCCAATGAGCAAATTTTACGAAAAACCGGGCAAGAAGCCAGGAAACCTAAGTGGCTGAAATTTTCCGTCGTATGCGTCTCGCGATTAAAGCCAACTGTGATGCATTACCGACGGAGTGCTTGATTTTGCTTAGGGTTGGTTGCGGCGAGGAAAATTCAGACACGGAGAAGCCCTAGAAACGTGCAAATAAGATTACGCGTGTCTCGGAACCGGAGTCACCTTTCAGCTTTCTCTCCGCCCGAGACCTGAGATTCCTGAAACAAAAGTAACCACATAGACGAGAAGGCGAGGCCGAAGCGAGCTAATGCTTATCCAGTACGCTACACTCGTATACCTTTCCGTTCCCATTCTCGCGTGCTTCCTGAAATTGATCTTCGAAATGGCCGACAGTCGTGGAATGCGTTGGAAATTCGCGATTTATTGCCGCGTTTCGTTTGTGCGAGTGACGCTCTCGGTTTTAGCTGCGTTCGGTATCGAATAATGGCGCGTCTGAATGGTTTGGATGAGATGCAGTATATCGTAGTTTTGTCCGGATTTAGATTTACGATTTCAAGTTGGAAAGTTTGCGAGTGCAATTTCCAAGTTAACGTACCGTGAGAATGATTTCGTTGCGATAGCTACTACTTTACCGGATTTTTTTTTCTATCGTTTCGACGTCGTTAGGAAAATGTTTGTATCGGCTTGGATCGATCCGATCGGGCTAACGACGATTCATTTGTCCCGACTTTCATTCCATTTGCTTTCAATCCCTAACGTTTCATCCAGAAGACCATCTTCGCGTACCGCCTTCTTGAAATATCCGTTTACTTATCGGGTTTGTATAATCGGCAAACCACAGGGAATTCAAAACTCAACGTTCGATTTGGTCCATCGATTTTCTAGCCTGACGAGTAGTACATTTCCCAAAGCTGCTTCTCCGGCAGATCCTACGATTCACAAACTCCTTTCAGGAATCCAGGAAGATCAGCAGAAACGCGGTCAGTAATGCTAGAGGATCGGTGTTCTCTAACAATAACACTTTCCACCGATGAAACTTGCAGCCGCGGCGGGATCATCCTGACAATAGACGATGGTTTTTCGTTTTTCGAGGAGCCCGGACAAAGGGAAACGGAGACGTGGAAAAATCGTAATCTCCAGAGCCGCTTACAAGTTTTGCCCGGTCGGTTGACGAGGTCGTAAATACAGAAGGGACCAAAGTCGAAGTGGGTCGAGGTGGATCAACGGCCTGACATACGCCGTGGCGGAATTACGAGTTCGTCGCACGGCGAGCAGCGGGTTAAACTCCGTGAAAAGTATATCGCCGCGTAGAAAGAGGCAAAGTTCCCCGGGAATTCCAGTTTTCGTCCATTTTCCAGCGTGTCTCCAGCTCGGTTTCGTCAGTTTCCGTGTCGTTCGTTCTCTTTCTCTGTTTAATCCTCGGTTGCGCCTGTTTCCTTCTCTTTCTGCTCCGTTTCCGACTAGCTCGCGGTTCCATTGTTCGCGCGATTTTCACGGTTCAAAGGCGACGGACAGCCACGCGATGGTCTGCCAAGTTTGCCGACAAACTTCGGCAGCTTTCAAGCAAACGCGGCCGACCGAGGCCGCGCTGTCGACCGCAGCCACAACGCTCATGGTAAGCCGAGTTTCCGAATCTCCTGTAAAAATATTCTAGAAAAATGCTGCGCGATGCGCGTCACGGAGTTTGTTTTGCGTTTTGATGTTGGCTGAACGCGTGGCTGTAGAGTATAGATCGTGGCAATAGTTGGCCTTGAATGGGCCAAGCCAAGCGAAGAGGCTCTGGGTACGTCGAGAATTGTCGAAATTTTTGTCCAACTTTTTATTGTTTTATCGAACTTTACGCTTGCATCTGTCGGCGGAATATAATACGAGGAAAATAATAATATACGAAATAATAAGAACGCTTTTCTGTTAAATCAGTGGGTAGTATAGATATCGTAGAGAAGCTCAATTGCATAGAAATATCTGGAAATAATATTATAACTTCAACTTGTAGATAAAACGTGACAATTAAAGAGAACTTTTCACTGTCTTTCTATCTTCGTGTCTCGGAAGATCTCGTTCTTGTGCCTAGCATATTGAAAGAAATCTCGAGAATTTCAAGAATTACGACTTTTGCCAGGAACAAGAGCGTTCAGATACCTTCGTGGGTAATTGCGATATCGAATAGAATCCAATCTATTCGTCGTTACGAGATGGACACAGTATACCGTAACTACATTCGAAAGTTCGTTTTATACGTTCGCGAGAATTTAATAACGCCAAATTTATACACAGTGGAAGAAAAAATTTGATATCCTTTCTTACATTTCCAGTATTTTCTTGTCGAGAGTATTTTAGAGTTACGTATAGCTGTATTATGCGACCTTTTGTCGACAGTGGTATCAAGAGATGGGCTCTTGCGAGTGGCTCACCTGTAATTTGTTTGCGAGCCGGCTACCACGGTAATTATCTGCGACGGCAGCGAGGAACCGGAGTGGCAGAGCGTTGCCACCTATTTGCGCGACACTGTTTCCGCGAACGAATGAAAATGAGGTGACGAAGTCTCCGGGAAACTTCCGGGGACCGTTTAAGCCCGTCCCTGGATATGCAAAGCGAAAATACGTAAAGGGAACGACGTGCCGCGTTACTCGAGGGAGCACGTTTTTTGCAAGTGTAACACGAGCACCTTGTACAGTGGATTCGCATCGACGAGTGGACGTTTCGCGGTGGTTTCGTGCTCGCAAAACTGTAAATCGTCGAATCTTTCGGCCTAATTTATTTTTACGCGTTTCGTGCGAATTTTACGCTCTCTATTCGCGTCTTTTCTTCGTTCTTCCTATATATTCAACGTAAATGGCAAATAATATCGCGTTCACGAAATAAATTCGATCTCTCTTATGAAATTACCGACAAAGCTTTGAAGAATCTCGTTACATTACGCGCGTACGGTGGTTTGTCAGAGAAATACGTTTAATCTTACGTCGCGTTTTATATTGTCGCGTGGTTAATATAAGGGGGAGGGGGGGTTTCATGACGTATTTAAAAACGTTGACCGACGAAAATATTTTTTCATCGCTGCATTCACGACGATTCGCGGAATGCCTCAGGGACAAGCAACAATTTCGTTGTAAAATAAACGCGACGAACATACGTTTCACTGGCTTTTAAAAACTTCGAAAACACCGCACGGTTACGGCCTTTCGAATTTTTTCTGTACGCTTCGCCCCTTCGCTTTTTAATTGCATTCTGAAAAATCGTTCGATCGCTAACAAACAAATCTTCTTTCCCTCTATTTTTCCGTTCCATTTTTCCTTTCGCTTTGTTCCTTTTATTTTATCGTTCTCTACTTGCTCTTTTCCTTCGTTTTTCGGTTGTTTTAATGTTCCCACGGAGGATCGATGTTGCCGGCGATGAAAAATACAAACAGGACCGGGTTACGCGGCGCGATTCCCTCGGCCATTTTCAACGCAGACAAAGAGACGATAGTAAATCGTGAATATGATGTAACAGGCCAGCTCGAGCTTGGTTGCTCGAACGGTGTCTCGTATAACGAGCCGGCTGCATGGGAAACGCTTCCTGAAGACAGTGAAGAATTACCGTGACGCGAGTACACAAAGAGCCGCCGCCATGGCACGACGCTCGGTCGTTAAAGATCTCAAAGCTTTCGGCGCTTCGGAAAAAAGCGACATGGACGTTTCCGTCGCGACGTGTTCTGATCATCTCGGAACCGTGTCCGCAATTTTTAGTGGCACTCGATTCACCTTTGACAGATCGTTGTAACGACGTTAGCTCGAGAAAGATTTTTAACAGCTTTGAGCGACATGGTTTTATCATTTTTCCGCGAGAAGGAATATCGGACGAACATCTTCTCCTCTCTGTGTTGGATTACCTCGAATCGAGTAATTCGCGCGACGTAAGAAGCGCTCTTTAAGCAACGTTACCCTTTAACCTTATTTTTTATAGCCTTGAACCATTCAGACTTCGAGTAGGGTGCCATAAAGCAGTAAGTGGCAGTTACGGTATGGCCATTTTATTTTTAGAATCTGCTATACCCGCTATTTTAGGTATTACCGGGTGAACTTATAACTTCGACACAGATTCTAGCGCCATTAAGGTCGGATTAACCTTGTCACACGCGACCAACCCCCTTTGCTTAGAAAATCCAAAGTTTCGAAGCATCCAAAGAACGAATTAAGAGGTTTACCCTGTAACTCGCTATTTCGAATGCATTTAAACCGAACTTTCGGACGTCAAAAATCTGCCAGGCACGGGGTCTGGGTAAGTTGGCCAAGTTTCGAAGAAGGTAAAAGAGAAAAACGAAGAAACTCGAAGAGTTTACGTAACCTAGAGAAAAAGTGGCGCCAATTCCGCGCTCTTTCGAGGTACGGGCTTTTTTTCAAACTTGAATATCGATCGCACGCTATTAGATTGACCGCGGCTCGTTGCACACGACCGATCGTTAGAAAGATTTATGTCACGGTCTGGAGATTGATTTACCGCGCGCCCATGCCTTTCAGAAGTGGACAAATAAACGTTGCGACAAAACGCGGAGAACTGTACACGATCAACGGTAGCGATGCATTTTACCACCACCTGTCGTCGTTCGTCTCTTACGAATGAAATCGAATTCACGAAAAAATCATTCAACGTGCCTCTCGTTGCGTTAATCGTTTTTCACGTTCGCCCGTTCGAAATCTTTGGCAAAAGAAGGTAAAAACACATCGAATGCATGTTTCATCGCGATATGCGTCAACGATCGTTGGACGAAACGAACAATTTCTACGTTGAATATATCACGGTATATCTTACTCCGGGCAATACCCGTCTTCTGCGTTGTTATATACGTATAATGCCACGATATCGTATAATACGTATAAATTCAGAATGTTAAGATACAGAAACTTTATGTCACTCTGCCCGGTTAAATAAAAAAGAATCGAAACAAAGCGTCAAATAATCGCGTTACGTGGCTTTCATACCCTTCGATACCGAGACTGGCGTCTTTTTATACGAAAACTTTTATCACCGAAAAATTTCCACGCAGCAAGTAAGAATATCGCGAGCGATATACAAATCTATCGAAGAATTTCAGTTGGAAGCTTACGATCCACGCGCGCAGCTATCTTCGTATACTGGAGGAAGCAAAAAAAAAAAAAAAAAAAAAAAAAAAAGAAAAAGAAAAAAGAGAAAAAAATGCTTAAAAGCGAGCGAGATACGTGCGCCGACCAAAGGGTATTTACATATTTATATTTCTCGCACGCACGAATCCGCGCGGCTCGTATTTGTTTAATAAATACATTTCCGGGCGGCCTCTCTCGCGGATATTCAAATTTCAGCTGGGGGCACGCGGCAGTGCGTCGAAATTTCGACGTTGCTCGAATATCGAAAAATCGCTTTTTCCCCCTCCCGTGCATTTTTCAACCGATTACACGGGGCCAGAACCCGGTTACAACACGAAAGTCTGAAACAAAACGACCGCCCTTACGAAGCCGATTTCTATTTACCAGCCACGACAGGGATTAATTCGCTCGGCGAATTTATCGACGTTGAATCGGCCCGGAACTCGATACGATGTTACAATGCGATCGGTGCTGTGGTCCGGATACTTACGACCTGTTCGTTCGCTTTGTTGCAACATGCCAGTGGATTCGTAAAGCTGATAGATATTTTACAGCTTGCAATTGTTTTCTGCTTTTACGCCACGATGATTCCACTGGCAATATAAAGTAGATTTTGTCGGCGGATCTGAAGCTTTCTAAATCACTTTTGTTCGTCGTCCCAACAATTTTCAGCAGAATATTTCCTCCATAATCGTAAGCTGATTCTAACGAAAACTATCCACCTTTCGTACGTATGTGTATTTCCAAGCAAAGATTTCACCGACGAAACGAAACGCCAAAGGAAAAAAATAAACGATAAAACGACACGATGTTCGAGTATTCGGGCAATCTCGTAAATCAACCAGAAATTGTCCCATAAAGTAATTACATTTAGCCAGTTTGTCGTGCCATCAACGATCCGAGAGTCTGTTAAGATCGAGCTACCCTCTTGCCATTCCCAGTCTCGCGATGTACCGTGGAATGAAACGATTGATATAAAACGAAGCCACGAGAACGCGAATATTTAGCGTTTTTCGATACGCATCGAGATCGAAGGTGTTATTGCTGTTGGGCCGCAGTCTGAACCGGCTTTTGTTTTCCCCCTTAAAATCGTGCAGGATGATATTCCCGTTTCGTCCGACCTGACGTCTCCCAATGCGCATTGCGATTCCCCTGGCAATAATGTTTATTACCAGCGGAATAGTCGCGGCTCATTCGTTCGCTCTCGCTGGTTGTTTGCTTAATTTTTCTAATAAACCGGCGGATAGACGGTCTAGGGTTTACTGTCTGTCGGTATACAACGAAATGGGGCTTCGATAGAATCGCGTATCTCGTCGAGTTACTGCTTCGACGATCAATGGAGTGGGGAGCTCAACGACGATTTTTCACTCGAATCCGTAGACCGTTTACGCGTTTCCACGAAGACCACTCGACTCTGGATTAACATTTTCACGAACGATGGATGCTCGTTCCATCGATGGATCGATGAACAGTGTATGGCTGTCCCAGAATCTAACAATTGCAAGTTGCAAGAACTCGATGGTTGCTCGATGACGCTTGATAGATGGACAGATAGTTGGAAATTTCATTTTCACGCGAGGAGAGAAAGAGCGGTTAAAATTGGATTACCGAGGCTGAATTCGAAATTGGATTTTCTACTCACGGACAGACTACTTTCGACAATTAAATTCTAGTTGGACTTTGTATCTCGGATACTGCAATTTATTGTCATTTGTATGTTCAATCTTTGGTAAATATCGACATATATTTTTCTACTCTATCTCTACCTTGTAGTATTTTCAAACTATCGAAATCCGAATTAGAGACTCTTCTCTTGCTTACGAGATTATCGTCGGCTGGACGAGATACTTTTCGAAATACACGAGACACGATAAAACATAGTGGAAACAAAGTTAGGAAATCGAAGGTCCAAGTGAGCTCGTCGCGTTGTAGCTACGTCTTTACGAGTCTCCTTCAACCTGCCAACAATTTACAGAGCGACTCTGTTCTCTACGTGACGAAGGTAACAAGAGGCAAATCGCTTTGTCAACGCACCCTCTTTCGCGCACGCGACCCTCGCACCGAGGCCCATAATTCACTTGACGTTATGCGATTCGTCGAGTTCGAAGCCGATAACTTTATTTAAAAAACGAACAGGAAAAATAAAGTGGAAGCGTAAGCTCGTCTCATCGTGTTCCCCGCTTTCTGAATAATGGATGTACCGGCGTATCTCTGAATTTTATCGCCATTCCCGGAAACTAGGAACCGCGGACAGAGGAAGAGGCTGAGCGAACAATTTGTAGTCACGGCAAATCGATGGATCGACGAATGGATTAACGAAGAAGCCATTTAAATCTCAGGCGCAAGAATTTTAAAAATAGAATCGTCGTGTTTCCGTGGCAGGATCAGTCTGTTTCAGCCGTCGGCTATAAAACGTCGAAGTAGTTTGCAGTTTTGTCTTACGTTTTATATCGCGAGGATAAATCAGCTTTGTTTGCACGTGCGAGAACCGCATAAGTATAGTAAATTTATTTATGCAGAAGCATCGTATTAATTCAACGATCAACGCTCGCAAAGTTTTATGCGCCGCTCGACCGAGTCGAAAATAAAGTTTAGCGCTGATAATGGGACGCGTGATCGACGTTGTCGTTTGATAATGGCGAATTAAGTTGTTTGCAAGTTGCAGACGTTGTTCGCGAAATTGCGCGTGTATACGCAAGCAAAGAGGCGTCGCGACGTTGAAAATTGATGCATGTCACGCAGCGCGATTGCGATCACGTGTCAAAGTCGAGCGAAAGGCGACGTTAAATGGCATAACGTTCCTATCAGTTGCCACCGTTTTCTCTCATGGCCTGTTCCTCTTCATCGTAACCGGCTCTTCGCGGTGCTCTTGTTGCTCGTGCCAATATCTGCACGCGATGCTTCGTTTCACTCGTTATTCGATCAACAATTGTAGACACAGCTCGACGATTGCAAGTAGTTCAACGATCATTGTATCACAAATTAACGTTAATACCGTCCGTTTTGTTATCCACGATATTTGTAGAATCAATTAACTACGCGGTATAGATCATTTCCAAACTGTAATATGATATTACAATGTTTATCACCAAACTCGATGAATATCTACCGTATTTAAATCGCAAGTGTCGATGATGGGATCGTCTCGATGACCTCCTGTGACCTGGAAATCATCTCAAGTTCCACTAACGTAATCTTGATGACTCCTCGTGAACTCTTTCGAATAATCTTACGTAATGTAATGATACGATCTCGATGATATTCTAGAAACGTTAATGATGTTCGTTCGGTTCTAATATGGAAACTTCCATGACCGCTTGTGACGTGAATTCCAATAACCGTGAAAATGACCGTGAATTTCAATAACGAGAACTCAATTACTGGTTATTAGGGTATCCAGAATAGCCTAAGCGCGGCCAACTGGATCTCGGTAGTCTTCCCCAGTGACATCGTGAAACAACAGCTTATTCTTGGGTTTTCATGCATGTTTAAGGTGCTCTAGCTCATCTAGCTTCGTAATATACTCGTTGCACCTGCGTGGATTAATATCATGGGAACGGTAGAGGGTAAGAAGGTGTGTTTCAGAGCTAACGTGCACGTTAAAGTTTTAGTAACAAGCATCCAGTAATTCTTGGCAACTTTGTAGGCGACACAGTCTCTGCAGCTCGCGCCGCATTATGTTTAAATCTTACGTCTAAATCTTACGCGATCGAAGTAACCGGTATAAGACGGAGATGAATATTTGAATTCTCATTGGAGAAATCACACCGTTCGAAAATGATATCCACCCTGGCCTCATTTGTCCGGCAGTGCAAAATGCAGAAAGATTTTTCGTTAAACGATCGGAGAAGTGCACGGTTAACGCGGTTCACGACCCAGTGGCAGAACTGGCGCGTATCGATAAAGTCATTTGAGGAAATTAACAGCGTCGGAGGCCGAAATGCTCGCTTTTAGTTGCTAGAATACGCTGTAACGGTTGTTTTCCACGCTTCAGCCGCCTCTATCTCTCAGCAGACCAGGACGTTGATTTACGAGAAAGAATTAGAAACTTGAAACCGAACTTTCCGAAACGCTGTCGGCCGTCGTTGATGGAATGATTTTTGGCGTTTAATCCATCGGTAGCCGGGCAACGCAAGAACAAGGGCCTGGAAACTTTTCCACCAGTTCTCGCCAATTAAGTTTTACCTCGTTACATCTTCTTCCTCGTCGTCTCGTGGCTTTTATTTTTACATCAGACTTTCTGCCAGTAGCGAGTTAATTGCAAGAGCTTCTCACCGACGATATCTACCAGGAAAATGTGAAATTCCCTTTTACAGACAACAGTACACGTTCGTTCTTTCTGTTTCTCCGATCTAATCGCTGCTTTGCCGAATCGACCGTTTTTAAAACGCCTCTACCATCTTCAGCGATCGTGTGAGAAACAAAGTATCAGAGGAAACAAATGATGCAGCGTTTGGTTTTCATACGTTAGAAAACACGTCGCGTCCTTTGGATTTACTGCTTCGCAAAGTTCTATCTCCTCGATTTTTATTATCTTCTCGTTGCACGTTTCATAACGGCACGCGTCGGATTTTCGAAAGAGAATCCTCCGTAGGCTTTCGTCTTCCAGATTTCTCCCAACGCCCGTTTCCATCGACCAATCTCCAAAATGGAATTTATTTGAACAGGTGTCTTTGCTCGTTCGATGCTCCTTCACCAAACAAGAAATACAGGCAAATCTAATCGTATTTCGTACTACTTGCTACGGCAACTAAACGATCCATCATTCTCGCTCGTATTTCGTAACCATAATCTTCTTCGAACATTCTGCTTTTTGATTCATAATTCTAGATTCCAGATATTTCTCTTTCGATTTTTTCCGACATTCGTTTCCATGAATTCTACGCTAGATTACGTTCTCGACGATCTGACGATCTCTTTGTTCGGTTCAACGAATGTTTACTCGACGACTAGATAGTTCATATTTACCTTTGCATACTATCGACGTTCCATTTTGTCGGGGCCAGTCTCTTTTTTTCTCGCCATAGTTTCCCACCGCGTAGTCGCGTTCACTCGGGCAGGAATGCCGGTTACAATCATAAAATCCGACGGTGGATATCGCCGTTTGCGATAGCGCTAGGAATAATCGCGTAATGGACGTGTCAAGGGCTTAAAAGTGTCCGGCACGATTTACTGCACGATTCTGGTGGCCAGAGCGAAAACGTGCGCGGGAATTTTATCTCCGAAAATCAGGCATGTAACTGCCATAAAATCTCGATTTAAAGAGCGTCGGAAACGGTTATCGTCGGCCCTCCCTTTTTATAATCAATTATCGCTAACGGATCCCGTGAATCGACGCGTTGATAAACGTCTCGTGATATTTTTCGGCCGCGCTGCTCCTCTATCCGGCCGAAAACCCCTCTTTTTCGCACGCAAATTCGCCGGTCGACGGGTTAAAGTGTCCCATTTCGTTTTGTTTGCGTGAAATATATTCACCGCCTTTGGCGTTTAACGAAAAAAAGTAAAAAGAAAAAAAAAAGGGAAAAAATGTTTCCTATGAAAGATGCGCCGAGCAGAATATATTTTTCCATTTCGTCGGACCTGCCGAAACGGCGGTAAATTTCAACTCTTTTCCCAAAATGAACCACATGTTTCTATTTTAAAATCTAATAGCCACGTTTCGCCTCTGTTTACCTACATGAATTTCAGGACAATATCAACAAGTTTGATTATTTGTTCGATCGAGTCGATGTTTGAGATAAACTTGCTAAAAACAGAGAAATTTTTCCACCCCGATATTTCGATCAATTTCAAAACAACGAAAGCGTGGAATATTTCAAGCAAGCGGAATTAAAGGAATCACCATGCTAATCCATCGATATAGCGAATTATGTGTTAATTACGTTCCCAATCAAAGCGGTACTTGAAAACGAACGAATCAAAGAAAATCGATCTTGATTCTCGAAATTTCCAAGAGCGGTAGAGAGGGTGGCGGAGAAGACGAGGCAATCGTCTGACAAATAAGTGTCGAAAGAGACTTGGCGTTCTTCCATAGGCGTTCTAACGAGGCAGACTCGCGTGGCAGACTCGATCTCGTTATTTCTTGGCGCTTCAGTTTTCTCGAGAGCGGCAACCGTTAGCCGAGCCTCCGTTCGAGCCTGCCCGACGATTTTATCCATTTTCCGGCTTGTTATTCCGATTGGTAACGAGGCAGAATTTCCCATGGACCGGCCGGAACACAACGTCTGACAGCGGCGAATGAAATCGCCGGCTGCGAGTCTCGAAATCAAGTTTCGCGATAGACAGGCCCGTTCCCCGTTTTTGCTCGACGTGGCCAACAAAAGCAACTTGATACATTCGCGAAACGACCAACGAATCGACGTTTCACCACGGCTGCAACGCATCCGGGACGCCTAGTTTCCTGGATGCTCTCATTTCCGCGCTGCGTCGCTTCGATTCATCGAAAGGACCGATAATAATCGTTAAACCCGAGAAGAGAATTGTTTCGGTTCGTTAAAACGAAGAACAAGCTATGTTCGTGTCCGTGATGTATCGCGATCATGATGGCGAAGAAGAGTTACTTCAGTTGGTTTCGATATTGAGGATTTTATTTCGCTCGAAAGCCTGCAAAGGCGTACTGCTGCTAATTACGCGCAATAATTTATTCGAGCAAACAGTCGTTGTTTAATCATTTCATTTGAATTGTAGCGCAATTTAAAAATTTAATGTAATTTAAATCTGGATGTAACGAAACGTAATTTAGACTTAAATTACCATTTCAACGAGTAATACGATAAAAATATCGTTCCTTGTTTTAGTACAGAGCGATAACGATGGCCAACTTTTGTAACTAAAATCTCTGTTGACCCAACAACTAAAATCGGTACTGTACCTGTGCAATTTATCTTTAGTTAGTTACGATCGATCATTTACAAAAAAAAAAAAACATACTTGATAAGATCATTTATCGAGATTGGCAAATCGTCGGACCGTTACTCTTTCGTGTTCTAACCGGTACACGTCTGAAGAAAGGTAATAGTCACTTTACGACAGTCTGGCTCGTAAAATCTGAACGGTTAGCATTTCGTGCGCCCATAAGAGAAAGTGATCCTACCTGTTTGTACCAAGATTTACGTTGGACGCCGAGGACCAAGCGAAAGCTTTGTGCGACTAATCAGCCTGAAACTCTAGCTGGTTTCTTCGATAGATGTATCAAACTTAAAGACCGTTTACAAGAATTGTCAAAAGCTTCTGGCTACGATATACCTTCGTTTGCTTGTTTACCATACGACACGACTTTATCTTGAAATTTTCAGAGCTGCATTTAAGAACGCGCGACGCGTCCAATTGTATGTTAACGGTATGACGATTCTATTGGGTCACACCGATATAGAAACTTTGTGTAAAATTTGTTATTCCTCCGGTTTACGGGGTGTGAGCCAGATATTACTCTCTGCGGCGTGAAAGATCCATCGACTATCTCGTCGCTCATAGCCCCTTCTTTTTCCAATGTGGCGAGTCGTTCGTCGAGAAATTCCCTTGGCGGCGCTAAATGTGTAAGCGATAAAAGTATCTCTGCCAGGGAGAACGCGTCGTTTTATGTACTTTCTGCATTTCCTTAAGGTCCTGCCGGATGCCCGTAAATTCGTCGGCGCGCTACTTCCTCCTTTCCCCCTGCAGTTCTCCTCTCGCTCTTCGCTCTTTCGTTCCCTTCCACCGGTGTAAAAGTTCGCCGCAGGGGAAGCGTTGCATTTTTCAGACAGCTTCTCGATCATCGAGCGATTTCGAAATTTACGAGTATCGTGGTTCGCGTGCTGCCATCGCTGATCGTTTGAAAGAAAACCGTGCTCCTCTATACCTGCGACGCAACTTCCGTTGTATCCGCAAGGAAACGTAATTAAACTCGATGAGCTCGTAAATTCGATGTCACAGCCATTATCTCGAAAGCTCGAGATTAGAAATGTAGTCTCGCAAGAAGCGCCATATCGTAAGAACGTGCACATTATTTTCTGACGTAGTTTTAAAAGACACGGTAGGAAGAAGGTTGTAAAAGCGAAAGCAATGGTCCACAGTGACGGAAACCAGACCCATTGAGAAAACCTGGGGCAGTGCACAGGCCTCGCTAATACGTTAGCCGTATCTGAGCACGAAGCAAGAGAGTACGTATATCATGGCTATACTTTATGTTTCAAAAAGTCTGAAATGTTAAACGCGACGAGAGAGGAGGAAGATAAGGTAAAGGAGCTTTTCTTTTGGTAAAATTTAATGTCTCGAGAGTTACCGTAGAGACGACTCCCATTCCCTTCGCGTTGGAAATCGCGAAAATATGTACCAAACCATCGCGCGTATATTCCAGAAAGAAATCTGGTTATTTTAAGTCGAAAGTCGAACATACAGCTATCCTTGACAATTCTTTCGTTCATTCGACGATGTTTCCTTACGCGATTCCTGGACACGGTATTTCCTAAAAGCTTAAGGTAGCTCGCAAGACAAGCTCAACGATCGTAACTATTTAACTTGGAACCAACGATTAAGAAGATGCTTTCTGGCGGATACTTTGAACGGCAAACTCTTTCATCCGACCGACCTTCGATCTACCAAGACCGCACAAAGTATCAAATACGAAAGAAGTACGAGTCTCTCCCTTCGAACGATGCATCGAAAGCCAGGACAATTTATTCGGTCGTGGGCGAAATAAACAGTTCTGGTATCCGCAGCTAGCATCGTCCTCCCGTAGCCGTAGCGTCGCACGCCTCACAGCAAATCGCACTAATTCTATTCATTACCGCAGCCGCTCCGATTCGTCCCGAACGATCGGGATCAAAGAAATTGCCTCTTTCTGTTACCGACATTCGCCTGAAACGTTACAGAGTAACTTCGAGTGACGATCGTAGACCAGTTACAGTCGATGGTTTGTCAGCCGGTTGCAACATTCGAATAAACAACGTTGAAAAATCAGCTTTCTTCGCTTCTGATAATTAAAAATCCAACGCATCGCAATATCTTTGATAATAATTTCCAACGAATAGACGTGTAATCTTATCTGTGTACTTATATGGTAGAAAGGTTCCCGAATAGATAAATAGAACAACATTTGTCACTGCAAGTATAATAGAACGTGTCCCTACCGGCCAAACAAGCAGAACGAACCTTTATTAGGTCGACAAATAGAATACGATCGAAATTGAGACAATTAGAGTAGACGGCGAGTATGATCAGGCAAGTGAAGCGGAAGCAGTCAGACACAGAACAGTACATCTTGTTGTATAAATAGAATAAATGCCGCGTACGATCAGAAAGCTAAAACGGGATGGTTTCTTGCCAGAGAAGCGAATTATCCTCGTCTTCGATTAGCGGACTACAAATTTCCAAGCATTTCTCTAATGTGACACGCGAGATTGAATAAAAGTCAGTCACTGTGGATGATAGGTGCGCGCGAACTCGGGACGAAGAGTGTAAATCAAGTCCGAAATTCCAACGGGGGTCGAGCCTCAAGCGGAGACGATGATCGATTTTCATAGCGGCCGATTTGTACAGGAAGCCCGGTCCTCGCCACGATAACAATTATCGCTAAGTGGCGAACGATGAGAGTGGGTCGAGCGGGAATACGAAACATGGCCCTCGTACGGCCGCTATTAGTGCCTCATTAATAACGTCGCTCGCTCGTGGTACCGGTGATTTAGTGGATCGAACGGTGCGCGCGAACCATCGACGCTGCCCGAAAGAGAGAATAACGACCGACGACCACGTCAATCTCTTCCGAGGACGTCCTCCTCCTCCTCGCAGATAGAAATTACCGCTAACGAAGACGTCGAGTACCCTCCAACGAAAGAAACGAGCCGAGGGTTCGAGGGTAACTCGCTGGCTGTCGTCCGAAAGATTCCATGTCGATGAATCACGTCCGCTTTCATATTTGCTGGTTACAACGTGGTTGCAACTTCGACGGTGGCAATATCATAAAATAAAGCGTCTAGTCGCGTCTAGGGATGTTACGCGTCTCACACCAGTAGCACACGCCAGTTTTTCGAAAGCAATTTCTCCCATCGTCAACGATTTAACGACGAATCGTAGAAGTAGAGATTTCAATATCGTAATCGTTCTACTTTGCAAAGAACTAATTTTCTATTTTACTTATCGCTTGTTTAACAACAGTGTTGTCCGCGTCTCACGAGTTCATATCGTACGATCCATCGAACAAGACTCGATATCTTATGCTTGCCAAACCATCTAAAATTACTTGCTGTTTCGGCCGTCGAAACACGCAAACTTGAACTCCTGACTGATTTTACGGCCCCGCTAAATCGCTTCTGTCGCTCTAGCAGCGAGCAAGCAGTGTCCGTTATTAAGCGGCAGGTGGCGAAGTTCCTGGTTGATGGAACCGCGATGGACGATGTTACGGAAACGGCGAACTTAAGTGGAAAGCAATGCTCCGGCATTACGCGTTGCCTGAGCTTTAATTAATCTTTCACTAGTATCGGAAGTCCGTGACTAAACGAGGCGATCGGCCAGCTCACTCGTAAGTAAATGAGATTTCTCGTGAGATTAAGATTGTTAAATAAAACTTCTTAAACCCACCACATTCTACTTGCAAAGCCGCGGCGTTCGATAACCGTAGATATACAGCTGTACATCGATCCACACAGCTTCCGCGTATCTTCGTCGATTCCTATCAACCCGATCAGAGCGTCAAAATTTAAGATGCTGTTTCAGAGCTGCAGCTTTGGGTCTGTGGCTCCACAGACTCGCGTATATTCGATATCGTCTGAACGGATGTGACTCCGGAGGCAAAAGAAGTCGCGGAGCTTCGTTTCCGCGAATCTGGCTTCATTCTGGCACGACCACGCCGCGAGTATCGGTTATGCAAAATGTTCGATACGGAACGATAACGATTAAAGATAGAGGAGGTGGACTTTGTGCCACTCGCCGCTCGCGCGGGTCAGCTTCTTTTTCGACCTATGGAAAACGGGTGGGTGGCGATTTCCGGTTTGGCATCGTGCGCCGGACTCGGCACATTCGACATCCGGGTCTCGCCTCTTGGCGAAGCTTCAGAAAACTTGCAAGATCCGTAAGCTGCGCAGTGGAAAGTGTATCAATCACTCGATATCTGTGGCTGGAAAACCGGATCCGGCCTATGTGTGTATAGGCGAGCAGTTTGTTTGAACGAAGATTTTCCTACTGCCATGCGATCGTGGCACGCGGCCAGCCTGAAATTACTCGCGTAACTTTCCGCCAGTGAATGCGGGGGGATGCTATCATAAAAATTGTCGGATATTTTTTTTAAATAGAAACGGAACGTTTCCCCTGGTTTAGCGGAGATTCCAGGCTCGGCCGAAGGGAATCGGGATGAATATTCGTGGATCCACCGGCTGCCTTTCGAATTATTTTCCGATGTTGCGCGGGCAGCCAATTTTAGGTAAGTAACGCGATATGGGCGGTTTCCTGTCCTTTTTTCATCCAGTCTCTTTGCGTTCCTCCATCAAATTACACGCGATAGCATCGGTCGCGCGTACATTAAATGCAAACCTTTAAAACAATTCCGAAAGTAATTTATAGAATGAAACATCGAGCGTATCTCGAGTCGCAAAACGGAAAAACTCCAAAATTATCCTTTTACGTTATCCGTTTAATCGATCAGTTTCCCTCAACCTGTATTCACACTGACGTAATCCACACAAAAGGATCGCAATCGAAGCACCGTAGCCATCGATCCATCCGTCCATTCTATCGAGCCTGTTTACCGCCGCTAACTCTGCAATCAGTGCGCGCAGACACTGTACCGCTTGCACAGAGCGGCACTCGATAATGGCGGGGTCGAGCGTGCATCCGGTTTCCCCGGGGGTTGTCGTGCGGATTTTTACGACGCCGGCAATGGACGACGCCGTCTAGATACGAGGGTTCTCCAATTTAATTCGCATAGCCCGGCGAGCCGGTGATCGTGTTCCTTTGAGCTCGCGGTTTCACTCGAAATCTCGGCTCGTTTACGCGACAACGTAACCTGCTGTCGTAGTCGTACGGATGGGGAAGCGCGCGCGGATCACACGACGCATTACTGCGTTGCCGCGGAATTAATCAAGCCTATCTATATTAGAAGGCATGCTATGCGGTCAGATTAGAATCCCGAGCAATCCGCCGGCTCCGGATGGACAACGCCGCTGTTAATGGAACTCCGTGCGGCCAAGGGTTTCACCGCTCTGTACATATAATATCTGTTGTCGCGTCGCCGTGCCGCCGTCACCACCGACGCCACCACGTCAAAGAATCTCGCCCTCTTTCGCTGTCGCTTGATAAGGATACAAGTGGCACGCCGTAGAAATCCTAATTTTCGATCGTCCCTCGAGGGATTTGCGGTGGATTAATAGGCTCCATTGAATCCGAAAGGGATGATCGAGTGCTTTTGCCAGGGTTTGACGACGAACGAAGTTGGTGTATTTTGCGAGAATTCGAAAGTTCTATTATTAAATAAACTCGAAAGTTTGACCATTTTTGGATATTAGAGAATTTGAATATTTGGAAATTCAGATATTTAGAAATTTAATTCCATCGCGCTGCATTCGTAGCTTTGAAATTGGACGTTGAATAGAAACGTTTCTCTCGACTCTTTTATGACAAACGCGACAGGTTTAATTTGTTTTCAACGATAAGTTTGAAAATATAGAAGCGCGATAGGAGTTTACTTTCTGTCGTCGATTTTTATTTGCATTATTTACGAGAGAAATCTCGTGTCGAAAAAGATCATTCTCGTCTAACCGCCTTTATTACGAGATATTCTCGTTGTTATACCTTTTACTCGTTCCAATTATAACTTCCACCGACTCTTACATCTCCCGTAGAGGAATATAAATCACGCGTCGCGTCAATTACAATCTGATATTTGGCCTGCGATTAAAAACAGACATCGGGCAATACGAGTTACGTCGTGCGCGTCGATTCAGTCGCAACATGAATTTATATCGCTGCGGAACTGTTTTCCTGCCATGCCTCTGTGACATTTGAAATAACGATATTATTTTGTCATCTGAAATCTGTACAATCTCGAAAACATAACAAAAGGAACTCTCCAGTTCCAATATAAAAATCCAATCCTTTAACTCCTGTTTAACGTCCATAGTCCACGAAAGTATTCGTCACAGGCTAACATGATCGTTCCTATGCAAATCGTCCGTTTTGTAGATTATTCCCAGGTGCGAGAAAATGAGCAAAAACGGTAACAGTTATTACAGGACAAAAAAAGAGAAAAGGGAAAAAGAAGATACTCACGCAGTTGTATAAGCAATAACAGCTGGAAATGTGGGTGTGAGAGAGCGAAAAAGTTCATAACGTATCGGTAGTGCTTAAAAACAAATGGATCCGACATACTCTTCGATGTTTATGAACGTCGACCGTAATCGTAACCGTTCGATAGATCGTAACGATTTCTAGTTAGCCGCACCTGATTCCACGCGTTCTTCGAACAAAACCAATCGGACGCCAGAATACAGCTTCTGTTTCTCTTCTTCACGCGTTGATGCTCGTGTTTTAATTCTTTTCAGCATTTTATTTCTCATTCTCTTAACCTATTGTTACGTACGGCTAACGATAAATATCATAGGAATAACGATACAACTCGTTTTTAAGACACGGTATAGAAAAAATTATTGAGATGTGTATAATTTTGTGTGCCAGACTAGATTGACCGCGTATGTGAATATGAGTGTGTGGAAGTATGTGTGTGAGCGGCATCTCGAAAACAAAGGAATGTAAACCGTTTAGTTAACAGTGTGGTATGGAAGAAGGCGAGACAAATGTGTATCGACGAATATCCTTGAAATCGTTTATCAAATAAATATATAACTATTTAAATATAAATTCCAAGTGTAAACGTAGTGTTCCTATATCATTATTTCGGCAATTAAGATCCAAAATTATCAACAAAAGCGAAACGCGACTAGAAATTCGATTCGCGTTCGGTGAGAGAAGACAAGCCCAGGGAATATTAGCGGCAGGCATTGTACGACGAAAAGGTGAAATTGAAATCGATTCGACGTGAAATAAAATTAAAACTTACGCGGTCGGTTATACGAAGCTCGGTTTTCCTGCTTCTGGATTATTTCAATGTATAAACGGAAATTCATCCATTGAAATTGTTTGGCCATTGTGGAAACGTTTAAAGGATGTTGAAGAAAGCGAGCAGAGTCACAAAGGTATGTTTCCCCGCGTCGCGTATTCTTTCATCTAAGATAATAGTTTCCTTTGTATAAATTTAATCTTCGATCGATCGTTATACACCGTAGACCGGAGAAAGGAATAAACGACCTTTCGTTCCATCCTGAAAAATAAATTTACGTATCGTTACGTTACGATTCTTTCGTACGCAAAGCTAATTGGCGAAATCAGATACCGACAAATTAATATCGGGATCCGTGCATACAATTATACTATATGAACAAATTATATCTGTACATCCGTGTTCAATGAGTTATCCAACGACGTTCGTAATTAGGGATTAATTCGGTTCTCGCATTCGTGGATTATAAACAGTACAACGTATCCCCTTGTATTTTCCCTGCCGCCGAGATTAATCTGTTTCCCGATGGAAAACAGGACAAGAGAGCTGAAAGAATATTTCGTATAATCCAGGAGGAGGTTGGGGGTGCTGCCGGGGTCGAAATCTCGTGTGTTGTTCTTGCCGCGTCGGTATTTGCTCGTCGATTCGAGTTAACGAGAGCGTCGTAGTGATTGGAATTACCGGGCAAGGACCGGAACGAATACCGGTCCGTAACTGTTTCCGTAGCAGAGGGTATTACAGAGGGCTTAGTACAGGATGACACCGAGGATCGGAGTAAAGGGTGAAGAGAGATTAGAGGATCGGAACGAGAAGAGAACCAGGAGGAGGGGGATTGTAGAGATAGAAGGAGGTGTGGCCTGGGCGAGAATCACTCCGGTTGCCATCAAAGACGTTCGTGCTGTGAATTCCGCCAAAGATAAATTCTCTCGCCGATATATATCCATACCGTTGAATTCTTTCTTTCCTACTTTTTCCATTTTTCTCGTTCTTCCGTCCCTCTCTTCTTCTTCTTTCTGGTTTCAACATTCTGCCCGCTTTCTCTTTCGCCTTGTATCTCTTATTGCTCTGTTAGATGCGCTTCAGAGACGCGGTCTATGATCTTTACAGTTTCATGTACACAACGCTGACGTTGTATCGTTCGTACCTTCTTCTTTTTTTCTTCCTTTACTTCGCTTGGTACTTTCTTGCGACCATAGACTCGTTTATACCTGGCTTCTCCCTTCATCCATTCGCGAGCGCTGGAAATTTTCGACAACGTTTTCTGATATTTTCCAAACTACCAACAGTCGGTTTACTGGAAAGCGTTTGAACAGATTCGTAAATACGTGCGGATACGCCGGTGTAATAGCATCCGAGGAACACAACAGAAAATATTTGCCAAGAGTTACGAACGTTGTTGTTGCAACGTGCTATTTGATATTCGCTCTGTGCACGCTCGATGACATTTTTTCACACGCGGTTGCCGTGACCACAGAGAGTCGTTCGATCCGGAAGGAAAACACGCTAGTTCGCCGCGATCGATTCCTTTCTGCTCAGCTACATCGTTCAAAAAGATTATTATACGGATCTGTTCGTTTTGTTTGGCCAAGGTGCGCTTTTAAAAGGCTGAACGTATTTTCGGCGGAGCGTCAAAACACCTTCGACAAATACGTCCGTCAGTTTTATCGGACGACGATGCTCTCTATCATTTTGACAGTTGGTCGGTGGAAAATGAATTTGTTTCCAAAGATACACAAACACTGAGACCTGGTTTTAATATCGCTCCTCGATTTACCCTCGTAGGTGATTGATTACTTTCGTAGCTTTCCTACCTAGTCTCTCCGTCATTCGATATCCATTAGAAAACAAAGAGTTGGAAACCTTTTATACCGTCGGTGCAATTTAAATCCATATCTTTCAGCAAACCAGACAAAACGCAGCGATAAATACCGGTCGCGCTCAATTATACCATTTCTGTCGGAGTCAAGTACTCGACGAAACAGACACAATGCACCCATTAAAACCATTGTACCCTACAGCTGTGCACTTCCGACGTTCCGCGGAACTGGCGCAACAAATTCACCCCTTCGGATAACAGTATCCTCCGACGATTTTCTTTACGGCACCATTAAGCCTGGAAATAAGTAGCGATTAATAGCGCGACGAAGCGAAATCCTATAGCCGGCGGATGGTCGGGGCTTGGAGAGTTCGCCGTGCAAGGGGATGGAAGGAAGAACTTCCAGCCAACTTTCCACGGTATCACATGCGTTTTGCGAGACTAAGTTTCCTCCGTACCGCTGCGCGCCCCGTTCCCTCCGCTCCCTCCTGCTTCGTGCAACGTTCGACAAATCTAGTATTTCGGGAGGGATTAAAGACGAAGCCGAGTTTCCCCGATTCCTCTTCGCAAATTACCGGAATTCCCCGGGCGAATTCGCATATTTCACGTTTGATGCGCCACGAACAAAGGGAATCAGGACGAGGAGTTTGGATTCTCTTTAACGTACGTAAAAGGGAGAAAGATGCAAGAGAGGAAGAGAGAAAGAGGGAAGGAAATAAAGGAGAGGCGAGAAGAGAGACACCGAGTCGCTCGCGTTCGTGTCCTCCAAGATGTCAACCAAAGTAGCGACACAGCAGAGTTTCGCGAGCGAAGGAAAAGGAGTTTATCCAGTGACACGAGGTGACAAATCCTCTTAACCGTTTTACAACCTCGTATTGTCGCGACTCGCATGCATACATGCAAACGCGCCGACGTAAGCACGTCACGTGGCGTCGTGTCTCTCCGTTTGTTCTTTCGCGTTTCACGCCCGCGTCGCGCTAGCGTTCCCATTTTCTTACCTGTGTTCGCCAAGGTTGGTGTCGCTTATCGCGGTTGCTTGCGAGCAACGGGCAACCAAGAGACACGCGCAGAGATAGGTCGTTTCGTCGGTGGTTGTCCTTCGTCTTTGCGATTTCATACAGCGCCGAGGACTTGCTTGTTCGTTGTAAGCAGCCACGGTTGTGTCAACCGTTGCCGACCGAAGTTCTTAAGGATTTTACGAGGCTGTAAACGTCTGAGGATGTCGCGCGCCACGGAATATCGACTGTCGAGCGTTTCAGGTGCGACTTGATGCGTTTGAGAACATTTTGCGAAGGGATTTAACGTTTTAATAAGCTACACGAATAAGTATGTCGACAGTTTGACGCTGGACAGTGAAGGATGAACATTTTACGTAGAGTAGACACTCGCGACAAAGGTTCTACGATCGGCAGAAATATGGCGTATGACTTTTTATTAGTGAAAATGGGGCAACGCGAGGTGTCTCTCGGTACTTCAATTTTAGCTCGGTAGGTCGCAAGATTAATTAGGTAATTAGTCCATGTTATTTCACGTCAACATACAAGGTCCGTACGATGCGCAGTGTCTGCGCGGAGGTGCTAAATGCATGACTTATTGCACGACAAACGTAGAACGCAAACTGCATCCGTAACTTGTTTGGTAACTTATGTCGAATGTGTCTCTGTGAGATGTTGAAACGATCGAACTGTACGATACGTGAATTTATAATTCATACAGTTAGAAATATCGCGAGACGAAATTGCCTGTAATTTAATTTCGTATTTTTTGGCGAGTCTGTTTTTACTAGGCTCTGTTTACGCAGTTATCAGTATCAAGTTTCTCAACCTCGAATATCAAACTTGTCTAACGACGAAAGGATGATATTAAGCGATAGAAAATTTAATATTGCAGGATTTAAATAATCAGCGTGTAAACTACAAGGGAAATATAATACATTCCGTATACACTATGCGTCCATGCGAATTTACGCTTTAGTTTTTAAACGTCCAGTTCATTCTTGCTGAAGTGTTTCCCACGTATTCGGTTACGTGCTGTGTGTATATGTTAGCGTAACTAGGTTGTAACACGGGTTGATTAATGAAAGATTCGAGTCGAACGGACGCGAGGTTTATCGATGCCGCGTGCCACGACCCAGAATTTATCTCGGTCCTTGGTTTCCAAGCACGGAGAATTTGTCATCGTAGGAAATTACCACGACCCAAAAATCATCGTCGATCATGCCGAAAAGATATTCAATGTTATCGATCTCCATGATTCGCAATTTATTCGGCGATCGGTTATCACGACCCGAAATTTACCGATGCTCCGGAGGGTTTTACCAAACGGGGAAATTTATCGGCATCGATTTTTACGACCCAGAATATATCGGTGCCGATTTCCACGACCCGGAATTTATTGGTGTTGATTTTCAGAGGATGAGCGAATTTATCGGCATCCAGTGGAAATTCAATCGATATTTATCGATATCGCTTTTCTCGACACGCGGAACTCGCGCGAAACGCGGAAACCTCATATCCTTCAGATTTATCGATAACACTTTCTTCAACGCGCAACGCATTGATATCGATCTTTACGATTACGCGTTTGTCATCTTTTTGTTCCGCCGCTTTTGAAATTTACCATTATCGATCCGCGTAACAAAGAGCACTGCCTTTTCGAAGAACGATTCTTTCTATTTGGAAGTTTTCGAATATCGATGTATCCCGATATTGTGTTGTTTCCGACGGCCAACGATTGATCTAATTCCGATTTCTACGATGCAGAAATTATTGACTTTCGTTGCAGAGAAATTCCGAGAAACTCAACGCTGAATTTCCCAGATTATATTATATCGCTATGTTATATTATAGCGGCATCGTAGGAACGAATTCTCGGCACAGCATAAATTTCATCGACTCGTCGTGTTTATGATTACATAATAGATCTATGCGATCTATATAATTTCTATATTCAAACTTGACGTTCGACATCAGGGGCATATTATCAACTAACGCTACGATTGGCTGATTATCTTGTCAACGGTATCGGTGACCAAACAGGACCATCCAGGCGACAATAACGCATTATTGTAACGAAGACAAGCGTGTTCGCGCGAGGTTCCTTCGTTTCATAAAATCTGATCGGCATCGATAGCCCCTTCGTGTCGCGGGCGCATCCCAACGACAGCGAGTGCTTTCACTTTCTGTCAGGCTGATGCGTTCAGATACAGATCGCGGTCTGTTGACATCCATTGATCATGACATGAATAATGAATGGATACACAGTCTGAATAATGCATGCATCAACGCTCAACAACATCCACTCGGTGTCGGTGTATAACCGGTCGCCGATATACCCGGAAACGTTAACGAACGCATTGACGAATCGTTTGCTCTTAGCGGGTTCGTCTTCTTCTCATTCCGCGTCTTTCGTTCAATTGATACCATTTTTCGTATGCCTCGGAGTCAAATCTATTTATTATATATTACTCGTTGAATTATTCGTTTTGCTTGTTACGGACAATCGGATTTGAACGATATTTCTTAGTTCATTTGGCTCGGCTTCGAGCAATTGGAGCGTCGATGAAGTTCGACGACTAGAAATTGAAATCGAACGAGTGATAATGGTTTTGCAAAAAGCGATAAAACGGCAGAGACGTTTCGCGTTTCGGCTCTGTCATCGTTTGGCGAGTAATAAACATTAGCTTGTTCCGTAATATAGGAGGTCGTGAGGAGAGTATGAGTAGAGACACGGGTCGACAAGGTACCTCAGTTACGCTAGATAGTTATAGCTATTTGCGGTCCATCGAAGACATAATTAGTTTTCCTCGGTAGCCTTGGTCGACCGAAGCTGATAGACAGTTTTCGGCAGAATCGACCGACCGGTGGAAACACCATTTAGTTAAGAAGCGCCTTCGTTTGCGTGGAACGCTATTTATTTTGCGGCTCTGTCGAGTTTCGGGATTGCGTTAGGATCGCCAAGTATGAAATTTGATGGAATAAAGTACATCGACCATCGAGCTTCCTAAGAATCTCGTATTTCAAACTTAAAATCAACGCGTACGAACATAGAGAAACTAAAATTCCAGTAAAATAACGTATTAATAAAATATTTTATTCGAAATTTACCATGTAGAATTCTCGTTCGCGAGCGACGCTAAAAAATATTGTTAACTCGAATCTGTGAAATTTCTGACGAACAAAGTAATTTTATTTTCGTATGTATTTTCGAGCTGTTCAAGTCAAAGGTAAACTCGTTGTGCGTAAATTCGAGTTATTCGCCGAGACAACGGAACAGCGAGATGACGATACTATCCTTTGTCGTTACAGGGTCGGTGAACGAGGCCGGTGTTTTCACCCTTCGTGGCAGGCAGGAGGGAGGACGGCGTGCTAGAAGAACCACGACGAGCACCACCAGTACAACGGCGTCCAGCTCGACGTTGATTTCTCTGTCGGACGAGGTGGCGCAGCCCGCGGCCCTTTTAGCCCCCGAAGAGGACTTATGGTCTACCAGTTCTTCCGCTACGACCGATGTTCCAGTCTCCTTAGATACAGCTGCCGCTCCGTCAAAGCCACCCTTGGAACTGGTGGTGAAACCTCACAGCAAGGTCATATTGCCATGCGAGCTAGAAAATTACTCGAGGCTGCTATTGCCCGGGGTCAGGTAATTTAACCTTCTTCATCGACGAATGAAACGCGCACGAGCGACTATCACGAGATTCGTCCTTTTTCTCTGTTACGTACCTCCGTCTAAAGATAAATTTATATCGTAGAAAATGTGGCTTGGTTTATTCGCTTCTTTCCCGAGAAGGATTTCTTTCTCCTCGTTCAAGAGAAAGTGATTTATTTGGCGTGAAAATAGCTGTTTTAGTCGGATGGATAGTGCGTTCATTTGAAATTTATCGCGTTCGCGTTTGAAAAAGAAGCTGTTTAAACTAGGGATCGCTGTTTAACGAACTAAAATTCGATCATTAAAATTCCATTGTAAAAAAGATTTTGCTAGAAGACGAGTACGGCTTTGCTACAACGATTTTGTTCAAAAATAGCTGTTCGAAATGTAGAAATAATTCTAGTGCAGACGTATCTAGCACGGTTATTAACCAGATAGATGACATTCTGTGAGTTTTGATCGATAACTTGGAAATATGTCGGAAAGACCAATATTTTCGAAAAAAAACAACGTTCGATTCGCGTGTCTTAAAAGTAACTGGGGACGCAACGAAACAGATTCGTCGTAATTGCTGACACAGTTCTGCGCGCGTAGCTGTTTCCCCGCAAATGGGAAGATTCGATTTAAAGTAGCGAGAGCAAGTAGTCGAAGTCGATATCGTCCCAGCAACGAATTCGCACGGTATTGTCGTTCCGAATTAATTCTCTAATTGGTACGAATTGTCTTGTTAGGAGCTACAGAATACGACCAGCGAGATGGTTGCACGAGGGAAGTCCGGTAGATATGATTACAATCAACACGAGAACGGAGATGAGTGGAACTGGACATAGATATATCGGTGACTCTATCACGGAGGCGTTGCATATAGACAACGTTAGATTAGAGGATGACGGTATATGGGGTTGCACGCTGGAGGACGATCAGGGGAAGATACTTTCCGGCAGACCTGTGAAGCTCGTCGTCCTCGGTAAGTTACGATTATGAATATTGAACACGATAGTTATATCTAGTTAATAGTATTAGCAAATATTGACGAAACGGTACTGCCGTATAACGAGCGAGTAGCTAGAAATTAATTATCGAGGATTAAGGTCAATGCTGTTTGTCGATTCTCTTTATTAGGAAATTTTTATATTCGCGCATTGTGCTTCTCTTGCTATACGAGAAGAATTATTTCCAACAGTCGTAACGAGCTTTCAGCGAGTTATCAAGATTATTACAATTAAAAGAGAACGACGGGAAGTAATAAAAAAAATAAGAAAATCCCGAGGGAGAAAGGAAAAAAGGTCGACAGAAATATCGATCGAACTCAGAAACAGACCGAGAACGATATCGCGTATCGGGCAAAAGCTTTCGACGAGTTACAACGTATGAAAAATCATTTTACCGATTCGTCGTCCGTAACCGACTCCACAGAAGGCAGATTACCAGATCTCCTTTCAAAAAACCACCATTCCCGTGTCGAATTATTTCTTAGTCTCTACAAAATGCTACTCCAGGTCCCAGAAATGCAAAGATTTTATGCATATTAAATCAAGTCACTTGGACCACGGTTGCATCCTCGCGCCGCATGAATATGCATCTGTCGTAAACGTTCCTCCCCTTCTTTCTCCTCCTCTCGTTCCTGGTATTCTTTTTAATTTGCTCTTTTTTCTGGTTGACGGACGCATCGGTGGCGCTCGTCTCCGCGGCAAAACGTACATACACGCGACGAAACAATGGTATGCACGGAACGAAACAATCGTTGCAAGCGGCGTCGGCGACTGCCGCGCGACACGCTTCAACCCTCTACGCCGACCCGCTCGAATCACGTTTCAAATGAACCAGCCGCCACGCGGCCGTCTACGCCACCCTCCTGCGGACCACTTTTGTTTTTAATATCTCGCCCGTTGCTCGCGCGAAGTACAGCCCTTCCTTTATTTCCAGCTAGCCGCTAGACGTGTCCTGGCCAACCCCGGAGCTGCTCTTTTCAGTCTGACCGTCGCGCTTCTCGCCTCGTTTATTTGTCATCCGCGCAACCCCTTGCGGCGATGTTTAATTTCGCGCGCTAGTCTGCTTGAGTTTCGAACCAGCCGACTTGTCAACGATTTCCTAGCAAGACTTTGCGCAACGTACCGCGGTTTATGGCTTATTAGACAACTTGAGCTCTTTCATTGCGCTGGGACAATTTTTCTTGCATTTTATGGAAAATTTTTGTGCCATTTAACCGAGAACCTAGTCGCTTTAGAAATCCGGATCTGGTAATCGTGGTGCGCGGAAAGATTCGCAATTTTCGTACTAAAATAATTAACTGAATACCGAATTATAGCGAATGATAAATCAACGTTTGGACGGTGAATACGTACAAAAACTAATTCCCAAGTATATAGAAACGCGAATCTCAACTTACCAAAGAATAACAAATGTGGGATACGTGTAACATCGGAAGGTTATGAAACAACGGAATCTATAGAAATTAATCGACATTCGACTAAAGATTCTATACACACAGATTTCACGGGAAGAAATTACGTACCATCGATTAAACGTTTCAATTTCCCCATTACCCTTAACTAAGCTGATGCAATAACATTAAGATTGTATTCCAAGGACAATTTTCGAATATTGCAAGCTAGTAAACAAGCCTCGAACAAAGAATATCGAAATAGAAGCATAGACGACCGATAATATGCTTGTAACGCGTTCGTCGAATCATAATCGTCGATTTCGTCGGTGTTGGTGAAATTCCGGCGACTCATCGTAGCCCGGGGATGAAAGCAGGAGAAGAGATTGGAAGACGTTGGTTGGAAATGGTAACGTCGTTCTGCGTTTGATGGGGATAGATTTGCTTAGCGCCCTCGGGGTTGCCGTAAGCGAATTCGCAGCGAAGAAAAAGTTAAGAATAATGCACGTTTTATGCGGCTGCTCCGCCGAATTCACTGTACTCGAGCCGACCGAATAGACAGGAGAAGCGTGGCGGCGTTCTGCAAATCGAAATCCTCCTCTGCCCTTTATCGGTGATTTTCCACAACGAATTCGTTTAGCCGCGCTCGATAACACACTCTGCTCGTTTTTGCATTCTTCGCACCAGTGAAGTAGTTGAATCACGAGGAGACGGACGTCTAAGTTTCTCACCGAGAGAATCTTGCGTCTCGCTTTTTTTCGGCTCGACCCCACGATCCCTCCTTTAGTTTCTCCACGCTCGTTGGACACCTGTGCTCGCTTCTCTCCCGCCGACGTTAGATTCTTCGACATTTTTCCCCTGCTGTTCGAGCCGAAATTCAATTTGCCGGCTTGTTCTTCAGCCAGGACAGTGGAGGCGAGGGGGGCACGCGTGTACTACGGTTCTCGTGTTGCGGAGAACGTCTGATCGTGACAACAGGCAGACCATTGCCGCTTAACGGTACTTGTTCCAATCGCAATCGTTCGATCCCTTCGACTTTCCTTTTAACCTCGCCCTCGATCTGTCGTACTGCCTTTCTCCTCCTCGTCCCTCTTGCTCCCTCGTCTCTTCTCGTTTCCTTCCGTTCCATCCAGCAACCTCGGTCCATAAGGCTGACGAGACTGGTATAAGGTACAGAGAGAAATCTTGTTGTCCGACACGAATGTGCAGGCATTCCACTGTCCGACCAATATCGGGGCTTTCTCCTTTATCAGAGCAGACCGGGCAGATACGGCCTCGCTCGGTCCGCTGCGCCGCGTCGGTCCAACTCCATCGTCGAAACCACGCTAACGAAATTCGTGGCATTCCGCTTTCGTTCCGCCTCCTACTTCTCCTACTCCTTCGCCGCACTACGCCAACACTCGCGGCAATATCGTTTTTCTCTCTTCGTTTCCCTCTGTCCGGGTAACGTTCGACTTCCTAAGGTTTGCATGATAATGGCTCGATTCACGTGGACGTCAACGGAACCGCTCTTTATAAGTTTCACCTCTCTTCCTCTTGCCGACCAACTCTTTTTCCCTTTCTTCTTCTTCCTTTTCTTCTTTATATTCTCTGCCGTTTGGAGAGTTTCTTTGTAGATTTTCGCGAGACGAGCCGACGACAATAAAACGCCGATGAAGTGGATGGTATTCCACGTACAAAGCTGGTATTATTTAAACTTTCGCAAAAGGATGTCGAGAAATCGGATCTGTGAGCCGGTTGCACGGCACGCTACCTAAGCCGCATGCCGACCGTATGAATTAGAAACTGCTTCTTTCACGGCGTACATTCTTCTTTATCTTCCAAGGAAATACAGTCTTGGCTTCCGGCTGTTGCGCTGGGTCATAAATCGTAACAGCAAACATCGTTCTCTATCATTCGTTTATTCCCGTCTGTTTGTTCGATTTAGCGATTTAGCGATTCGCTAGTAACGTCGATCTCATTGGATGATAAACATCGTTAAAGAAAAAAGGCACGTTAACATAGAAAAATAATTAACAGCATAAGATAATTCTTCCTTCCCCAAGATTATCACGCGCAAAGACACTTTCCGGTATTCTTCTTTCAATTTTAAATTATATCACCACCAAAGTTTTTTTCATCCAGGCTACATCGTCATCATCGATAAAAAAAAAAAAAAGGGGAGGGAAAAAAGAATAACAATCGCATAGATGCTTATCGAACGAGGAAGAACGAAAATCTACTCGGTTGTGGGAATTAATTAAACGCCTACCGTGATGTAATTTGCTAATCTCGTTATGCCACGTTCTTTGTCTCGTCGTTTAGAACTTTATTAGCGGCAGTGGCTAAATAGTTGGCCCTTTCGTCGGGGAATCTAATTAGGCGACGACCGGCACTGTCTCGAGGCCGTCGCCGACGAATTTCGAAAGATAAAAGTATTGTTTCGGCCGTAAACCGAGCAGAGGAGGGCTTCTTTTTCGTTCCGTCGCTTGTTCCCGGTGCGTTGGGACAAAAGCTAAAGTTTGCACGGTGGGACGGGCCGCGAGGGTTGCTTCATTGTTTCCACCGTTGTCACCGCTCGAAAGCGGAAGCCGCGGAAGCGCGACGGAGGAACGAGACCGGTGTCACCGAGACGTTTACACGGTGTATTTATAACAGACTGAAAAGTATAGCAGTCAGATACGGAGAACCAGTGCCGCGGATGGCAGTCGCTCATTGTGTCGTTGCCGCGAATTTTCGGAAGCCTCGGACCTCGCCATTGTTCCCCGGTTAATCGCGCGCTGTTAGCGTGATTGCGCTTTTCCTTGCGGAGTAGACGGATTTGCGAGGTAACCAAGAGAGGTTTGTTCTTTTGTGCGCTCGTTACATTCGTAGCATCAGATATTAAACAGGCGATGGAACGAAAAGATTCTACTTTGTTCGTCAGTTAATTCTACATTCTCTTTCCAACCAGAGACCATGGACTTCCCCTGTACCATTTTGCTTCCACGGCGGCGTTTGCTTTTATCTGACATTCATCTTACGAAGAAATGTTATCAATCCTCGCAAGTATCGACAACTTGGTACAAAGTTTGCAAACTATAGATTTCGTTGTACGACGGCCGACTTGTACGTGCTTGTTCTACCGAATGAATCGATTATCTTTGAGCGATCATGTTCGTTGGTGTACTTCTACAAAATTATCCTACTGTTTGTTCCTGTTTGTAACGTTTTTCCTACTATGATACATTCTGCATCGAGAGTAGCATCGCTAGCGGAACCTAAATCAACGATTCTTGTCGATTCAGACAGAAATAAATATGTAGACGTGAATTGTCAATTAAGGGATGAACATCGACGCTTGTACGGCCTGGCTTACCTTAATATATCGTCTTGTTCGCGGCGCCTTGCGCATACCTGTTCTGGGATCGTACACGCACTTAGACAATCGTCGTTCCGGACCAGTGGGACAAGGGCATTAATGCAGGTGGTGTAAATTAGCGCATCAAAGCCCAGTACTATACTACCACGTCGCCCAGTGATTATTGATGCGAGCCAACCATTGGCCACTAACTACCCATTGATTAGCTGAAGGTTTCCGCGTAATTAATGGAACATTCTCCAGCACCAATGGCCTCGCGATCGATCGCTTACAATTTCTGTCCTCGCCACGATTTTCCATATTTTACTTTTCTTTCCGTCCACGATAGCGTTAGTCGCAATCAAATATTTTCTATTCCAGCTTTACGTCCTCGCGAATGACACGACCTGTATATTAAAGACACGGGTAGGCTTTTGCAGACTTAAAAAGTGGAATTTTGTTTTTTCAATTACTCAAATTTTAAGCGACACGTCTCAAATCCAACGATCAAATGCAACGGAATAAAAATTCCAAGCTTCGAAAGCAATTTTTCCTCGCTTAATCGCAAAGTTCGCGAATTCCTATCGCGAAGTAGACGATATATCGAACGATCGACGAACGTGTTCAAGATCTTTCTCGATCGGGAATGTTAAACGCAAAGCCAAAAACCGTCGATTACAAGTGATTTAAGTGCAAAATCGGGTTTGCAACGGCGAGGAGAAGCGAGGTTGGTGTTTCGCTTGGCCGGCGGCCGAAGTAATTTAATTTCATCGGCCGGTGATGACCGCAGGAGTCGCCAAACATCGAATACCCGTCGTATTTCCGGGCGGCGCTGTTTCGACGCGGTTAATCGCGGCCTCGACTATCGAAAATCGCGCGCGTACATTCGAAACCGACGTTCGATCGATCGTTCTTGGTTATTAGCCGATAGATTCTGTTTGTACGGCTTCTGCTCGCGCTACGATCTGACAAAAAACTCTATTTGACTATCGCATTTGATCTCGAATACGGTTACAGCATCGCTTTACGACGAAGCGCTAGCACCCTCTGTTCGCTGGTAACTTGATTTCGCGTTTACCACTAGGGTTTCCAGTTTTCGGCGCTGACAGATCCTTTAGAAGCCTTGCGCCCAAGGCACGCACCGGTGTAACAGCACTAGGTAATAATTTTCCGCTTAATTTCGCCATATCGATGTGCCGTTTCTCCAATCAGCGGCTATCGCGTTTATCTGGCCGTGCGATTCTGCCTGTTTCTCGCTCGTCGTCCACTTTGAATTAATCATTCGGATTAAATCGATCATTCGATTTCTATGCGTATCTCAACGATACATCGTTATATAAATATAACGGGGTTATAAAAATTGTAAGGCAAAGCCCTTTTATAGATCAAGGATCGACTTGAATCAGAGTAAACCAGATTATTCACCCACGTTCTATAGCTCTCACTTTACACGCGATCGATATAATTATTACCAGACGTTCAACTACGTCTGAGATTTATACCGGACACATCTATCGTCCAAGAAACTCTCACAACTTCAATTTCGCGATATTACGTTTAATAATCCAGTTACGAGTGTTAGTTAATATCGTGTCTGAAGGATATCTCCAGCCTTTTGCCAGAAAAAACACGGGACCCGTTAGAAGACGTTGTAATCTCGTCCATCGCGAAACCATCGCGAAAGAATTCAGCACAAAGTTAATTATCTCCAACGAGGTTGTTTTTTCGAGCGAACCGCGCGACCATGCGTATTCGATTCTCGGTGGAAACAAGAAATTGCCGTTTTCAAGAGCCGTCTCTCCTCTACCTGTTACCATATCTCGTATATACAGCACTTTTCGAGTCGCTTCTCTCATACGGTCTCTCGATCCTGTCTCTGTTCCCTCGTCGACACACACCGCACCCCATGTTTCCCCCGTGAGCGTGTGTTGCACGCCTACGAAGTCGAGTGGCGAGTCAATAACCTCGAGCTTCCGGTCGACGGTACACTTGAAGGGCTGTCGTTCGAACCGACAACTCTCCTCCGTTGCACGACGTTATCGTTCTCCGGGCATTTAACGCCGGTCAACGATACACGCTTGTCGGAGAAGCTGCGCGTTTCCGGTCGTCTGCGGCACTGATTGCTTTCCAAACCGACGGAACCGAACGTAAGTCGCAGTGGTAGCGGTACAAGTATTTGCGTGGACGAAGATTCTTTTTCGCTGGTGAATTCGATCTTTTTCTTTTTTAATTACGACGCACGATAGTATGATAAAAATACTTGGGAAATGTTCGATGTTTTCAACCGATGTTTTCGCCACAGACATTAATTTCCAATTTGGTCGCGTGTAATATAAGAAATACATATTGTTCGGCGTCTAATCTCTTCTTTTCAATATTTTTATAATTTACGTTTTTCCGCGCCTTTTTGATCTTTAACCGATAGAGATACTTGAGATTTTATCACTTTGGTATCGCATATTACGAAGACATTCGTGAAATATTTTCAACGGAACGATAACGCAAACATAGCCAAACTAATCTGTAAATCGACCATAGAATCGAAAGTGGCGGTGTCTGTTGACCGAAACAGTAGCTTTCATCGGCGAGACGTTGCGTCGCGAAGATCGTCGATCGACTTTAATCTCCGTGACTGATATTGCACGCTAGTTAATTAACTGGTCTCACGGTGCAAATCCTTTAATGTAGCCTGGAAGCGCGATCAGGCTGCCGATATACGGAGCATTGTTCTGTTTTCTGGTCCGTGAGGAACGCTATAATTAGTTGACTATCTCCGGTCAGTCGTTTCATTGCTTGTTCAGTTGCCGTGCAAACAGCGACGAAACAATCTCTGGTGTTCTACGCGATTTAATGACCAAGCCTGGCCGCAATTCCCGCGATTATAATCTACGCTGCGGCAGCCTCTGCACAGCTCCATTTGGTCAAGATACATTTTGCACGAATCACCTGTATCCGTGCTGTTATCCTCCGAGAGAATAATTTTTCCGTACGTCTGTGTAAAGGAAATTCAGCTCGCCGAAGACGCGAGAGATTTCGATTTCTTCTCTCGTTTAAGCAATATTCGACGACCTAGATTTGCGGCTGTCTTAGCCTTTGAATTTTCTTGTTTCGCAGATTCCTGACTCTTTGTTAATTTCGAAACAGCACCGACATGTTTTATATTTTATACGAATAATATTACTCTCTGCGATATTCCGTCGAACCAAGAGAAAGTATCTTAAGAAAACAGACTTTATTCGTGTAAGGATTACGAATGGAAAGCGTCAAAGTAGAAAGTTAACAAAGCATTCAGTTAAAGCAGTTAACAAAGCTACTTAGCCGGTATCCAGCGTCGCGATCGCAAATGCTCGAGTTCTCGGTAATTTGTGTTTCGACCATCGAAGCGAGCTCTGTATTTGCTACCGCGATTGTGAATTTCTTGCGAGAACGGGGAGATAGGGAACAACAGGAAACTCCATAACTCTATATTCCGTTCTCTCCATTCCGACATTCAATCACTACCGGGTTCAGAGTTCAAATTCCCAAAGACCCTAATCGAAAATTCGAACTTGCCTCGACCACCGACTAATAATACACTTGGAGCCCAGTTCGTATCCCACTAAATATCGAAGCGTGACTACATCGATTTTCCCCCATGCGTTTCACATCTACGAAACGCGTACGCTTCCGTCGCCGGAGAAACAAACAAAAATGTTCCTCTTCTTTCGGAACGCTGCAACCTCTCGACGCCGCGTTTATGTTAATTAGAACGTATTCTTGCAATGCATTCTGCTAGCCCGGTAAGTCGGTTCGTGTTCATAAAAGGAATAGTGGTTTCGCGTTGCCACGTTCAATTTTAAAGAGGCGGGACAGACGCGGCGCTTAGAGCGCCAAATATCTGGCAGCACGAGCCACACCTACGACGGTAACCGGTTTTCTACGACGCTGATACCCGCCCACGGCGATGATGTCCGTTTTATACAGGCGATTTCGTATAACGAAGCGCGCCAATTTCCTCGTCTTCTCTCTTCTCGAATATCGCGCAACCTCGCTCCCCCCACAAGAAAGTAGCGTCTGGGAATGAACTTTTTCGCCATAACGTGGCGGTCAAACGAGAGAGACTGACAAGCAACACAAGCGCATGTACATAAATATATTCACGAATACAAAGAGCCTCGTGAAGAGTCCCCGTTAGGCGGACAGCTAAATAGGGGCGAGGGTGAATAGGAAATGGGCTATGTAATGGGTGGTTCGTTGTCGAAAGTCATAAAACAGATTCGCGTAACGATAAGGTGTTCTCAACTAGGATCAAGGGGAGCAATCTTCGTCCAGGCGATCTTACATCGGATCGAGATTGCGTTTCTGTCAGATTACGCAAGGTGGACATTTGTCTCGACTTACGGTCAGCTGTACGTGTAATTTGGCAAGGTAATGGAAAAGGTAGATGCGGGTATCCTCTACGTTCGTTTTACAACCGTGTCCAGGTATGCAAAAGTGCCAGACTATGTATTGTCGTAGTATTTGCATAAGAAACACGAAGGACAGTGAAACGATAGTGGAAAATATTGCAATAAATCTGCGTATTACCGCACGATGATCGAAGAAAAGATTTTATCGTTCCGATTAATTTAAATCAATTATCAACGATGAATTTCGCTCTATCGATTCGGCATGTTGTTAAGGTAACAACGATAAGGTAAATTCTTATCGAAATTTAGAGACGAACGAACATCGCGCTGACACGCGCATCAAATTCAAAGCCGTTTTCCCTCTGCGTAATTAAAATAGTTAAACGAAGATGAAAAAAATTCCACGCTAGCCTTCTTCTCTATGTCGTCGAATCTCTTTTACGTTAATCTCTTTTCCACGAATAGGCAGACTACTAGACGTCAGTGCAATCGATCGTTCATTTTGCCCCGTTTCTCGCGGCAAATACCTAGCAACGATTCACCAAGCTCGAAACTGTTTTAATTAACCCGCGATTTTTCCGCGGTTGTTCGATGATGGTTAATTAGATTCAACGTCGAATTAAGCTTCTCTGGGCAGATGATCGCCGGGCACAAAGGATCGGGAATTCAAGTTTCTCGGGCAAAATGAAATCCAATTACGCGAGAGCCCGTAAATAAAGTGCACACGACCGGTTCTCGGTCCCGTTCATAACTTTTAATCAGAACTTTGCTCAACGGAGGGCTATTTTTCCGGCGAACCGCTAAGTTTCCGCTTGGGCCACGAGCGTGCGGTTTTCATCGAACACGGCTAATGAATTTTCCGAAAATTGGCCCTGCTTCGACGTTGTCACGAATTCGATTTCTGTCGAGCGTTCTTCATCGTCGAGCAGAAGAGGATCGTAAGAATCGACGAGATAAGAGATAAGAGAGAAGAGAGAAGAGAAGCCCCGTGAATTTTGCTTCTAGTTCACCTGGTGATAGCGCGCTCGATCATCCCTCCTCGACACGCCGACAAAATACGAAACGAACACGTAGTTTTTCCCAGCCGTTTCGATTCCACGGCCAAGTTATTACGTCGACGCCGGCGAGTTTCGCCTCGCCATTCACGTATCCCATTTCGTTGCGGAAGTTGCAGTCGGTTTTCATTCAGACGGTGTTATTCTTCTGACCGATTTGCTGTTTATAACCCAGCGTTGATCTACGCCGGCGAACTCTCATGCGACTGGAAAGCGTGCCGGAGATTTTCAAAATCGATGGCACGGAACAGACGTTCTCGCGTGACGTGACTTCGTAAATTCTGCTATGCGAAATTAAACAACTGCACTCGTTAACATTAAAATTTAATCATACAACTTTCATAACTTTCTACAATAATAACGTGAAATAATACTATCTCTTTGAACGATGTTAAAAACTTCCAATTTACCAGGAAGCAAATGTACGAGAGCAGAATTTTGCATTATAAAACTACGGTAACTCGATCCTCTTCTATACGGAATTTCGAAATATTCCAAATTCGAACCGTCTCCGTTTTTAAAATCTGCATCAAACACGTAAAACGATTTTAACGTTAATCTAAGAATTTCATCCGCATTATAAACTCAATTTCCCGGCCGAATACCGCGAATACTTTCGCACGGGTAATTCTAGTTCGGGAATGCGTGCGCGTGTATCATTTTGCAATTGTAACTCGAGCCACGTAACGTGGACGCGAAGCCATCCAATCGGCGGTGTGGTAAATCACGTTTCACCGGAGACCGCCGAATCAATTGACCAGGAAATTGGAAGCAAGTAAATAATATTACTGGATAATGGAAGCGTCGCTGTCCCTTTCCACCGGTACACGACGGTGTTAATTTTCAAGCCTGCCGACGTAGACGTCACCTTCCGTTCGAAAGGAGACACCGACCATGGGATTATGATATAAATCACGAGCTCCTTTTTCGTCTCTTTTTCGATCCGCTGTCCGGACGCACGATTCCGCTGGACGAGAGAGGTCGATCGTCGATTTTTCTTCGACACTGGCGCGGCGCTTCATCAATAAGATCGCTCCCAAAGAGATGCATCAGCGGCGAACGAATAGACGGAGAGTGATAAATATAGCTGCTGTCTCGAACCAGGCGACGCGTGATATGAAGCCTTGAAAAATTGACACCAGCAAGCAGATCTATAACGAGTGATTCGCGAACCGTCTCTTCTTGTTTCTTGTCTTCCTTTCTTTTTTTCTCTCTCTCTTTCTCTCACCTTTTCGCGTATTCTAGACGAAGCGGTTCTTGTCGCAGAGGATGAACGCGGAGGTGCGTCGATACAGATCGTAAAAAGAAAATGCTTAGCTTCGCGTCTGGTCGATAGTCCGGTTGGCCGACTTATTTTTAATTCAAGATTTTCCGCATGATAGAAACAGAACGAATGTCGTTTCATCTTTTGTGTATAACTTTTGATCGAATCGATGCTTGTGTTTGTCATTAACACTTTAAGCACGTCCGACCGGCAGCTCAGGCGCAGATTTTCCCTGGCGCCGGCTCTGTTTCGGTTTAGACTCCCCAAAACTATTCTTTTCGTTCACCGCGAACGATAAGTTTCTCAAATTGGTATAAAACTGTGGGAGCTTACGAAGCAACGCAACTGAGCTAGGTACCTTAATAACAAATTACTGTTCAAATAATGAGAAAGATTGTCGGCGACAGAAAGCCGATTTATAGGCTAAAATGTTAAAAATTACTCGAATACGAAAATCGTACACGCGTACGATTTCGTCTTTATTGTCCCTGAAGCTTTCATGAATAGCGGATTCACATAAATATAGCTTACTTTCTTGGAACCTTTTATTAATTAATTACTCTTACCGATTACTCTAATATCGATTATTTTCTATCATTGGTTTGCCTTTATCACTGCCTGCTGTTAATTTTACTGCATTTCTATCGGTTACTTTCCTAGTAAGCAACTATTACTTCTCTTCTGGCGATCAGAGCTTTCCGGAAACGGAACACGGTATCGATTCTTGCTCTCGTTTCTCACGCAATTAAAAACAATCACAAACGATATGCCTCGTTACTTGCTCGATTCAAGGCAGTTTGATCGCATTCGAGAAAGAGTCGGCAGCCCCGGATTCGCATTCAAAGCTACGATTTCCGCTTTCTTGCCGTTTCCTTCGCGCACTTCACGGTCTCGCGCTCGTTTTATCGCGTGTACGTGAGAGATTAGCGGATTAGCCGCGTGCAATGCATGGCTGATCAAAGTTTACGGCTGAATCGTTGAATGCAAGCAGTCCTGCGTTCCCGCAGGAGGAAACTTCATCTATACTTCACCCGAGGGTACTCGCGCAATAACCCTGTCTTTTGCGACGGACTGCAAATCACCGTTGTTTGATACAGTGCAATGCGCCGCGCTCGCTTTGTCCACGGTTCTTCCATCGTTTTCTTCTGTCTTTTTCTCCTTTTCTCTCTTCGCGTTCGAATCGTTGACACTTGGAGTTGTATCGAACCGACCTCTTGTAGTACGATTCTTTGATAGAGCGTGCATACAATATCAAACACGCTTCATGGAGTATAATTAATCAAAGGAGATAGGCGACATCGGAAAAAGAGATTTTTACCAAGAAAATAGAGAGTAATACTTTGTTGGGGTGGTAGAATTTTTGCCGAGGCGGACAAAAGAGTCGTCGAACTGAGACGATAGATGAGCAAAAGAAATATACTTAGTCCGATGTCTAGAGCGATAGAGTCGCGAGGGAAAGTGTTTGAGATTATGTCGCGAATGAAAGATGCCTGGTCGCTCGAGATTTTGGCATGGTGTACAGTCGTGACCGATGCATTTTTCCAAGAGACTATATTGGGAAGCTCGTCGAAATGCTTGATCGACGTTCCACGTCGGTATATTTCACACGCTTCAATTTTATGCAGTCGTTTTTCTCTTGATAAATTGGTAAATGTAAGATCAAACTGTAACAACGTACGTTCGAACTGATCGATCGTTGCCATAACAGGTAGAGAATCGCGAAAGATATTTCAAAGTAACTATTAAAACAATGGAAATCAAAGTGTATCCGCCGCAAAAAGACCTCGGGTCATTAACATTGAACGCTCCCAGAAGGGCAAACGTGTTGTTCGTCCATGTCGAGACTTGCATCAGCCAGCGGTTTGAGGAACTTCAAAGAAAACAGGTATTCTCGAAGAACCCCAAGCAGGTCCCTTTGAGCCAGCAGTTCTCCCAGAGGCGGTGGATACAAAGAAAGCAATAATTCTTGGAGGATCGGTTAGTATCGCGGCGAGGAAACACGGCAAAGTACGCGTCTCACGTATTTGGCACGGGGGATAAACTCGGACCGTTGGCTGGCAGCGAGGCGCGGCGCAGCGAGTCGAGAGTGCTAAAGGAAAACCATTTCACGCCCGACTACCCTTCTCTCTCTCTTGCTCAGAGAGAATAGTCGATCGTTTCGCGTCTCGTTAGCATCTCATCCATCGCTGGTGTCTGGCTGCCTTACCTGACTGCCTGTTTGCTCGTCGAGCCGGTTGCCAGTCGCCCTCGCTGCAGGCTGAAATTTCGCTGTGTTGTTGCTTCCTCGTCCCATCCTCTTCTTTTTCCGATGCTTCGTCCCCTACCCCCTTCTTTGGTCTCGCCCCTTATCCGTGCCGATCCGTCCAGGAATCCGAGATTTTCCGTACGAGATACGCGATGCTGCGCGTCTCTTGCACGAGCACAGCTGGCTGTCGGTGAAAAGCGGAAAAAGACGAGCGTGTTCACGCCGTACGCGGCCTTCGGTATTCGAGAACCATCGGTACCATCTATCCCACTTTCGTATGCGAATTCCAGCCGCGTCAGCGGTCTGGCAACTGAATAAGTCATCTCGCGTCGATATACTCGCTCGCTACCAGTTTGCATTCGCCAGACGACTATGCGCGAGTTGGCCGCGACACCTTCCAAGTTACGTTGGATCGTTGCGCGAGTTTTCCGAGAGTTTACTTTACGGTGCTGCGGTTGCGCTACGGTTGCAGTTCGTTTAATCAGGGCGATACGGAGTCTCCCAGCTTGGGGTGGATCGGCCCGTGATTCACCCTCGTGGATTAATTCTCGAAACGCCAAGGAATTTATCGCTCGCCGGTGGTCCAACGCGGCAATTGCAAGATTTAAGCCACCCGATCGAACGAGCAAAAGTTGGAATTCGTTTTGGCGCTCGTTAATTCGCCTCGGTCTCGAGATAATTTAATGCTCGGTGAAATGGGTAAGGGTGGTTTTCCAGCAGGTGCGTGGACTTTATATCGTGGCCATTCAAAGGCGTACAATTTATCCTCCGGTCGGGCGTCGAAAATCTCTGCTTTATAAAAAGTAACGTTTCTTACGGCGCTTCGTCCTTCGAGAATATTTGCATTTTAAAGGAACCCTCGCCTTAGCGTTCGTACAGACGCCTAGGAAGTTTAAGACTGTTTGGATAAACATCGAGGCAAACCCCGTGCTATGGTTCACCGTAATTCGCGGTATTCGCTTCGAAATATCGCCGGAAGATCGAACTCTTTGACGAGGAATTTTCCTCTAGGTAATTGATGATATTTGAATTTAAACCACTCCGAGGAAAACGCTTGTCTCGTGGGCGTTGTTCTACTTTCTGTTATCGTTGCAATTATTTCGAGAAATTTGTATATCTTGCATAAAACCAGAATTTACAAGCCTCTTTTAACGCGTTTCCTCCCATATCGATGCTTTCTGTTATCAGCATCACCGAGTAAACGTTGACCTACTCTACCTTGCCAGTTGTCTGTTCGCGCATTTACTTATTCTGCTTACTTCTAATCAGGAATTCCATTAACTCCCTCTGTTTAAATTGTTCCGTGCATTAACATACGCCAACAGTGAAACGCTCTATATACTCTTGAAGAATAAACGAATCATAGTTGACGTTTGAAGAATCATAGATGATTCTCGTATAGCCGAACGGACAACGTACAACGCCGTTGGATCTAATTTACAGCTGATTGTATCGCTGTCGTAACGCTTACGTCCTCTTCGTTTTCACCCAAACGAGTGGATACTTTCATAATTAAAAGCACTTCATCGCAGCATGCAAAGCGCGAACAGAAATTGCTGGAGACGCGTGACCGTACGCGACCCTGCTCGAATTTTGAAGTATATGCGCGTTCGTAAAACGAAGCCGTTTATTTCGCAGAGTGTCGGCTGGAAAAACTACTTTAGCGTTTAAACAGTTCCTTTTGCGACATTTCCGCGCGTATAAATTCGAATTTTTCAACTTTGCCACTTCTTTATTTCCCGATACGTACGGTAATTTGAAAAAAAAAAATCCATGCGCGATACTATTTCACGAACACCTACTTTTTTCCCGAGCCCTCGTGTAATCTACACACATTTGTATATGTTGAGTTAAAATTCTATAGATAGGAAACGCTAACAAAATTTACCTTTCCACGTAAATTGGAATTACGTGTATTATATGAAGGTAGAAAGCATATTGATATTCGACGCGTACACCGTGAACCTTTCAAAATATCGGAAGGCTAAACCATAAATATCACGTTTGCAACGTCGCGATAAATAGACGCAGTTATCGTATACACAGCATTTAATCACAGCACGGCGAGAAACAGCGCAATGATAGGGTAACGTATTAAGTAAAATAGGCTTAGAGTAGTCGGACCATCGGACGGTATAATAGACCGATCTATACACAAGAATGCGAAAGTAGAATAGACTAGCGCGCAGGCAACGTGTTGGAAGTGGAGTAGCTCGAGTATATGGGTAGGCACGCGGAAAGTAAAATAGGCTCGTGCACGGTCAGACATCTGGAAAGTAGAGCAGGTCAGTGTTTGGTTGGTAAGTAGCATGGATCGAAATAGAGTCGGCCGATGCCGTCGACCCGGTGTGTTGGTGAAGTGGTTTTGGGTATGTTGTCTGTGATTAAACATTTGTCTTCGTCAAACATCGACGATTCTGCTGCGCTATTAAGTAGAACGAAGATAAAGTACACAATTGAATTTTCTATACGACTGGGACCGGAAGTAGTACCGGTGCACGATATTATACATTCTGACGATGTTATTTCGATATCCATTCCGCGGTACGAGCAGTTTAGAATTATTGATATTTTAGTAGTTTCCGGACATGGAACTTTGTCAGGGTGAATCGCATCGGACATTATTTAAGCTGTTTATGCACTGGCGACTTGGAATTGCAGTTTAATACGTAATATCCCGTGGCTATATCCTTCGTGAAATATTGAATACAATAATGTCACTGTCGCAAGCTATGATAAATTGATTTTAAAGTCTTTGAACGGGACGGCTATGCAAATGATTTCTGACAATAATAGCGTCACTCGCGACTGATCGTTCTTGCATCGTAATATCATGCGCTGTCTAACCAAGGCTCCTTCTTTCTCTTTCAATTTTTCTCTCATGGATCGAACAACGCAATTCGTATCATCTTTTCGTCAGCGCATTAAATTTCACGTACATCCCCGAGAGCAAATTCAGGAGTTTCACGAAATGTTTCATTTTTAAGACAGTTTAAACGTCGTTCCGAGATCCGCTGTTTTCCCTTTTCTCTCCCTTTTCGTTTCATCGCCCCGAACGTCGCGGTCCGTGGCACGACGATCTTCGCAATTTCGTAACGCGACGACGAATTACTCTCGACGCACCGTCGGAAAAAAAATTATCGTCTCGTGCAGGTTTTCTTTCGAGCGTCCTCTCTTTTCAGTGTGCTGCGTGCACCTGTTGCGCCTTTGTTGCGCACCGCGAAACGCAACGAGGTATTCTTTTCGGTGGCGCTCAACACGACCAAACACCGAGCAATCGCATGCAAACACGACCCTAGCACGCTCGCCTCGCGCACCCACTCGTAGGTATTTCACAATTACCTGCCAACCGCGGCAATTGCCAACCAACATTCTACGTTTAATTTACCATCCTTCATAATACAGTGCTTTATTAATAGTGCGCTTTATCCTTTCCGTTTCCTAAATTCCGGCTGAAAATCTGTATCTCTGTTGCATAGCGCTCTTCTTGGTAAAAAGGTGACGACAGAAAACAAATTTCGAACTTTTATTATTTATCTCTGATCTACAATTCTCCTTTCATCTAACGTCTTGAGAAATTAAAACACAATTTTCTATGAATTTTAATCTTCGTAAAATGTTGTGCATTATGAATAAAGAGCGAAACATTTTATACTATTTTATTAAAGGTAATTTCTTTTTATTTTAACACGTATGAAATTTTAAACAAAACCCGATATTTCAGCCTTCGTAAATTATCTACGAAATGTACGTTCGTTATTCATTTTTCCATAATGTATCTGATGAAGCATAATTATTAAATTACATTTGATTATCGATACGTTCTAATGCCAATCAAAAGAAACTCAAGACCTATCAAAAATTCTCTTCATCTGTGTATATACATTTCCTTACAAGCTCCATGATATTTTCCCGAAACGAAAACAAATCTTTAATCCAAAGCATCGAAGATATTCCTCAAAGGAGACGCGTCATACAGAATCCGATATTTACTTTCTATTTCGTCTATCCACAAAACAAGCGCAAGCCGAATGGAAGGGAAAAAACTTAGGAGTCGATCCATGAAATCGATACGAATTCTCTTGCTCTTCTTTTGCGCTCCGACAGGAATCGATTTATACTTTCTCTGGGAATGCTACTTTTCTACTTGACTTGAATTTTGCGGTATTTGAAAACCGCGTTAACGTATGTTAATAAAAACGATTTCCTTTTCGTCGAGAAAATCGAAAGATGGTAAAAATTCCGGGTCCAAGTGAAAGAGAAACGATGAAGCATAGGCCGGCAAACGGAATAAGCGAACTTCCGTTCACGCGGTGTGCAGAGGGGAAGGTAAAAGGAGTACAGGCTAATCTTTCCGCGCTAGATACACCGACGAGCAGGGACGATGAAGTCGATCGAACGCGGTGATGCGTGCGGACTCGCGAACTTTTCCCACGAGCCGTCCTCGGGCAACGATTTAAAATCTTGCCTATTTATTGCTTGCCCGGAGCGAACCGAATGATTATCGGAAAAGATGTCGAAGTCTGCGAAATTCCTGACCCGATTGGGTTGTCTGGACACGTCGTGTTCGTTGAACCATGGCGATCGATCCTCGCGATCGATCGTCTCGAATCGTTTCGCCGTGCTATCAAATTTCCCAACGAAACGGCGATATTCTTGTTTTCCTTTACGCTTTGCTTCCAAGATATAGGGAAAGTCCATTGATTTCGTCTCGTGTGTAGCTTACGTAAATAGTCTGGCAGAGTTAGGGGAACGTTGTATAATTCTCCTTGCGTAGCGCGGAGCTCGTTTCAGATTAGACAGGGTGGTACGAGTCGATGTGTAATCGTACAAGTGGAATGGAACCGTCTTTGAACGGATATAGGAATCGTATCTCTGGTCGTGCAAGTAGTATTATAGAAATCGTCCCTTGCTATGTAAGCAATATAGGAACCCTTCTGAATCAGATAAGTAGAACGAGGATGGTTCCTGATCAAGAAAATATCGTAAATCGCATACAGTACGAGCAAGTAGTATAGACGTTATATCGAGAGAACAGTAGTATGGGCTGATATATGATCCAACAAGTAGCTTAAGACGGTACGCGGTCGGGCAGTGACACGGGCGGTGACAGTGGTCGAACAAGAGTCGTAAAAAGCCATTCGCGCTCGAGCAAGTAAAGTAGGTCTAGTGTATATACCAGCTAATAGCGTGAATTACATTCTGAAACTTATAAATTGCATTAGCGAATCTGTTTTTCTTGTCGCTTGATAAAATATCAACAAGTAACTAAAGCAATTTGTCGCAAAGTATAAAAAAAGTAATCTCATTGCCGCAACCTGATAAATCGGTAAACCGTGGACCGAAGAGAGCTGTGTAAAAAGAAAATTTTGGAAGTGTCTGCACTTAAGTAACGTAAATATTTTTCGCGGATTAAAAGACTCGCAAACATACGTCCTCTCCTTGAGAGCGGTGACTAGATCTGAATATTTAACGCTTCCTCAGAGTTTCGCTGTCAGCAACTCTGTAACATCCTCAGCAAGTCTGTCCTCTGTAGACGATTTTTAAAAAACCGCTCAACTATAATTAACCGAGTCGACGAATTTTTAGTAGGCACCATAAATACAGTTTCCGGTGTTATCCGGCCGGGAGTTGAATCCGGGCGAGATTTTTTCCCACAGACTTTCGAATTTTAATAAAATAACGTTAAAGTTTCCTCAAGTTGCAGTTCCAAACAGACATTACCGGCTTCGCGAGCCTCAAGTTTCCTTAATGAATGATAATGAATCATTTCAGGCAATGGTGGCCTGCGATAGCGAAAGCTGAAAGGCACGTGGCGCAATAAACGCGAACGACACCCGATTCATACGCGGAACATTACGAGCATCCCGTTAATGAAAGTCGCAGCGGATAATCGCGGTGAAAGACGCGACATCGCGCGAGAACAATTTCTTGCCGGTCGGATGGAGCAGAGTCGCGGGAAGAGAAGCGTCGCTTGATTAAATTCAGGAAAAAAGTGACAATTTTTAAGCGCGCTGCTAAATGAATCCCGTGATCCCTTGCACAGTTTAAACTTTCAATTTTGTAAAGATTATTTCGATGGCGAAGCGGTATCGCATGTTGTACACGAGTATTCGCGTAGTATCTGTCGAGGTGAATCTCAGTCGAGTATCTCTCTATGTAGTCAAACGTCACTTTCAGTAGTTCCGTTGAGAAATTCGTCAGACCTTCTGTGCTTTGCGTTATCGCGAGAAACTACCGATGAAGTATACTTCATTGTAATTCAATACGAACTTCTCCAGTGTTATCTTGTTATTGCAGTCCTCTTGTATTATAATTACGTTCCACTGCTACCATCGAGTAAAATAATTCATTTTTTACTTTTACATTATCGATGTGTCTGCAAATTCCCAGATTCTCGTTGAGATTCGCTACTTAAAAAAAGATGTTATTTCGTCTCGCTTTTTCCCCGTAACTTTTGCTTAACGCGATTATTAAATCCTATTTGCCTGTTATAAAAAAAATTCCTTCGGAAGCATTCGCTTCGCATAAAAATCAACGTTTCTTCGTCGCTTCGGCAACTTTTCTCTCCGCTTCTTTTTTCGCTTTTCTTTTTAGCCTCCTTGCTTTTCACTCCCTAACTTCAACACAAGCGTTCCTTCTGATATTCGCGGAGAAATCGATCGTCGAAGGAGGTCGGTGCCGGCGATATTGTGAAATTTTACGAACCATAGATATCTGGGAAATTCCTGGTTCGGCCAGACGTGGCACCATATGTGCGAAACGCAGCTCGCTACCGTTCGAAATTGTTTTTAGCGTTATGTTTCTGTATTAACGCGGCCGGCACGCTTTCTTCTCGGCTTAAACGCGCACCCTTGCACCTATTATTGGCCTGGAATTTCGGGGGGAGGGCGGCACTTTCTCTGCAGACACCTGGCCAATTACGTATATACAAAGTCAACTATCCGATATGAAACATTTCAAGAATACCTTCAACATATAAGAATTAAATAATTTATCTATTATAAACACGATTCATTGCCATTGTTCTCATATCGTAATATGACGATACGACACAACGAATGTCCCGCGGCTATTATTTTATTTTAAGAATAAAAATCTTTTTTATTATCAAAGTTCGTACGATCTTCTTAACTGTTAATAATTTTATTTCGATTAAAATAAATCTCGCTAAAGTCCCTCCGTTTATTCACTTTCGCTTGATCTTTGAATCCGATTTGAAATCTAAAATAATTCGCTCCTATAATGCATTTCTCGCGAATTCACCGCAAATAATCGTCGGCAATAATCTACTGGGTCGTCCGTTCTCACAGCAGCTACTTTTTCACCGACAACGGGAATTACGGACACGTTTCACGATTGTTTAAAATATTGCATAATCGGCGAGGCAATCTTCGAAATCGGATACCTTTCGGGGCCAATTGAATTCACAAAACAGAAGGGTAATCGAGAAGCTTCTATCGCCTTTTCAACTCCGCCTCTCCAACCGTATGATCGTCGACGATTCAGGTGTTTTATAAGCTTCCCGTCTGCATGTTTGCCAATGAAATTCCACGGAGATAGAAATCAAATATGAATCGTTATCCATGTGAAACGGTAATGGAAACGCGCGTTGGATGCAAGGGTTCCGAGTGTATAATATAATTCGATTCGCGTTGCGATTAAATCCCTTTTGATCGAGAGAGGTGGTCTTTCCTTTTCTCTCGGAGAGTTGGGAACACGCGATGCCACGGCGCGCCGCTAGGTAAACCGGTATTAATTCAGTGACCTGGATAGACGGGGCAAGCCTTCTGTTAGTCGCCGGCCAAACCACTTTATTTCCACTTTATTACGTTAAAAATTCGCGATGCGTTTGCTTCGAGCCGAACGAAAGATCGAACCGTCTCTCTTGGGCCAATTCGAGTTAACGAGCAAAAAGTACACCGTGCTGCGTTCGTTAATATCACTTCTCCGCAATACTCTGTACCATTCTCATATGCGTTTTCCAGCAGATTTTTCCGCACTACCGTGTAGAAAACAGAATACGATTTTTTTTCTTTTCTCCCATCAGACGCAAAATGTGATTCGATCGATTCGATTTCATTTGATTTCTGAATCGTTTGTTCGTCTTTCCGATGATTGTCTAACGAGTACTCGGAACAAGTTGCACGGTTTTCATGCAGAAGCGAAAAACTGTCTTATTCTGAGTGGGTTGTTCGATGGACTTGATAACTCAAATGTCGGCAAGAATATTCTTTCGTCGGACATTTTTTCAAGAAAGCGAGCTTCGAAGGAAGATTTGTCGCTGTTTCTTCATACAGCTTTTACCGAATGGCAATTAATGATAAAGAGACGAGCGGAAATTTGGATAGATCGTTTCATTGGATCAATTTCTCACGAGCTGACTAATTCGTTGCGTTGACGGTGCACCCACGTAATCGAATATTATCAACAAAACGACTCTGATTACCGAAACGTAAGCGTTGTACGGAAAATGGGATATCGAGTAGTCATAATCAAATTAAAAAACGATCGAGATTCCAAAAGTTTGGTTAAGAATGGCGAGATGTTGGTTGAAAAGTTGGAGGAAGAAGCGTATGTTCACGGGGGAATATATTATATAACCAGCGTACCAAGGAACCCTCTTTTCCTTCCGAATCCTTTCCTCTCCTCGATTCGCGATCGCATTACACAGATCTGGAACCTTTCCAACGGAGCAAGTTCGTGATTTTTAGACTGAAAATTGAAGCGAAAAGTGTATGCAAAGTGTGTCTGGATTTTTCTCAGATTCCACCGTCCGCTTTCACATCTGACGATACGATCTTCCGGTTATAAGCCAGAGTCGATCCATCTTTTCACTTAGAGAACGCTGAATTAAGGAGGTCGTTTATTCATTCCGAAGAAGGAACCAAAAGATCTCGTGTATTTCCCGCTTCCGTTACGGAAACGAAGGAAATCGGACGATCGAGTAAAATTGGACGACGAAAGAGCGAATCTCAGGGTTAAAAGCAAATATATTCTATAAATACGCGTACAATCGATTGAATTTGAGATTTCTAAAAATTCGTGATAATTTTCAGGATTTCTCTGTTGGCGATTATTAACTTCGATTAAAGAAATCTCCTCTATTTGAACTGTACGAATAATTATAGATGACAATATCTTTCGAAATCGATATTAAAATCGTAGGAAATTCGATCAGATTTCAGTAGAAATCATTAATAATAATCTCAACGTGACACGATTGAGGTTAATTTTCATCGTGGCCGATTCTATCGTTTTGTAAAATCATTGGTGAAATAATAGAGACCTCGTTGCCGTTCGCGTTTGTCTGGCGATTTTATATTAATTTCGCTGCAGTATTTCAACGAGCATTGAGAACCGGTCCGATCGGATGCATCGCGAAACCGTAGCGTTTTCATGGAAAACGGGAGAATAAAATTTCAAACTACGCGTGCAGATTTATCGAGCGGACAGGCGCACCTTTTTCAGTTCGTCGAATGAAACGCAAAACTTCGATGCTTCCGCCCTCTTCCTCGCCCCTTTCCCGCTTCGTATCTACCATATATTCCCTGGCATCGCGAAAATTCCGATGAAATTGTGGATGGAGGACGCGAATGGGAAGCAGTAGCGGCAAGGATTCTTGCGCTGCCCCTGTCGTAGTTTTTGTTTCGCCCTGGATTCTCTTTTGAAGTGAACGGACCCGTGAATAATGAACCGCTTCTTCAGCCCCGATACATCCTATCGGAAAAATTGGAAAATATCTGACACAAAGTACGGTCGCTAAATGTTCATGTATCTTTTTTCCATTCTCATCTTTCTCTCTTTTCTCTCGAACCCTTTCTCTCGAAAATATTTCATGTAATTTCACCCCTGTTTATCAGATGATTCGGTAACTCGATCGAGTCGAAGGACAGATTTTCTGATTATCTCCAAATCATCTCGTTTTATCGAATTTAATGCTTGAAGTTTAATGGCTTTTTTTTATTCGTATTTATATTAAAATTGAGAGACGAGTCCTCTGCGAATGACCGATTTTACTTCGATATGTTCTGTAAAAAAAAAAAAAAAAAAAAAATAGCAATGCCAAAAACAGTTGTAAGGAAACGAGATACAAAGACTATAGATATACGATATAATGTACGAAACACTGCGTTGGTATTTCCAGCGAACGCGTATTTTATTACGCGAAATCGGGACACGTGTCAGAGATCGCAATTTCGATGCAGCGAAAAATCTGCACGCGTTTTCCTTTCCATGATCCATTTCGTGGAGCGTTCCATGCGGCAATTTTTGGCAAGATCGAGAGCACGATGCGATTTAATGAACGTGACTGGATCTTATCGGCTGGGAAACGAAACTCTGGAACGGCAGAAATCTTGTTGAAACGCTTGGCACACTCTTCGACTACATAAACACGATCAATTTGGATGGAAAACATGATTCTTATTACTGCTATTCTCTTCTCTCCTCTCCTCCTCCCTCATCCCCGGTCTCAACTCGGATAAATTTACATTTCCTTGTTTCCAGTTTTTGCAATGGCGCATCAGGCGGCTCGAAAAACAGTATTGTTCGATCGAAATCCTCGTTGTGAATAACAATGATGCAGAAAATCATTGGTTACAGCACCTTCGTGATTTTCCGTTGAAAATATCGTAACGCCGTGAAATATTCAGTCGTTACGATCTGAATTTTAATTCTACTTCAATGTTTCATTAGCTCTGTAATATATTTGAATGATGGGTCTTGTATCCTGCTTTTATTAAAAAGGAATAAGGTTACGTACGTTCCTGTATTTAAATCTCCGATGAGTTTGTTGTTATTAATTTCAATAAACGGAAAATGGACTTGTAATATTCTCGTTCAATGTGCTTTATAATACATCTACGCTAACAATGAGAATGAGATTTCTATTGTATCATATCACCGAATGTATTCTGATATCAAAATTCAGTTTAAAAAAAATTCGTTTAGAGAAAAGCTCGTTGAAAGAAAAAACGCAGAGGAGAATAATGTAAATCAGCCAAAAGTGCTTATCCGATTCATCGCAGAGTAACCAGTACAATTTGTTATTTGAAGAATTTTCATTTATAAGACTTATCGTTAACCGTATTCGACACAACCCTGGAGTCGAATATCGAAACAAAAATAATCTAAACAAAATTCTCCATAAATAAATTCAGTAGTACCAGGTGAAATATATCCGACAAGATTTTTCATCGTTACGAGGTCACGAATCGGTGAACTTATCGGGTCGTTGGATTTGTTGCAGAGGCACCCCGTGGGACGTACCTGCTGATAGATGGTCGTCGGTTGGACCCGGGCAACCAGTTCGTCCCTGTAAAGGAGGGCTCCGAATTGACGTTAGAGTGTGCCGCTGAGGGTGGAAATCCACCGCCCGATTTAGCATGGGGGATGACTCTGTCTCAGGCCACTTTGGACGGACCAGAGCAACCACCGGACAATCTGACCGTGTTGCCCTCCACGTCCGGCAGACGCAGCGGAGCTCACCTTAAGGTCCTGAGGGGACACCATAACGCAACCATCGCCTGCGTCGCCCGTCACGTCACCCTCACCATACCCATGAACGCGAGTATTCTGCTCGACGTCCAATGTGAGTAATGTTTCAACATTTTTTTCTCTTCCTCCTGTTTCTTTCTTTTTGGCTTTTTGTTTCGCGTCTCGGCTATTTATTCGAGCGAGGTTAAGGTTAAGGTCCCCCTTGAAAAAGACGAGGGTGAAATTGCGTGAAACGTGCGAACACGGCGAAACATGGCAAAACTTGACACGAAGGTTGTCGTGTTTAAAGTTGTTCGAACGTTTAGGATATTAATCGAATACTTTTTTGCGGGATTCTATTGGCCTCGTGTCTGGTGTTGAGCGGCCTAGTTTGATAAATGATTTTGTCGTGTGTTGTTAGGTTATTGTGAACTGTTTCAGAATATACTTTGACGATAAAGATACTTGAAGACCTTCCTATTCTTATATACTTAAGCAACGCAAATTCGCTTCAGGGTACTCTCGTTTGTTTGACAAAAATTGTTTCTTTCTCATTTATATTGTACAATACCCTACTACTTTGAATTTATGAATTCAGCGGTGTTGTATTTGTCACCGTCATAAATGAGCTTCCCGTAAAGTTTCAATGACAAATGAAACGGTTCAAGAAAGACTGTAAGATTTCATCGGCGAGATCGTCAACATGAGCACGATGAACACACTGTGATATCTTGTTTTAAACTGTCTTTATGTAGCCCCGGAGTTATTGTCGCTGTCTCGTCTCGAACTCATCACCTTAGCCTGCCCTGAAACTATCGTATAATTTCGAGCGTTTCACCGTAAGCTGTCTCGTCATTTGCTCGTCTCGTCTGGTCTTCGACCTTTCCACTTTTCTCCAGAAACTCGCAACGCTCACCACCCGTGACCTGCTCTTTCTACGCCGTAAAACTTAAACTCTCGCAAGTTCGAGGTAGGGAATTTTCTGATGCTTTGTGAAATAATAGAAAATCTTTCTTCTTTCGTGAACCATAAAAAGAAGAATCTTTCTCCATCTAGACGCTGTTTCAAGTAATAACATGGAAGAGGAAATCTACAGGTCAATTTGGTGTTTTCAGATGAAACGTCTAGTTTTTTCATGCTCAAATTCAATAACCTCTGGATTGATAAAACGATGTTCTTCGGCAACGTCCTTTCCACTAAATTGCTATATCGTTTGATGGTTATACAACGTTTAGAATATGCTTTTGTTACTTGGTTTCCTGACCAGGTTAAGTACATTCGTGCGTTAGAGAAGATCATCCAGACAATCTGCTACTTTATTATCCGCGTACATTTACCTCTAAATACAATAACTTCCATTTCGTCTATAAGATGTGTTGCACGTCTATTGCAAACAACTTTTGTCTTGTACTTGACTCTTTCTCGGTTTCTTTCGGCTCTTCTAAAAATTCTATGCTAAATCTTTTGTAAAGTATTCGCGCTATGTAATGCACCGTATTCCAACGCGTTACTGCCATCTGAAAATAAGTTAAATTAAAATAACTTAGCAAATTATACCAGAGTATATATTATCATACATTCTATGTTGCTTTATCACCGAAAGATCAATATTGCTATTTAGTACTATACACGGCACAAATCTGAATATCTAAGCAATTTGTATTCCGCTCCTGGTATTGTAGGAAGTTGTACCCCATTTCTGTGACTGCTACAACTTATCAGGATAATATGGACTTAGCACGCTAAACAATTAGAATTTATTAACACTAACACTCAACATTGTTCAGTCCAATCTGTCACAAGGACCTATCTACCTTCAAACTAACTTTATCTTCTGTACTGTATACCTATTACGCGTATATTCTCCTATCCAAGCAAAACCTCTCAAATATACGTTACGCTATACATCGTGATTCATATAGAGAGAAGAAGAAAAAATCAACTTTTACGATGGTATTCACCCACGTCGTTGTTTCAGTCTATCTGGAACGCAGCCCTCGACACAACGAGCAGCCACGCAATTAGGTCACCAATCCCATTCTATACTTTCGCTATCACGGTATAATCCTCGATGTCTCGTCTCGAACGAAACGAATCCTATTTATCCCCCTACCTCGTCTCCTCTCGTTGTCCAGCACACATCGTCGTTATTAAGGGTGTAACGAGGAGAAAGGGAGGAAAGGATACAGAAGAAGAGATCCGAGGAAAAGTTACGAGCGTATTATTTAGTTGATGCCGCGTTGAAATTGCCAGTGGCCACGGTCGAGATCTAATTTTCGTAGACTTCGTAGCCAGCACAATTCCTGTTGAAATATTAGGTAGAAGAAATCGCGATACGGGGACCTGGCGGCTAAAAAAGCCCCGGCCGGTCGCTGGGTGCGTTTTAAAAATGGGCTTAATTCAAGTCGAGCGGCAAGGAGGTGTTATAATTCCGCGGATCGTTTTTCCCCCTGGCCTGCTCTCTGCTTGATGGGAGAGGGGTGGACAGAAACGTAGCAGCTAACGGGATTTCCGTGGTATTAGAACTGGGACGAGTATCGTTGTCTGAACGACGAGGATGCCACGTGTAGGAAAGCAGTAATTTAATTAAGTTACGTTTCTTCGCTGTTATTTCACGCTGCGATGTTATCTCATTTCTAAGAACTTGGAATTAACATTAGAGAAGGAATGTGTATGGGGAAATTTCAGGTAAAACAAATTATGCGATTAACTTAAACTATCGTTCGTGATAACCCCGCTTGTCTCACCACTACTGTGTGGCTAATATTATTAATAATAAAATAATTCAGTTAGGAATACTCGGTGGTAATTGGAAATTAAAGTATCATTAAAGTAAGTAATTATAGATATTCTATCGAATTAGATCATTTGTGGTTGCAACTGAAGAAAAGAAAGTTTTAATCGATCGAATTGTATCAAGGGATTCTACTATTATAAACAGTACTATAATCATCCATGAGAGTTAATCAGAGTATTAAATTCTACAAAAAGAAACAAACTGAATAATACAGAAAACACAGGATATATTGAGAGAAATAAGAGAATTTCCACTGATGCTCCATGCGCGCGCCCTATTTTTCAGATTATTAATTCCACGGCAAATTACTCAGAATTTTCCAACGGGCCTGGAATTTATCGGGCCATAGCCTTGGCCATAGTCGTTCAGTGTTTGAGTAAATTTTCCGCTGGCTTCAAAATTCCGTGGGCCACCGTTTATCGCGAACAAATTAGAGTCGTTGATGCAACCAGAGAAGGAAACTAGTTTCTTCGAGACGTCTCGTAAAATCTACCGCACTAGAAAAGAGATTTCGCATCCTATCTCACCCTGAGGAATGAAGCAACGGGGGATAACAAAGCCGAGCAAGAAGGGAACACCGTTAACCGCGCACGGTAACGTCCAACGTGTACGCTTTATTTTCTCTTGGTCAACTTCTTGCTGTTGCCTTCCTCGAGAAACCGGCGAGATCCCTGTTAGTTCGAGTTTCCGAAAGCGGTTATACATCCCTCCAGGGAGCTGACTTGTTGTTACACGTAAAATCACGCGGGTCGTTCAAAGGAATTGAATTTCACACGTCCAATGTCTCAGATATTTCGCGATGACATGTTCTTTTTTCTGGAATTTTCAAATTAAATTCTCAAACCGGTACACGATAGTACAAACTCGACGAAATTGTTGCAGCGGAATTATGGATGAGGTAGAGAATAGATTTATCACGCGATGTATTTTTTGTTTCGCATCTTGCAAGCTTTACAACGCCGTTATCATTGTATCATTACAGTTTACACGCATTCCCTTCTTGAAATTTACATTAAATTTCAAACCATTCATTTTATAACTTTATGTGAGACGCTGTTTCGTACTTGTATCGATATTTTATACTTTCATCGCCATAAAGATGTAAAATAATTGGTAGCTAAAAAGAAAAAAGGGGGGAAATGTGTCTCTCAATTTATTTCATTTATTTATACACTATCTTTATTTATGCAGCCACTTAATATCTCTCGCATACATAAATATTGATGTACATACATAAATTTAAGCACTGACTAATATTGTATTTTTAGTTAGTTAATCAGTTTATTCTGCCTAACCGTTGATCTAATTTCACGTGATCATTAAAAATCCAAGTTTCCACGAGCCCAACCTACGTAAATACCTAAAACGAAATATATTTCGCAATCTCGATGCAAGAATATTGGACGACATTTTATAGACGCAACAATCACGATCATGCATCGACGCAATACTATTTCGAAAAATAATTTTAGTAAGCGCGACCGAGGACTATTGCAACAGTAATTCTTACACTGAATATAAAAAGAATTGAACTTTAATATCTTCGTATCAAAATACTCTATCACATTATAATAAAGTTTATATTACGAAGAATAAATAATTGAATTGTCCGACATATCATCACGAGACCGAAAATGAGACAAAAAATTATCAACTATAATTTACATTATCGTTACAATAATTTCGAGTTTCACTACAACGAAGTCGTAGGATATTCGACTTTACTACAAAGCACTTAATTGAAGTTATTTCAATGTTTGTTATTTATACAAGTGCCTATTCACATTTTATTGATGTTTGGCTTTTGCAAATATGTATTCATATTGGATGTTCTGCTTTTACATCCACTTATTCAAACTAATTATCAACATTATATCGTTCATATTAATTATAGCATTTAATATTGTATTAATATTATTATCATCAACGTCATATTGTTAGTATCAAGAACGCCATATGCAAGGTTTTCCCTGAATTAATATGATATAAAAGATAGGAAAAGGAAATATTATTATTCACGGGTATAGTAAACACCCGCAGTCATTATGCTCGTTAAAAGTTCCACGTAATACAACCAGTCACCCGTGCCGATTTTAACTTTTCATCCTATGATACGATCGAGTGATCAGAGCAACAAGAATGCACGAAACTCACCCTTAGATGTAGAAAATGTTGTCATCGATGCTATAATATCCCAGAAGAACGATGCCATCGTGAAAGTCGTCATCAGTGGAGGAAATCGGAAATCCTTAAAAAAATGTGCAATATTGTAATTTATTTTTAAAGATAATACTCATTATTTAAAAAGTGCAGAATTTCATGAATTTGTTACTGTTATCGTTATTGTACTGTTTGTTATATTGTATTAAATGTAGAATTTGAATAATACATAATATCGAAAATTAAAGTTTAATAATAATAAAAATTGCAATTCTCCAATATAAAATTTTAAAATTTCTAGCTCTCTGAAATATAATATTAAAAATATAATATTAAAAGAATTTTATTTTTTAATGGATAATAATTTCATTCAAAATGTAAGAAAGCAAATAAAGACACTTACATAGTTGGTGCTTTGGAGAGGTTGGATCCTCTTGAGACAAACACTGACTCTAATACCGAGATGAATATTGAAAAAGAGAAATGTGTACATAAAGGAAGGAGAATAAATTCAAATAAAAAAAGAAAGAAAAGAAAATAATCGACGAAATAGCACTGACTCTAATTTCGCGTATGACGATTGTAATTAGATTTAATTAGAGCTACTGTGCCTTGAAAAATATTCAAGATCCTACATCCTACACAGCAAACACTGATTTTATCGACCGCATTGTACGCGGTCACAAAAGTTCTCTGAAAAAAAAGAACGAAGTGCGTTAGTAGAGAGAGTAGAAAAAAAGAAAAATATTTTGTTTTCCCCTTGCTTCCTAATGAACGTTGGTTTAAAACAATACTGCTATTTTATTTATTAAATTATCAATTAGCTAATATTCATTTCTCATCGGTTAATATTGGAATATTCTGAATGTAATATAACCTACCTGCAATATTATGTAACTATGTTATAAATGCTTGCTATCAGGTTTCAATAATATATTTGTAATAATAATTTGTCTTGTTTACTAGATATGTATATACTCGAGAATGCTTACAACTTGCAACAGATTAAAATTTTTCATGTAAGCGTCCCTAAAGGAATCGATAATGGTACGCAAAAGAGACCTATCTGAGACTAACCTACAATCGAAACGTATTTCATCGCGAAAATACAAATTCAGTGATAAGGTTATTACAGAGAGAGATCACGATCGAAGTGCAGCAAAATGTAAAAGTTACTTCAATTCCTTGTTTAAATGTTACAAAGTCTACGTCCATTTTAACATTATCAATAAACTATAGAATTATTTTGTAACATAGTTGCATTACGTATTAATTCTGTATTACGCGTTATTTGTCAATCGTGTGTTAAATGCGTAGTTTATAGTTCAATAAAAGTACAGTACGTACATTAGCCTTTGTTACAGCAAATCAAATCTGCCAATCAGGTTATCTGCATTCGATTCTCATCGAATGGATCATTAATCGCCGTGACGTCCTATTCTTTCGAAATCATTTCTGTGGTCTAACAACGATCTATACAAAAGAAAACCAAAGATTTAAAATAAATGTAAAGTAAACGTATAAACTGATACCAATTACATCAAAATACAGTAATAACGTAACTCAAATTACGTCTTAGAATCTCGTAATGTCGTATGTAAACGACGTAAGTAAAATTAGCGTAGACAAAGGACGAGAAAGAGCAGGAAAGAATTAAAACTACTTGATTCTTTTATATAACGTACAATAAATTATTCTATAAATTTATATTAATGAAACAAACCTAATAGAGATGTATAATCAGCAAGAAATAACTACGTAGTCGAGTGACGCCGTGTAACGCAGACGAAACTTTGTTGACATATCTTAACGCTACGATTTTCGACCGGGAAATGGCGATTGACGTCGCAGTCTAACCTACTCGATTTCTAATTGGCTGGCGCCGTTTAACGAGCTACGATTATTCTTCCAATCGCAGCAGCGCGCGAAATTGAAACATAGTCCGCCGTAGAAATTTTCTCTTTCAATGAATTATGAGACTCTTGGACTGTATTATTCTTTAGAAATTTTTAGAGATTTCACCTTTTCCTTGATGAAAGGCGTATATACATACACAAACAAACGGTTTCCTGGAAAATTCAACTTTCAGCAAATATTGTAACAATGAACATTTTTCATACCATGATTTTTAACCAAGTATGCACAATACTGTACCTGGAAAATTTGCGTATATCGACTTAATTTGAACAAATGATACCATTTAGTGCGTAGAAAAAACAATAAGGCATTGTTTGGTTAAATTATATTTGAAATAAAACGATACCTTTGTTTGGAAATTTTAGTTACACTTTATAAATGTTTATATTCTTTTATTATTCGTAACAATCATTATTTCTATATTAGATATACGTAGATCTTTACATAACGATGCAACGAAAGAAAATCATTTTATATAAATGTATTTACTGTATCACTTTCAACGATGAATTAAAATATAATTCCCAAATTTATTATTCTAAATCACAAAGATCGTAGTAAAACGTACTTACTTGAGAACACAGGTCACGAAATAACCCATAAGATGAAAAGTCCGTGCTGATCTTGTCTTCAATGCAATTAATTTATATTTTCATCGTATACTCGTTATCGTTTAATCTACGGTGGAGTTATTACCAAGTAGTATCAATTTTTCTACATTTTTGCAGCCGTTTTCTTTCGCTCCATTAATCGTGGCACGATTTTCTCCCGCAAATTATACGCTTACCGCGAGCTATTCCGTCATTTCTGGTTCCCGTGAAGTTTCCTTTTTCTCGGACTCCTCTGGCCGCAACGAGAACCCATTGTGTCTCGACGTCACTTCGTCCCCTTAATTCTTCCGCGCTTGTTCTCCAGTGGGTGGGAAGGAAACCGGTGGTCAGTTACGAGTTCGTGAAACGGAAACTCGACCGTGGTCGTTCGATTCTTCACGGGACCAGAAAGGAAAAAAATATGGGAACAGAAAAAGGGATCGTTAATATCGAAATCAGTCACGAGGAACGGGGTGGTTCCAGTTCCTTTATTCCTTCTTAAATTTATATCTTCTTCGAAACGTCTAAAGATATCAAAGTAATTTCCATAATAGGTGGATATTCTCGCAAACTATAATATTGGAACAAAAATATCGTTTCGTGGGCGAGAAGCAGGTTACACGACGTACCGTTCCGACGTTTACTCGGTCGAATTCGATCGTCTTAAAGTTCGTACGAGCTCGAGGAAAGACACACACCGACTGTACAGAAAGAGAACAATTATCAGTCCGATGTTGGATGACTCTAAAAGTTTCGATTTGAGAATTACGGCCAGCAAGACGGAAAGTTTCGTGAGGATCCGTTACGAACGACATTCGAGCAGAATCCTCTGGTATCCACCGAAGAATTGTTCGAGGAACTTCAATCAGTCTGTTCTTGCAGTTCGACGCTCTTTGAAAAACACTGGAGAAGTTCCTAAATACGGGAAATAAGGACTACAGGAAACTCCTCGGCGGTTCATCTTCAACGTGAAATAAACGCGTGTTCGGTTCCTCGTTTCCTGCACTAAAAATGAACTAATATTTCATCCAAATACCGTTGGCAAACTTTTTAAGAGATCTGCAACTATGTCAGAGTTCTTCGCTGGAATAGAAACAACGTTTTGTCAAATATTTATATTACATAATAAAGAAATTCGGAATACTGGTGGGTAAACCTAGAAGATGCCGAAATGAACGATAGGTGTACGATCCGAGGTAGTTTGAAGCTTAATTGAAATTTAAGGAATTCGTAGAAAGTCGATGGGTTAGTAAATTACATTTTCCCTAATGGAGATTGTTCAGCGCAGCTCTACGTCATTTACCTAGCCAAAATACCATTAAGCTACTTCACCTTCTCTGCGAAAGCTACTCTTGAAAACGATCGTGAAGTACAACGCAGCCCTCGTCAAACATAATAATATCTATGAAGGAAGATGGCGAAATACAGCACAACCCTTGTCAAATTTAACGAAATCGATCATGGAGTATCATGGCAAGAGTATCGAATTATGCTCTTCTATTGTGCAAGACTCGTCTAATAAAGGAGGATGCTTTCTAAATTCTTCTATCATATCAAAAATCAAAAGAATGCAATCTGAAATAGTTGTAACGATTTGGTAACGATAGAATAGCGTGCTAGTAAACGAGAAAATAGCGAAAAGGAAGAGAGAATGAAAAAGAGATTATTCGTTGAAGAATTTCTCTACAACTTATTTCTTTCCTTATGTCGTTTCCAAACATTCTACGCTGTTTTATTACTACGCTACCCTATATTTCACGCTGTTTCAAATACAACGAATCGATCTTCTTTTATTTCCCTCGATACGATACGTTGCACGATCCAACATTTCAATATTCAACGCCCCATAAAATCACTCGTAATCCAAATATAAAAGAAAAATAAGAGGAGGAAATAAGAAACGACGATTCTCAGATAAGTTTCGTTTCCCCGAGTGTGACACATAAGGTCGCGTTGCATATTTTACCGGGGCGAATTGTTTCCGGGCAATTGGGAGCGGAAAAAATTCGGGAACACTGCAGTAGATATTTTCCGAGCTAGAGGAAACGCTTGCAGCGTCAAAGATGATGCGGGCGCGTGCAGCGAAGCCGAAGCGCCGTGAAGATGCATATTTTCTAGGCGAACAGCTCTGTGCACACCTTCGAGATTCCGGAAGGAGATGCGGGTGTTTCTCGAGCGATTTCTTCCGATAGCAAAGCACCGTTCCTACGGGTGGACCTGTCCTTTTCTTCGCGTTTTTCCGCGAATTTATATTCGCATGGTACCTGCGTTTCCGGATGTCGCTATAGGAGATGCAGGGAAGAAGAGGAAGAGGAGATTAGAGGGGGCAACGGAAATGCCGTTGCAACGCTCGTCGACATCCGACCGGGCGAATTTTCCAACAGAACGGACGCCGAAGACGTTTTAGAAGACATTCGATGCCTTTACGACGCACCTTGAAACACGTAACGTGACCCATTTTGCCCATTGTGCATGTATTTACATGCCACACGCTCTCGTAAACACCTTGCCTCGTTCGCTGCTCATATTATCCGATTCTCACTGTTGCACCGACCGATCTCGTCTTTCGCTTGTCACCCGATACTCGTTGGACGATGTCAGCGATTAATTAGACGTTTGTGGAATTTTAGCTCACCAGTTTCGTTGACTCTATTTGTGCGTTAAGATTACGTTATAATGGTCCCTGCAATTATCTACGAATCGTTGTTTCCCTCTCGACGTTTATACGAAATGTATTATTTAAAGGGAATCTCAAGAAAACGCGTGAAAGAAGTATTAGGTTGTCCGAAAAGTTTCTTTCGTTTTATAAGGAAATAATGGATGCACAACATTTTCCGTTTTATATCATTGTATCGAATTACGTATGATCCATTTTGTCCTATCAAAATGAAGATCACAACGTTTGACAGATTAGGTTTCATGTTTGTATAAAAATGCATCGTCGTAAAAGACGTGTCTGTAAAAGAAAGACACTTTCCGGACAACCTAATAAATTTCGAAGGGCGAACAAACGTTGCGTACTCAAACGTCGGCGACAAAGATTATTTGTAAAATAATTCCTACGGGGAAAAGACAATTCGAACCGTCGAATGTGAAAATTAATGGGAATTGTACAATTTTTGAAACCTTGGATATAAAACCCCGAAGGAAGATTTTATGACGCAGTATTTGTTTGTTTGAAAATAGCACGAGTTCAACGAACCATGAAGCAGATAATGAAAAGTTCGTATTTAAAAATCAACATCTCGCGAATTGGTAATATCTCGCAGCTCTACACTGACAGCTATCATTTGTTTCAAAAGCGACCGAACCCTTTCATGTTCCGCTGAAAAGCGAATCTCGCGCTGTTTCTCTTGCTGATGGAATTAAAAGAAGTCATTAGGATCGAATGGAAGTAAAAACTGTTTACCGAGGGAAGATCGTGCCTAAGTGAAATTTCGTGTCAAGCGAAACGAGTCCGACTGGTAACAAAGGGACAGGTGCAAAGAAGGATAGAGAAAAAAAAAGTTACCGGTTTTATTGTTCCCCTTTTGTCTGGTCGCTCGTTTAGCAGCGATTCCTCAAAGGGATGAATGGAAGTATTGTGCTTCACGATCCCGCCACCCATCGACTGGCTTTGTGTAAATTGGTATCGAGATATTCCTTTTGGTAGCAGATAATAACATTCTTAGTTATCTATGCCGCTCGAAATGTCGGCATACTAATTGCCACTTGTGGTGTTCCTTTGTACGTTACCGCAACGAAATACACGGAATAAATCCCTTTTCAAATAAATTCCATGGCTTGTCTGTATTAAACGTTTATTAAAGGAATGAAAAAGGGATCGATAGCGTTGGGGGGCGAAGAAATCAACTGTTTCTCTTCGAGTTTCCTTCTACGCTCGAGAAGCGACGTCTCGAGATTCACGCAGGCTGGTTTGCTTAATTCGAGGACTTCCAATTTTTTTTACATCCGCGGTTTCATACTTTCTTTCGTTTAATTAGCTATCGACGTTGCGTCGAGTCTCCGAAAGTAGATTTTTTAAAATATTTGCTTTTTTTTTTTTAAAGAGGAGAAGAGAAAAAGAGGACAGAGGAAAATATCTGTTGGAAGTAGGTACTATCGTACTTGCGATATGGTGCGTTACGCTTCAAATAGAAGAAAATCCTGCTGAAACGTAAGCTGATACTCGAAAGGAAAAGAAAAAGGTTACGTTCGCAACGAGAACTATTTTCCGTTATACTACTGGAAAGTAACTTGGACTAATAACGGAAGATCTAGTAAATTCTTGCTGTAAGTTTCAAACCTGCGTTCTCCATTTTAAGCGGAATTTATTGAGAAAAGTAGACATCGTACGCAGGTACAAGTTTCCCACTTGTATCATTCGCGAGAAATAAATTTCTGGAATTCGCCAAGGTGTCGTGTTTGCACGTAGGAAACTATCTTTTTCCAGAGGTGGAGGGATAAACATTTCGAAGGATGTAAACAGCTGGTATTTGCATGAACTTCAGGGATGAAGTTTCGCAATATTATTACGGAATTTCCCATTGATAGGATCCGCTGGATAGGGCGGTAAAGTCTCATAGAGCACTCTGCGGCACGTAATGCGGAACGCAAATTGCGATACAGAGAGCCCCGTCATGATTTCCGGTTATATGAAACGCGAATGCGCGCAGAATGACTTTCTCATCAAAACAGAGATATCTTCATCGTGTACGAGAGCACTCAGGCCCGTTTCAAACACGTGCACGCGTTTAATTCCTGCTAAAAGATCCCTCAACTTCCATCCATCTCGCGCTATCTATCTCTCTTTCTCTCGCGCTGTCCTTTTTTCCTCCGCCATAAAATTAGCACTCGCATTTTCACGGAGAAGTAATTACTTTCTCTGCGTTTTCTCCATTTTCTCTTCCTCTCTTTCTCGTTATTTTGAAACGTGCATTACAATATTTCGATTCGCCAAGATAAAGGAACTCTAGTCCGGAACACAAAACATGTAGCGATTCAAGGAATCCCTCTTTTTCTATAACGCGCTCACGTTATTCGTATAATTAAATACGTTGTGTGTTCTTTTTGTTCTCGTCGCGATTTTCTCGAGGACGTTGATTCCACTCTGCCGCCTGATACGTTTTATACGAGATTCCAAAACTGTCCCGGACGAGTTTCAACGACCTTCTTCATACGAAAAGCGTATGCTATTTTTGCGTTTGTATTCGTACTCCGATTTTTATCGAAAATATTAATTTTTAATTAAGAATCGGGGAATTTGAAGCTTCTCCTTGCTTGGATAAACTCGTTGCTATTCGTTTATTTAAACACGGGATATTTGAAGTAGTGGCATCTAAGGTTTCAGTAGTATCAGATTCGATTCAGAGAGTTCGTTTCGATACTGGAAATATATTCG